>NC_034014.1:18298418-18566553 GCF_000346465.2 Prunus persica
ATTCATTATATTTAGGAAAATGCTAGGCTTACCACATTTTTCATACCACATTGTGTACCACCTCCCTAATAGAGGTGGACCTCCCTAATAGAGGTGGGCTCCACCTCTATTAGAAAGGTGGTACACAATGTGGTATAAAAATGTGGTAAGCCTAGCATTGCCCTTATATTTAATGTACAAATAGGTACCCTCCATTTCTTCCCTCAAATGAGTACACAGCTGATGTGGCACTAGTGGCTCTGCCACGAGAGAGTAATTATAATTAATGATATTTAAATTTAAGTTTATAGATAAGATGCATCCACTTGACCTTCTGGTGGTTAGAATTACAAGAATGTGGCCTGCGCACCAGAATTCCCTTATATATCTGTGTTTCTTAACCATCTTCGGACAAACAAGATAATACCAGTTTAATTACTGGTTCTTAAATTAATACCAAAACCAGTCAGCTCTCTCTGTTTGAGGCACAAACATATTAGTGATGATGCCTTGCTCAACAGGCCACCGCATATTCTCCTCCTCCTATAAATAGACTCATAATTTTGGAGCCTCTAAAACCACCAAACCAATCCAATCCAACCCACAATCAATTTTTTAAGTTATTGGTTTCTCGTTTTCCAACCATGTCTTCCATTGGAGCAACTTATGCAACAGTTTATGTGATGCAGAAGCGACAGAAGGAGGAAATGAAGAAGAAGCTAGAGCACATGGGAGGGAGATCAGGACAGAGCAGTACTGTACAAGACACCAAAGTCTCTGCACATGGGAGGAACAAGAAGGTTTATCCGGGGACTTTTCAGTCCCCGAACAATAGTCCGGTGGAGGCCGGACATAATTAATGTGGCTAATTCTGTGGGTTGTGAGTTTCTCAACTTGTAAGTGATCAAGGTGCTGGGTTAATTTACACTACTGTTGCTGGTTATTTCTGTGTACTATTGTAATTGTAATTAATTCTCTAAACATTTAGGTTTTATAAGCTTCCAAGTTTTAGGTTATGCTTGTTCTCAATTTGTATATCTATTACAAGTAAAAGTGGAAGAAGCTTTGCTCTGTGAGTTTCTGAAGTTGTTGCGACGTGAAGTTCCATCGCAATGCCGTCGCATATGGGTTTTACCGACGATGTTGGTGCCTTATACGACACTTTCTATCCGCCGTAAATGACCCATTTTGTAGTACTGCAAAGAGCATCTTCCTTCATGCAAAATGTTAAATTTGAATTTAATAACTTACATGGGAATTTGAAATTTAGTAAAACTTTGAACTTCAACCGAAATCCCAAATTTCATATTATTTTATTATATTTTTTAATACGATCAATAACCTATAAAAGAGAATAAATATAATAGTGGTGCTCATGACTGAAAAAATATTAAAATAATATTTGGCATCAGAATTGATGAGATGTTATTTTTCACATATTTCTTCTAGCCTTCAAATTCATATAAAATTTGACTATTCGGTTAAAGTTACTAAATAATTTTTTCCTTCAACTTTTGCAATTTCATATCTTGGTGGCAATTTAACATCTCCAAATTCCTTTTGGATATGCTCTAGGCAGGTGTATGACATTCTTTTTCTATTTTGTCCCTTGTTATGAGTTCACTTTTGTAGTCTGTCACGACAATATCTATCAAGTAATGGCTTGTTGGAAAAAAAGATATACAGCCATGATTACCATCCCACTGAATACCATCAGAACGTGGAATTACAAAAAAAAGTCTAGAGGTATATGATTGCTATTAAGGCTCTAACCACTTTCTCTAGAAGAATGCTGGCTGTATAATTAGGGATAACATGAGGTTTTTTTGTGGTGCGTGGTCATTCCTCTTAGTGTAAAAGAGAAAGTTCATTAAAGAAGAGTTTGTGCTCTTGAGTCATCCTCTAAAGATTTCGAGAGAGATTAGTACTTGTAATCTCATTTTCATTAGTCGAAGTATTTTCGGAATTTGTCCCATGGTTTTTCGCTTCATATTGGAGGGATTTTCGCGTTAAATTTAGTGTCTATTTCCTTTCTATGTATAAATTTTTTAATACAAGTGATGGTTTAAACTAGAAATGAGAGAGGGTTTCTCACACACACTATCAAGGTGCTATGGGAGTTCGAACTTGAGACTACTAGTTTGCAAATTAAGGCCATTTTTCACTAGGCTAGACCCCGTTAGCTCCCCTCTATATTTCTCATACTATTTGTGTTCAATTCGTATTTGAATTCCTACGATTTATAATTTTTTTTAATATAAGCGATAGTCTAACCTATAAGGAGAGGGGCACACACTACAAGGTCCTTTTTCACTGGTCTCTAAACCTCGTTGACCTATGATTTACACTTAAGCATCTGCTTTTGGTTCAACATTAGTAATAGTGTAATTGAGAACGTAATTCCATATTAAGTCGATTGGCCCGTTAGTATTATGTATGATCTCATGACTTTCAGGCTGCTACGATAACCCTTCATTAGATTTAATGTCCAACTGTAGGCAGCCTCCATTTCTTCCCCAACATGAGCACACAGCTGATATGGCATGTTTGTGTCAGCACTAGTGGCTTTGCCAACTTGTCATCCTATATAATTTATAATTAATTAACCGACATTTAAATTTAATTAGAGGTATAACATGCATCCACTTAATGTAAGAGAGAGAAAGTTCATTAAAGAAGAGTTTGTGCTCTTGAGTCATCCTCTAAAGATTTAGAGAGAGATTAGTACTTGTAATCTCATTTTCATTAGTGGAAGTGCTTTCGGAAATTGTCCCATGTTTTTTCACTTCATATTGGAGAGATTTTCATGTTAAATCTGGTGTCTATTTCCTTTCTATGTATATATTTTTTTTAATATAAGCGATAGTTTAAATTACAAGGAGGATGTGGTTTTTCACACACACTATCAATGTGCTATGTATTGAAGAATACACACAGTCCCACATAGGAAAATTAACAAAATAGAAAGTCTCATATAATAAATGGGTCCACTCTAATAAAATCGAGACCTTTTGTATAAAATCTCATACCTGCTAAACAGTTGGTTAAATTGGGGACAATATCGATGTTGCTAGTGGTGGGCCAAAGGTCCATCCCTTTGAAATCTTAACATGGTATCAGAGGGGGTCGGTTGATTGGGCCCAATTAAACCTAAATCAAACAAATCCCAAATTGAAAATAAATATATTTATAAATAATAAAATTTTAAAATTTTAAAATAATAAAAAATAAAAATAAAAGGTGACCGATGTGGAATTTGTTATACGTGTGGCCCAATAAAAAGTGGTCTCACGTGAGAAAAAGTATTGAAGAATACACACAATCCCACATCGAAAACTTAACAAAATAGAAAGTCTCATATAATGAATGGGTTCATTTCTAATAAAATCGAGGCCTTTTATATAAAACCTCACACCTACTAAACATGTGGTTAAGTTGAGGACAATATCGACATTGCTAGTGGTGGGTCAAGGGTCCGTCCCTCTGAAATCTTAACACTATGGGGATTCGAACCTGAGATAATTGGTCTGCAAGTTAAAGCCTTTTTTCACTAGATTAGACCCCATTGACTCTCATGTATAATACAAGTGATAATCTAAACTATAAGGGGAGGGACACACACTACAAAAGTATCATGGGGATTCAAATCTGAAACCACTGATCTATAAGTTCAGACCATTTTTCATTGGGTTAGACCCCGTTGGCCTATGATTGACACTTAAGCATCTACTTTTGGCTCAACATGAGTAAGTCGATTATCCCGTTAAATCTTATGCATGATCTCATGGCTTTCAATTGACAGCTATGACCCTTCATTAGATTTAATGTCCAACTACGCACCCTCCATTTCTTCCCCCAACATGAGCACACAGCTGATGTGGCATCTTTGTGGCATTCTTATGGCATCCTAATTATAATTTATAATTAATTAATCGAAATTTAAATTTAATTATAGGTATAACATGCATCCACTTAAGCTTCTTGTGGTTAGAAAGAATGTGGTCTGCGCACCACTATTCCTTTTATTTCTGTTCTTAATTAAACATCTTGGAACAAACAAGATAATACCAGTTTAATCACTGGTTCTTAAGATAATACCATAAACAGTCAGCTCTGAAATGCAAATGCTAGTGATGGCTTGCTAAAAGAACCACATATTCCCCTATAAATACTCCTCTAATTTGGAAATCTCATACCACCACAACAATTCACTTTTTTTTAGTTGGGTTTTTGTTTTCTAGCCATGTCTTCCATTGGGGCTAGCTATGCTGGGGTTTATGTGATGCAGAAGCGACAGAAGGAGAAAATGGAGAAGAAGGAAGACGAAACTAGAGGGAAAGGAGAGAGCAGTATAGCAAAGGAGAGCAAAGTCTCTGCACCTGGGAGGACCAAAAAGGTCCATGCAGAGAATTTTCAGGCCTCGGACACTACCCGTCCCTAGAGGAAGGCCATAGTTAGTGTGCATGGCTTAATGTGTGGAATGGTAGTTTCTAAAGTTTTTACAAATGCTTATGCTTGGTTGATTTTTCAAGTGATTTATTCTTGTTTAACTTGTGTTTTGTATAAGTTTCCAAGTTTTAGGTTGTGCTTCCATTTTCACCTTGTATATATATCTACAAGTTGCTATATGTTGTGTGATCTTTCTAAGCTATCTCAATACCAAAAAAATTTAGTGCTGCCTCTCCGTAGTTTCCCCAATGAAAATACTTTAGATGCAATATTTGCGTTTCTTTGTGTGATTAACGAATTTTCACTTTACATATATATTATAATTAGAACTGTTCATTTACGAAATCACCATTTAAAGATCACCTTTATTATAAATAAATTAAAAATTAAAAATAAGAAAAAGCAATCAAATTGGAGTTGTATGGTCATCCAAATGTATGGAGGAAATGTATTGTTCACTACGAACTAACACAATTGAGTTGCACTACTTAAGTTCCAAATCATTACCAACCTCTGACTTAAAACAAAAAGAAGGTTTTTTTTAAAATACAAGGAGAGGGAGACACATTACTTAAAATACAAGGAGAGGGAGACACATTACAAAAGTATCATGGGATTCGAACCTAAGACCACTGATCTATAAGTCAAAGTCCTTTTTCACTGGTCTAAACCACGTTGACCTATGATTTACACTTAAACATCTGCTTTTGGATCAACATTAGTAATAGTGTAATTGAGAACGTAATTCTATATTAAGTCGATTGGCCCGTTAGTCTTATGTATTATCTCATGGCTTTCAGGCAGCTACGATAACCCTTCATTAGATTTAATGTCCAACTATAGGCAGCCTCCATTTCTTCCCCAACATGAGCACACAGCTGATATGGCCTATGGCAGCACTAGTGGCTTTGCCAACTTGTCATCCTAATTATAATTTGTAATTAATTAACCGACATTTAAATTTAATTGGAGGTATAACATGCATCCACTTAATGTAAGAGAGAGAAAGTTCATTAAAGAAGAGTTTGTGCTCTTGAGTCATCCTCTAAAGATTTAGAGAGAGATTAATACTTGTAATCTCATTTTCATTAGTGGAAGTATTTTCAAAATTTGTCCCATGGTTTTTCGTTTCATATTGGAGGGATTTTACATTAAATTTAGTGTCTATTTCCTTTTTATGTGTATATATTTTTTTTAATACAAGTGATAGTTTAAACTATAAGGAGGAGGGGGTTTCTCACATATACTACCAATGTACTATGTGTTGAAGAATACACACAGTCCCACATCGGAAACTTAACAAAATAGAAAGTCACATATAATGAATGGGTCCACTCCTAATAAAATCGAGACCTTTTGTATAAAACCTCACATCTATTAAACATGTGGTTAAGTTGGGGACAATATCGATGTTGATGGTGGTGGGCCAACGGTCCATTCCTCTGAAATCTTAACATGATATCAGAGCGGGTCAGTTGACTGGGCCCAATTAAACCCAAATCAAACAAACCCCAAATTTAAAATTTAAAATTTAAAATATTTAAATATTTATAAATATAAAAAAAAGGTGACTGATGTGGAATTAGTTGCACGTGTCGCTATGGGCAGACCTAGCTCACGCCCAGTATGAGCCATGGCCCACACTCAACTTTTGTTACTCACCTATATATATAGTCAGTCATGATCTCTTGGACTACAGGGGTCCAAGAGATTTGTGGTCACTTACCGTTGGATGTAAATTCAACGGTTCACTCACTCTTACACTTCTTTTAAGAAACTTTTTTGAACCATTGGATTAATATCCAACGGTGGGTGACCACAATCTCTTGGACTCCTGTGGTCCAAGAGATCGGGACTGTATATATAGTATAGTTAGGCCCGCATATTTATTAAAAACATAACAGTAAGCCCACACAATTGTCCAATTATTAAAAACTAATTAAAGAAACACCCTAGGAAGCTATCACGTGAAGACTTGCCAACGCCTTGTCTCTGTCTGGAATAGTCGCCAATGCCAAAGAGAGGAAGACATCGTTGTTCACAAGCGAATCCATCTTTGTTTATTATAACCATAGTCTAAAATATTGATAATATCGAGGAAATATCGAGGAAATATCGAGGATATTTCGATTTTTTTGAATCACAGATATTTCGAAACATATCCATGTACATATCGTATAAATATCGACAATATCGACGATAATATCAGAAAATATCGATGTCGATAATTTCGCTCACATTTCAGCAATATTTTGTCAAAATATCGGTGTAATATTGCTAAAATATCGAAAATATCGAAAATATCGATGTGAAGGAAAAAAAAAAGTTATTAAAAAAAAAAGGAAAAAAGGGGAGAAAAAAGCACAAAGGGGATATGAACCCCTCCCATTTTACTCCTCCAACACCTTAAACACCATATCACTTATGTTTTTGTGATAATATGCTAAAATATTTATATTTATATGGGTGGTATGTTAACAATTACATGCAAAACTATTTTGGGGATTTATCATTTGATGACTACTCTTCACAATACACTTACTCTACACATAGAGATGATGAAGATAGTGAAAAATTTGAACCTCGTAGGAACTCTATGTGATACTAAGTCATTCATGTATCTTACCATGCAATGTATAAAGTGTAAAATATTATAGTAAATCATTATATATGAATGATTACGGTGTATTTAATCTTTTTTCATTAATTATTACATATTTTTTACACTCATAGTGTTTGCCCGCTTGCTGTATAATCAACTTAAATTAGTTAAATCCATCATGCAATGCATGTCCTTCTAATTTTTTGTGATAAACTCATAGATAATTGACTAAATTGACATTCTCCAAAGTTTCAATAAAAATTTCCAAGTTTTTCTTACAATTTCCGTGGTTTTTATTCAATTTTTATCGATATCGATAATATCCCGATATTTCCATCGAAATTTCTATATGTTTAGACTACCGATATTTCTGATATCATTGATATTTTAGACCTTGATTATAACTTAGCACTTCTTGTAGGTTAGTAATTGATTTCTCCTCCTTAGTTACACTTTCATATTTTATTTATCTTTATTTTGTAGAATAAAATTATTTTTTTTTGGTCAGCTAGTATAATTTTGTGAAATTTGTGCTGTGATTGTGAAGATGATTGTTAAACTGTTTAATTGTTAGAACTTTTTTTTTTTTTTTGGGTCGAGACTGTTACAACATTTGTTTGTATTTTTTTGTTACACTGTCTCTAAATAGGTGATTTTTTGTAACAGTCATGGAAAAATATTTTAAAAGAAAATCAAGGATGGAGCCATCAACTCTTATAGAGGTTGGTAGTTCAAAACAAAGTCGTATGGAAGTCAATGTGGCGGATCTTCCTTCAGATCATGGATTTCGAACTAGAATTTTAGATTACAATCACAATATTCGAGATCAAATCCGAAAAGCATACCTACAAAAAAGTCCTTGTCAACCTAAAAGTCATATGTTCCCTTTTAAGAAATGTGGAAATGGAAAACAACGGTTCATCCCTTCTTGGTTTTATGTTTTCCTAAGTGGTTGGAATATAGAGTAAAAAAAATGATGCGTTCTATTTATGTTGTTTTCTTTTTAAATCAAATAGTGGAGAACAAGGGAGTGGTGACGCATTTGTTGGTGAAGGATTTTCAAATTGGAAGGAGAGAAAAAGATTTGAAATTCATATTGGAGGTCCCAATAGTGCCCATAACCAAGCTGTGAAGAAGTGTGAAGCTTTGATGAATGAAAAACAACATATTGAAAATGTTTTTCACAAGATTTCAGTTCAATCTCAAATTGATTATCAAATTCGATTGTGTGCGTCCATTGGTTGCATTCGATTTCTCTAAGACAAGGTCTTGCATTGCATGGTCATGATGAGTTTGAGAATTCAAGCAAGCAAGGAAACTTTCTTGAACTTTTACAATTCCTTGCTAATCACAATGAACAGGTTCGAGCTGTAGCACTGAAAAATGCTCCTAATAACCTCAAGTTGATGTCACCAAAGATTCAAAAAGACATTGTAAATGCTGCTGTAGGTGAAACAACTAATGCTATTATAAGTGATATTGGTGATTCCTTGTTTTCTATTCTTGTTGATGAATCTCGTGATGTATCCATTAAGGAGCAAATGGTTGTTATGTTTCGTTATGTTGACAACAAAGGGTATGTGATTGAACGTTTCATGGGTATTGAACATGTGGCTAGTACAACAGCTTTCTCATTGAAGACTTCAATTGATGCATTATTTGCTAGACATCATTTGAGCATATCTCAATTACATGGTCAAGGTTATGATGGGGCAAGTAATATGAATGGAGAGTTCAATGGTTTGAAAACACTTATTAAGAAAGATAGTCTATGTGTTTTTTATGTTCACTGCTTTGCTCATCAACTTCAATTGGCTCTGTGTCTTTGGCAAAAAATCATAGCCTAATAGGTGTTTTTTTCACCTTAGTTTCCAATGTGATAAATATTGTTGGGGCATCATCAAAGCGTCGTGAACAAGCCCTCAAAGTTATTGAAGCACTTAGCAATGGTGAGCTCTCAACCGGTTAAGGCTTAAATCAAGAACTTGGAGTTAGACGTCCATGTGATACTCGATGGGGCTCACACTATGGTACTTTGCTTAACTTTGTTTCCATGTTTTCATATATAATTGATGTATTAGAGGAAATTTCAAATGATAGAGTGGGCACTGCTCAGAAAAATGAAGCATTTATTTTGTTAGGGTTGCTTCAATCATTTGATTTTGTGTTCAGTTTGCATTTGATGGAGATTATACTTGGAATTACAAATGAGTTATCGCAAGCTTTACAAAGGGATGATCAAGATATTGTGAATGCCATGGATTTAGTTGAAATATGCCAGCAAAACTTGCAGAATATGAGAGAAAATTGATGAGATTCTTTATTAGAGAAAGTTTCCCTTTTTTTTGTGTGAGACAAAATATTGAAGTTCCTAACATGGATGATATGTTTGCAGTTCGAGGGCGATCATGACATAGGGCACAACAAATTAAAAATATGCATTATTATTGTGTTGATCTTTTCTATGATGTGATAGATTTGCAACTTCAAGAGCTAAGGAATCGTTTCACAGAGGTTAACATAGAGTTGCTGCTTTGCTTGGCATGCTTAAGTACGAATAATTCATTTTCTGCTTTCAATACGCAAAAATTGGTACGTCTTGCTGAACTCTATCCAAGTGATTTTTCTACTGAACAACTCATGGCACTTGAAATTCAACTTGAGAATTATATTGACGATATACATTCCAATACCAAGTTTCAAGAATTGAATGGAATTTCTGATCTTGCGAAAAAATTAGTTGAGATAGGAAAGCACAAAGAATATCCATTAGTCTATTTTCTCATAACGTTGGGATTAGTACTTCCAGTTGCTACAGCTTCTGTAAAAAAGGTATTCTCTGGTATGAACTTTGTTAAGAACCGGTTGCGCAATCGAATGGGAGATCAATGGATGAATGATAGCTTGGTTGTATATATTGAGAAAGACATCTTCAATGACATTGATAATGAGCTCATTGTCAAGCGTTTTCAATTGTAATTGTATTGATTGTACTTGCTATGAATTTTTTTAGTCTTGAATTTTTGCAGTTGGGTCTTGTATTTTATCTTTGTTACGCCCACACATGGAAAAAATCCTAGGCCTGCCACTGCATGTGACCTACTAAAAAGTGGTCCCACATGAGTAGGAGTGTTGAAGAATACACATAGTCTCATATCGAAAACTTAACAAAATAGAAAGTCCCATATAATGAATGGGTCCACTCCTAATAAAATCAAGGCCTTTTGTATAAAACCTCACATCTGCTAAACATGTGGTTAAGTAGGGACAATATCGATGTTGCTAGTGGTGGGTCAAAGATCCGTCCCTTTGAAATTTTAACACTGTGGCGGTTCGAACCTGAGACTATTGGTCTGCAAGTTAAGGCCATTTTTCACTAGGCTAGACTCAATTGGCTCTTCTCTTTATTTCTCATACTATTTGTGTTTGATTCGTATTTGAATTCCTACGATTTATAATATTTTTTAATACAAGTGATAGTCTAAATTATAAGGGGAGGGACACATAATACAAAAGTATTATTGGAATTCGAACCTGAGACCACTGATCTATAAATTAAGGCCTTTTTCATTAGGCTAGACTCCATTGATCTATGATTGACACTTATGCATCTACTTTTGGCTCAACATGAGTAAGTCGATTGTCCCGTTAGTCTTATATATGATCTTAGTCTTATATATGATCTCATGGCTTTCAATTGACAGCTAAGATAACCCTTCATTAGATTTAATGTCCAACTACGCACCCTCCATTTCTTCCCCCAACATGAGCACACAGCTGATGTGGCATCTTTGTGGCATTCTTATGGCATCCTAATTATAATTTATAATTAATTAATCGAAATTTAAATTTAATTATAGGTATAACATGCATCCACTTAAGCTTCTTGTGGTTAGAAAGAATGTGGTCTGCGCACCACTATTCCTTTTATTTCTGTTCTTAATTAAACATCTTGGAACAAACAAGATAATACCAGTTTAATCACTGGTTCTTAAGATAATACCATAAACAGTCAGCTCTGAAATGCAAATGCTAGTGATGGCTTGCTAAAAGAACCACATATTCCCCTATAAATACTCCTCTAATTTTGAAATCTCATACCACCACAACAATTCACTTTTTTTTAGTTGGGTTTTTGTTTTCTAGCCATGTCTTCCATTGGGGCTAGCTATGCTGGGGTTTATGTGATGCAGAAGCGACAGAAGGAGAAAATGGAGAAGAAGGAAGACGAAACTAGAGGGAAAGGAGAGAGCAGTATAGCAAAGGAGAGCAAAGTCTCTGCACCTGGGAGGACCAAAAAGGTCCATGCAGAGAATTTTCAGGCCTCGGACACTACCCGTCCCTAGAGGAAGGCCATAGTTAGTGTGCATGGCTTAATGTGTGGAATGGTAGTTTCTAAAGTTTTTACAAATGCTTATGCTTGGTTGATTTTTCAAGTGATTTATTCTTGTTTAACTTGTGTTTTGTATAAGTTTCCAAGTTTTAGGTTGTGCTTCCATTTTCACCTTGTATATATATCTACAAGTTGCCATATGTTGTGTGATCTTTCTAAGCTATCTCAATACCAAAAAAATTTAGTACTGCCTCTCCGTAGTTTCCCCAATGAAAATACTTTAGATGCAATATTTGCGTTTCTTTGTGTGATTAACGAATTTTCACTTTACATATATATTATAATTAGAACTGTTCATTTACGAAATCACCATTTAAAGATCACCTTTATTATAAATAAATTAAAAATTAAAAATAAGAAAAAGCAATCAAATTGGAGTTGTATGGTCATCCAAATGTATGGAGGAAATGTATTGTTCACTACGAACTAACACAATTGAGTTGCACTACTTAAATTCCAAATCATTACAAACCTGTGACTTAAAACTAAAAGAATGCTTCTTTTTTTGTCATTTTTTTGTTTTCTCTTTAATACCATGTGAAATATGTAATGTCTAGCTTCCTTAAGCTTTCTAGATAAGCAATCTAGCAAATGTTAGGCCAATGACTTTAAAACCTCGCATGCTTGAAGACATTATGTGTAAAGACACCCTTAGAGCGCTTCCCCCTCCGGAGCCCAGCCAAGGCAAAAGGTCCCTTAGGCCTCCAATAATGGTTCCAACGCTCAATTTTTGCTCGGGAAAGATATGGAGTCCACCAACCCAAGCAAGATGGGCTCCCGCTCGCGAATGATGACATCAGCGAAGAAATTTTTTTTAAATATAATTACCAAATATTTTAGAATATTTTTTTATAGGTAAATTTTTTTATTATTAAACTCATACATATAAATAAAAAATTAATTTCATATGAATAGTAATTGTCCTCGAGTTGCCACGACAATAGATGAAAAAGCAACGAAAATATTACTAGGATAGATAATATTCACATAAACAGTAAATGCTTAAACTAGCTAGTCCCCTAAATATAACTAGTCTCGACTATGCTAGAATTGACCTTCACGAGGGGCATAAACAAACTTAATGGACCGCAACTGTTTTTTAGCAATATGAATGTCATACAACCCTCCCTCAAGATTTGCTGACCCTCACAATTCAATAGTGTCCCGCTTTGAAATGAATGCGAGGATTAATACTTTTTATACAAAAAATGGGGAATTCGAGGCGAGGATGGGTATAGCCCCCCTATGGGCACGAAGACGGGGACGAGGATTCTCCGAAACCTCTTAGGCGGGGATGGTACTGCCCAAACAACTTTGAATAAAAGAAAGCTTTGTTAATGTAAAGGTAGGCTGGATTTGCATTCGACCAAAATTCTAAAATATAATTACTGCAAGCACCGACCACGCAGGGACATGTTTCACTAATTATGATATAATCTGTCTGATATTTTTGTACTTACAAAAGGTATGCGGCTAGTAAGCTGCACGTCTAACTTGTACATGGAGCATCTTCAAACTCTCATCATCACTGAAATAAGCTCCTCCCCTCTGATATGCTAAGTGGAACAAAATAGAAAAAAGAGAATCCCTGCCATGCCACGATCCCCATAGATGAGCTACATTTACTAGTTACTATATCGGTTAACAGCCAATTTCCTACAGCACCACCATTGGGGGCAAGTTAACCAAATCGGTCCCCATCTGTCTCGATTGCCACGAAAGCAAAAATCCTCATGAGTTCCATTGCCAAGGCTGAACACGCCCCAATCCTTTCTTCCAGCATTATTCAGATTAAGCCTAGCTGAAATTCCATAAAGATGATCAGAATCCCATTCGTTCCACCATGGAGCAGCATGATCATTAGAGAAATAGATACAATTCCTCATCGCAACACCGAGTTCCGTCGAAGAAACAGACCGCGAACAACATTTGCCTAGAAATAAGATTTTATCCCCCAAATCATGTACCCTCTTCCAGGACATCAGGCTAAAATCCAATGAATATACTTTGAAATCATGTGTTTCAAGAACAGCCTCTGCTTTGGTGTTATAAAGCCTACAAACAAGAAGAAGCTCCCCACAAGATTCCACAAGATACTTCAACACACCACTATTTTCCTGCTCCTCTGACATTATTACTTCATGACAATCTATTTTTACCTCATAAGCATCATATGTTCTAATGCTAGCAAAGATATTAGCAGACTTAATCTGCCAAATGTTATAATCATTGCTTATAAGATAGAAACTTCCATCACAGAAGACAGCATCCTCAAATGGATCACCATCCAGTTTATGTTTAAACCATAATTCAGCTCCTGGGACCCAAAAAGAAAGCTCCCGACATTGACTATGAACAAGCATGCAAACATAGTTGTCAAGGATGGGAAGCCCTGAGAGAACAATCTTATGATAAAAGTTCCATGTTTTGGGAAGATCAGTTTTGTTCCTAGAGAATGGATTCAACAAGCTAATCTCAAGATAGAAACAACCAATATGTTTTACTAGAATCAACCAATCTTGATATGATCCCCAACAATATCTTCCATAAGCCTCGGGAAGCACAATGTCCCAATGTTGTTTTTGTAGTATGCTAATACAAGTTCTTACCTCTCTATCTTTGCCAGACATCATGAGCCATGGCACACCACGGCTTTGCCAACCAGCAAGTTCTTGTGCAACAACATGTCTCCAGGCTTTGCAAACATCACTAACAGATATACAATCAGTCACAGTCAGTCGCTCAAAGATGATCTCAAGGATACCACGAGGCAGCTCTGTCCAATCCAGATTAACAAGCTTCTGCTGCTTCCTTCTTCTATTTCTGCTTCGACCCATCGTGCAGCTCTATGACTCTACTCGCCTACAAAAACAAATATAATAAATGAAATCCTTAAACTATCTTTGGGAGAAAAAGAGAGGGGGGAAAGAAATCATAATAACACCAACAAACTCTTAATGACAGATTGTAAATAAAATTGTAAATGCAACATCAAGAAGTAAGTAGTGTGTGAAAACAGAGTTTTTAGTGCAATAGTATAAGCTTCAATCTAGGTGTGATGTAAGGTTCTCTGTTAACTAATCCATCGAATCTGCATGTCTTTGGGTTTTACTACACTAGCAACCTCAAAAAGTTTACATCAATTAAGAGGTGAGCATGACCCCCAATCAGTGCAAGAAAGGATAATTATCTGCACGCCATTTGTTGTTGTTCTCAGCAGACTAGCAACTGTAGGAACTTACTGAGCTTCCTGGCTTGATCAGAGGTAGTGAGTACAATAAAAGGGTTTGGCTCAAACTTGAAAGAATCTTTGGCTCTTTGAAAATAGCTAAAGTATCCTTGTAGCATTTACACAGTAAAAGTTGAAATTAAACCCAAAACTGAAATTCACTGCACAATATATTCTGGACAACTTGCTAGATAACTCTTAACTGCTAGATAAAAAAAGCAGTACTTGTTCCTACGAGTCTAGAACCAGACCTTGTAAGAAACTCAAAGAAAATAAAAGCAGACACAAAATAAAACCAGAATTACTTTCAAGAAAGAAAGTTTCGAACTTTCTTCCATTGAACCATGCAAAATTGAAAATAGCAACCTTTTCAATGAGTTTTGGAAGATTTTAAAGCCATCAGTGCATTTCACTTGACACCCATTTATCCAATGCGTGCATGCAACAATCAAAAGCTACCGTAGACCCCCTTAACCCATTTATCCAGTAAGATTTTGTTAAAAATAGCACCCATCATTGTGAATTCATTTGGGCACCAAATGCTTACACAAGCATATAATGTCGTCATTCAAAATGTAGATAGCTTCAAAAGCTAAATACAAAGGGAAGAAACACTACAAAGGGATCAACGGTTGAGTTCAGTGAATATATTTACTTCTAGTGATTGTAAAAAATAAAAAAAAAAGCATGAGACTCAGAATCAGTAAGTGCAAATAAAAGTAAATAAAGCATAATCCACTTACCAAATGATGTCCAGACGTTGGAGACTAATAGCTAGAAGAACAAAGAGGAAAGTTGCATGTCTAGGTTTTACAGGAGTGAAACTACAGTCGTTGCCGGAATGGAACGCCAGCAAACAACATAGCTGCTTCAGAAGAAAGAAGTCTCTCGAAGGAAAAGGAATCGCTGCTTACGAAAATGGTATGTGTCATATTTTGATTCCTCGTTTCTGCCCAAAGAAAAAGATAACGGGCTTGGCCCAATCTGTATCTATGAGACGGGTCACGTAGTGGGCCATCTTAGCCCAGTTCACTATGCAAATTTATTTTTTCACTTCTGAGATCATTTCCCAAGTTTTTTCTTTCTTAGAAAAAGATACTCTAATGTACAGAGAGGAGATCAAACTCAAATACAAAGGAACAGACGCACTGTTTTAGCCAACTTCGAACCCACATCCGCTCTAATTTACTAGGATTGAAAATAAAATTTAATTGATAAGTTCAAAAAGGAAGTAATATCCCCAACTAGTTGGTGTTATTTTTCAGTAGAATTCCTACTGGGATGTGTTTTTGTTTTTCAGCCATGTCTTTGGCAGTACCGACCCTGGACAAGAGTTGGAAGTATGATCGCCCAAGGCCCATTGTCCAAAGGGGCCCAGTTTTCTGTTTTCCTTTTAATATATGTATTATATATTACTACAGACAACAAAAAAAAAAAGAACAGAACAGGAGTCCACGTCCATGTGGGTCTCTGTCTCCATATGCAAACGAAAAATTATAAAATAGTACGGTTATCATCACGTCAGCTGGTGATATTTTCACTCAAAATATGTCATGTGTCATACTTTTAAACAAGTCACACTTTATTTTACAGCTGGAATTGAAACTTAATTTTTACCATTTAAAATAAAATTAAGGAAATCAAAAAAAATCAAAAAAGACAAGAGACGAGCAATTGCCCACACCAACCCAATCGCCTACTCCCAGGGCACCTACCTTGCTCGCCTCTCTCTATCTCTCATACAAGTCTCCAATCTCTCTCGGAGTAAGCTCCTTTCTGTCAATAAAGAAGTGAGGAATCTCTTAGAATCTCCTTTAGATTCTTCGCTAGAGCAGAAATTTCATAGTCGGTCGGAGGGCTTGCTCCGCTTCCTCGTCCTCCATAAACAGAATAACTCCCCCGGAAACAAGTTTTCGTTTTGATCTGCACCGTGAGTTGCTTCGATCTCTCTCCCTTCAACTGTTAAATCATCGCCAGATTTGCTTCTCAGCCATTTGCTTCTCAACCTTTTAGTGGCTACCCCAAGATCTATCTATATTTTCTCATTGATGAAGGTCTCAGGGATTTGTTGACTTCTAAATTACAGATTGCCATTAGATGTGAAGAAGGTTGTAATGGGAGGTGGGTGTATCACAAACAGGCTAAAAATTAACCAGTAGGAAATTGATACTGAAAAGGTTGATTGTGTTGGGTTGTCAACACCAATACGCATAGTAAGGGTAAAATCCTTAGACCTAATTCTTCAAGTTAAATTTTTTTTCATTGATTTGTCACTAAAAGAGAAATTTTTAAAAAAAATGAAATTCACCCTTTTGCGAACAATACCGCTCTAACTCCATCGTTCTTGTGTTTACAACTAATATGCATGATAAAGTTAATTCTTTATGTTTTACATTTTGTATTTGGGAAACTTATTCGGTTGATGCTAATTAATTTTAATGAACTCAAATTGTAAAGGTCATATTTTCATTTTGACAATATATGTTATTTGGTTGCATTTAATATGTTAAAGCTTATAGAAATTAGTCAATGGAGCTATATGAACTAGTGTGGTTTATATGATTTAATATTACTTTTAGAGTTTTTCTATTTAAACCCGCATTTCTCTTTGTTCACCTCAATACTTAAATCATTAAGCTGTTAAGTTTTATTATTGTGTAAAAAGACAAAAAAAATCATCTAACTTAATAATTAACCCTATTACATCTATATACACCCCACAGACACCCCACCAATTTTCATATTAAGTTTTCGAAAAATACAAATTCCTCTAGATCCTATTGCCAAATTATTCTTCTCTTTTAAAGATGTAGAATGTTGAGGAGCCTACCTCTTTACAAGTTATGTCGGAGCTGATGGAAAAGCTTGTTGATTTCTTGGCTGTAATGATCTTATTCTCTTTCCTTTGTTTCATATATCCAACTTTTCAATTGTTGCTTTATGACAGTCACAACTCATGACGCATGAGTACTATGCTTGTGTTTCCTTGCAAGATTATGATAGTCTACTTTCGAGTACACAACCAACTATCCACTTAGGGCTCGTTTGGTACACCGTATTAGACTCTGGATATGAGTAAATAGTCTATGTCAGGTGTTTGGTGTCAACTTGTATTATTTAATTACCCAACTATTTTATACGGGTTGGGCTTTTAATACTCTCCTTACCTGACTAACTAATACAATCCACAAAGTCCGGTTTAGATAATACACGCTTAATTATACGGCTAAGCACACGTTTTACGAAAAAAAATCAAACGCTCTTTTCTTCTTTTTCTCCCTAGGGTTTTTCTCTGCTATCTTCTCCAAAGGTTATTTTCTTCACTCTTCTCCAGGTATCCATCTCTCTCTCTCTCTCTCTCTCTCTCTCTCTCTCTCTCTCTCTCTCTCTCTCTCTCTCTCTCTCTCTTTCATACTCTCTCCAATATGCTTCTTCTTGCTTCTTCTCTATTCTTTATATATTTCAATTTTTTTATTAATTTTTTGTGGAATTAGGTTATGTATTTTTCATTTTTGAAATTAGGTTATGCTTACTTACATGAATGAAAGCTAAATCGTAAAAGGACCTATTTTACAAATGAGAAACATTGGACATGGGCTTAATGAATGAATTGCACAATCCTATTACCGAAGCAAATTAAACCATTTAAATGAATACACAAACTTCACAACAGTAGTAGCAACAGCAATTAAGTCATCACCATTTTCCTTTGGTACCTTTGGTTACGATTTCTTCTATAGTGGGTTTGGTCTTGCGTTTGGGACATTGTTGATTGGTTATGGGTGGTGCTGTCCGAATTCCTTGTTTTATGTTATCTTATGTATTTTGTTTTTGTTTAGTTTTGAACTGGTCTGGGTGAGAAGCTTGGTTTTGGCCTTGGTTTTGAGGTCTAGGTGCCTCTACCCGGTTTTTGTGACTTGCTTTGTAATCTATTTTTTCTGGGTTTCTTTAATGAGATCAGATTTCAACCCACACCAAAAAAAAAAAAAAAAGTAAGAGGAGGCTCTCTTTATAAAAACCAACATTGATGTCAATGATGATGATGAGGAAGTTGATGTTGAACCAGATCATTCTGCCTCTTTGCTAATATCAAATCAACAAAACTCAGCTAGCTCAAGCAGTCGACACCGCAAACGAAATGTAGATACTGATATTCAAAAGAAAATGGCTAAAGCATTTGGTGAGATGATTTCTGAGTCTATTGACCAATTGAAAACTATAACTAATAGTTTGGTGAAAGGATCAGAACCAAGACCTGACATTGCTGCTGAATTGGCAAAGATGGACTTGTCTATTAATGACCAAATTAAGGCACTACGGCTAATTTTGGAGAAAGCAAGTGATGAGAGAACATTCTTGACATTGGATGGTGCTATGAGAAAAGCATTTATTCTTCTCTTACTTGGGGCGAGGGAGCTGTGATTCACTCTTTGATGTAGTTTGGTTTATGAACAACTTTCCCTTTTGCTCTTATCACCTTAGCATGTGATCACTTTGAATTATACATTATTTGGTACTGTTTTTATTAACGTATGCGAGTATGTTGGAATTTTTATGAGATACTACAATTATGATAATGGGTTATATGACGAAAAAAAATATTGGCAAAAATAATTGAAAAACAAATCTTGTCATATGAATCTTACCAAAAAAAATTCGTGTAATTTGAATCTCAATTTCCATTAAAATTATCAAAGAAATTTTTTTTATTTTAAAAATAGTCTGATCTGATGTTATCCAGAACATCACCAAACACAGTATAACTTAGTCAGACTATTTATCCGGAACAGCACCAAACGCCTTATAATATTATGGATAAATAGTCAGTACTCTCCGGAACAAATTAATACTATCCGACGAAAATTAGTCAATACAGTCCGACGTACCAAACGAGCCCTTAAAGCTTGTGGATTTTCAAAATGAACTTGTGGGCAGGGATGGAACATAGCTTTGGCTAACCTGGGCTACAGCCCAGGTGGCTTTTAAAATCCCAGCCCAAAAAATAATTATAGCCCAGCCAGCCATCCAATTGAATATCCTACCTTTCTTAGGAACCCTTTGCTTGCACTGCCTTGCACGTGGGGAATAAAAGGGAGAATAGGAAAGTTGTAGCCTACAACACATAGGAGAAAAGAAAAAAAAAGTGAAAAAAGAGAATGCACACAGTCGATGGAAAAAAAAGAAAAAAGTAGAAGAAATTGTTTAACTGTTTTTTAGAGTTGTCGACTTTGTCAACAAACTCATATTGCACCCTTGCACACTTAAGGGAACACTCTTGTTATTGTTGCACTCACCTTCAAGGCTTAATTCAAGAAGTGAATCAAGCTTCTATATTTGTCAGGAACGATAAGCTTCTCTCAATTTGTTGATGTTGAAATTTGAGAATTTTTTTAGATTTTATTTAGTATCAATTACAGATTTGCAATTGAGACTTATGATTTATTTATCAATTAGGGATTTACAATTGGAGCTTATCAATTTCAGTTTATGAATTATGAATTATCAAATAGGATTTGTAATTGATTTTGGTGTTCTTGCTTATCCAATAGGTTATACTTTAACTTTATAATATTGGATCATCATCCAAATCCTAAGAAGACTATTCGGGATTTTTTTTAAAGAAATAATGAAGAATCAACTAGCATGCATTCCAACCCTTCTCTGCCTCCTCCAATTTGTGAGGAGCAACCTCATTCTGAATCTCAAAGAGTTGTCTGAAAGTTTAAGAGTTGAGTCTCAAAGAGCCAATTTTGATCAAGAAGTTGATACCAATTCTCTTGAGCGTGATCCAGGATTACGTCCTCAAATAGACACATTTTCGCCTAATCAACATGATAATGTTCGAAGAGCATATATTCTCTTAGGACCATGTCAACCAAAACTAAAGGAATATCCATCCCACTTAGAAGGGAAACAAATGTGTCGATTTAATGGTAGTTGGTATAACTAATATCCTTGGCTTGAGTATTCTGTTCATAAGGATAAAGTGCTTTGTTCTCCATGCTTTCTTTTTGACGTTGATCACTCACATAAGGCATCACTGTAGATGGATTTAGAAATTAGAGAAGAGTTGGTGGCAAAGAGTGTGCTTTCCTTACTCATGTAGGCATTATAAATTCACCACATCATTTTGCTATCCAAAAGTGGATGGATTTAAAGAACCCAACTCACCATATTGACAGAGTTGTGCAACCCCTACAAGAAGTTGCAAAAAATAGGTTAAGGCATACAACCACAATAGAGGCCATTAGGTATCTAGCAAATCAATGAATGGCTTTTAGAGGTGATGATGAATCTCATGACTCCTCTAATCGGGGTAATTTTATTGAGTTGGTAGAGGCTTTTGCAAGAATGAACGAAGAAGTTGAAAAAGTTGTGTTACAAAATGCTCCTTTAAATGCCCAATATATTTCACATAAGATACAAAAGGAGATCCTAAATATCTATGCTAACAAAGTGAGGAAGAAGATACGCGATGAAATTGGGGAAGATGAGAAATTTTGTATTCTCATTAATGAAGCACTTGACGATTCTAAGAAGGATCAAATGGCTATTATTATAAGGTTTGTTAGTTGTGATGGGCATATTCGAGAAAGGTTTTTTGATATTGTGAGTGTTCATGACACTAATTCCTCAACTCTTAAAAGTGATATTTGTAAAGTGTTTAGTAAGCATAGTCTTTTAGTAAGCAATATGCGTTGTCAAGGATATGATGGTGCTAGCAATATGCATGGTGATGGAGTGACTTACAAGCATTATTTCTCAATGATTGTCTATATGCATATTATATTCATTGCTTTACTCATCACCTTCAATTAGCTTTAAATGCTGCTGCTAAAGAGGTAGGACTTGTTTGGAGATTTTTTTCAATGTTGAATAACATTGTGAATTTTGTTGGTGCTTCTATCATACACCATTCTGAGTTAAAATTAACCCGACAAGCTGAAATTGAAGACTTATTAGTAGTTGGAAGACTTGGAACAGGTAAAGGAACTAATCAAATTCGATGTCTGCAACGACCTGTAACTACTCATTGGGGCTCATATTTTAGTTCTATTAGGAGTTTGATTGATTTATTTGGTGCAACCCAAGACACTTCTAAAAGATATTAGTCATAATGGACCTACCTCACAATTTCATGGGAAGCAGAAGGTATTAAAATTTCTATGTTTCTTTTGACTTTGTCTTTGCCTTGAATTTGTTGGACAAAACAATGAGATTCACTGATTTTCTTTGTCAAAAACTTCAAAGAAAATCTCAAGACATTGTAAGTGCTTTGAATTTGGTTGCAAGTACAAAAATGGAGCTTGATGAGTTGAGAAACAATGGTTGGGATGATTTTATACAGAGTGTACGATCATTTTGTGAAAAACATGAAATTAGTATGCCTAATATGTGTGCCCATCATACAATGGGCACTGGGCGTTCTTATCA
The DNA here is from genome assembly GCF_000346465.2 of Prunus persica. NCBI lineage: Eukaryota > Viridiplantae > Streptophyta > Magnoliopsida > Rosales > Rosaceae > Prunus > Prunus persica. Next base: position 18,320,505 of record NC_034014.1, read on the forward strand.
ACAAAAAGATTGTATCACAGTGGAGCATTATTATTATATGGATGTATTTAATGAGGTAATAGATTATCAGTTGGGGGAGTTAAATACTAGATTTCTAAATGAAACTATGGAACTCCTTCGTCTTAGCTCATCATTGGATCCCCATGATGCTTTCAAGCGATTTAACATTGATGATATATACACTATTACTGATAAATTTTATCCTCAAGATTTCACTACAACAGAGTTGCAGGCTTTAAATCAACAACTGAGATTTTATAAGATTGACATGGATCACAATCCAACCTTCAAGAATCTTGATTTCATTCATATATTACTTGAGCGCTTAGTGGAAACAAGATTAGCACAAACCTACTACTTGATTGACAGATTGATTCGTTTGGTACTAACTCTTCTTGTTTCTATAGCAACAACAGAACGAGCATTTTCTTGTATGAGACTGATCAAAAATCGGCTTCGAAACAAGAGAGGTGATGAATTTCTTGATGATTGTATGTTACTTCACATTGAAAGAGAATTTACTGATAATATAGATAATTAATTATTTTAATTCTATGAAGACTCGAAGGGTGCAACTTATATAGTGTTATTTGTGAGGTAAGGCTCATTATGTCCCTCCCTTGAGTAGGTATATTATTAATTTTTTGTTATCAATGAAATTACATCGTACTATCAAGTTTTCTATCTACTTAATATGATTATATGTAAGGTAAATTTAGCCCAGTCAAGTTTGAAATCCTGGGTCTATCCCTGCTTACAGGTTTAACTTGTCTTGTTCCAGTTTCAATCTTATTTTTCTATTTTCATTGGGATTCATTAAGATTCATGTGTTATTAGTTGGGTTTGAGAAAATCTCTTAGAATTCTAATATGGTCTATAGCAGGAATGCAGCATAACTCAACTTAAATGAATTTGTTAACTAATGCCCATTTGTAATTTTTTTTTTTTTTTTGGAATCTATTTATTTTGTTACCTTGCATGTGCTCACCATTCGTAGGACCAGAAGTCCCTAGTAGTTAATTTATAAATTCTTTATGTCATTACACTAGCTTGTATTGTGAGGTTGTTAATTAAAATTACCATGTGTGATTGGAATTTCTGGTTGATATAACTAAGCATATTAATCCTTATGGGACTAATATTATATTGTTTGATCATATATATATATATATTGAATTGTTGAGATACATTATTTAATTGGAGCTGTATTTTTTTTTAATTTTTGCCAGGACAGAAAGTGTTTTGGACACGACTAAACAATTCACAACTGATAAGGTAAATACTATTATTATGATGTTGTAACTTATGAGTGATTGATAATCTTTTACAACTACCACATATGCTTCTATATAGATTTTTAATAGTCGTGCGCAAGGACAAAAGTGGCATAGTAGTTATCATTAAAAGGTTTGATGGAGTTGGGAAAAATATAATGAAGAGAGCTAGACTACTTTAGATTGTGAGAGAAGTGAGCATTATATTGAGAAACCTAATGTATATTCAGATGATGAACAACCAATGAATTCTGATGCAGATGTAAGTATTGATCACAAAAAAAAAAGCGTCCTAAAAGCATTGGTACAAAGAAGTGTGGTTGCCTGTTTCAGCTAAAGGGGTTAAATATTGGTCCTAGAGATAAGTGGAAAGTTGAGGTTGTATAGGAGTTCATAATCATCATTCTGCTGAGTATCTTGAAGGGCATTCATATGCAGGACTGTTAAACAACTTGCTGGTGGATATGTTTAAAAGCTTGGTGAGGCCAAAAGATATATTATACATTATTATAAATTTTTTCTATTTATAGCTGGAAGTTTTGCCTCATGAAATTTGTTTGTTGTTTTAACTATACATTTGATAACTTTATTTTATTTTGACAGTTACACTTGCAACCATATCATCATATGCCACCTGTTATCAATCGTTGGCTTGATATTTCCAACCTCAAAGCATTTAATTGGTATAGTCTATATCAAGATCACATTGACAATTGAAAAGAGCTTATCGGTTCATTTGATGTGCATCTTGATATTTATTGATCCCTTACTATTAGATGTTTTGTCACAATAGTTTTATTTTCATCCGACCTATTGGGTTTTGTAAACTTTTATGAAGTTTTAAACATGAAGTATCCTTTGCTAATGGAGTCTAGTCCCGTAAAAAAAAAAGGTCTTAACTTGTAGGGCCTCTTAGATCGAAGTCCAAAAAGATTAGTTGTCATTGGGTTTAGTCCACGCGTTTTTGGTTTTAGATGTAGGTCCTTTGACATTTATTACTTTTTTTGTTGTGTCAATTTTACCCTTTGATGTAAATAAGGAAAACACATTGAAATATAAATTTAATGCATTATTTCCTTGTAATTGCATTTCAGAATTTAAATTTTGAATTATTTCCTTGATAAATTGTGTTACCTATAAGGTAGGAACATAAATTATAAGACTACCTATAAGTCAGATACAAAAATAGACAAATAAAATTTTATGTCACCTATAAAAATTAGAACCTAAATTACACATTTTCGAAAATATGAAGAGAAAAAAAACACATATATACCTATGCAATAGGCAATAAGACAATATACCTACCCCGTAAACAAATGCTTTTTTTCTTTTGTCAAAACATTTAAAGTTCGAAAGAGCATGAATGTAGGTAAAAATGTGAATTTTGGGAAATGTTTGCTATATTTTCCTTTTCTATTCAATGTCAAACGTTGTAAATAGCTAATTATTATGACATGGATGACTATGATCCCATTCAAGTCGAAAAGGGCAACATTGGAACAAAAAATAATTTTCAAAATAAATAAATAAAAAGATTACATCATAAAATACTAAAAAAGGAATGTAATCCTATGTGGCACAAAAGTCAAAGAACTTAAATCAAAGTCATCAAATCCGAGGATCAAACCCAACTCCTCAATGAGAATTTGAATCTATATCAACTTTTCTATAACTTAACTTGTATGTCAATAGTCTGAAGTTCAAACCCTACCACACACCTCTTTATCTGATTAGTTAACCTCTTTGTCTTAACTTTAGCTACGTAAATTTGGACCAAATATTTTTGAATATTCATGGGTGAAGCTAGATAGGTACACCCTCATAGTAATAAGCATTTAACTATAATACAAGGGTTGGTTTAACAATGTTTGATAATTGACCTTTTCCGTTGGGTAAAAAATAAATTAAGAGGTGTTGTGGTCATTGGTTTTCACTATCATCAGAAAACAAAACCAAACAAACTACAATTTCCCATATGATGTAATCACATGATAAAAACAGCCTTGTGAAGACGACAAAATTCCATGTATACTACAAATATTGTTTAATGATTTAAGTATCAGAGTGAACAAAGAAAAATATGGGGTTTAAATAGAAAAACTCTTTTATTTTTTATTTTTTCTGCTAGGTGTGTACACTACTACATTTTACAATTTGCGCGACGAATAGAATTTCGTCGTGCAAAGTACATTTTAGTCATACAAATTTCAGCGCGACAGAAACTTTGTCGTCCAAAGATCATGAAGAAAGACTTTGCGCGACAAAGTTTTTTCATTGGTCGTGCAAGTTTTGTGCGACGAAAAGTATTGGTCGCACAAAGTTTTGCGAGACGAAAAACGAAGAAAAATATTGGTCGCGCAAAGTCTTGAAAAAATTAATAATAAAAAACTAATTTTTTTAGACTTTTGCGCGACGAAATATTTTTTGTGTTTTAAAATTTTTTAATTAGAATAAACTAATTTAATAGTTTGCGCGATGAAATATTTTGTCGCGCAAGGTTTTTGACTTTTTGTTTTATTGTTTCTTTAATATTAATTTTTTTCGAATTTTTACTTTTTAAATTTAATTTAATTGTATGATTTTTTTAATTATTTTAATTATAATTTATATTAATTTAATTATATTAAAAAAAAATTCAGATTTTCACTTTTTAAATTTAATTTAATTGTATGATTTTTTTTAATTACTTTAATTTAAATTTGACATATTGAAAATAAAATTACATATGAAAAATAGTGATCAAATTATCTAATAAATAAATAATAAATTATTTTATTTTACGATTTAAAATATAAATAAGGTTAAAGCTACTTAATAAATATATATACTATTCAATTTCTTAAGTGTTATACGTACAACATAAATAAATTTAAAGCTACTGAATTAATATATATATATATATATATACACACCATTCAACGATCCAACCGTCCATTGATCCCATGACGAGATTATCACAAATTCCCCAAGCCTGATGAATCTGGCCGTCTGTTCTTCGTCGTAGTCCATCAAGATCAACACACAGCTTTTGCACTTGAAAACTTGTGTGAGGCTTCCATGGGAGCTCCTTTGCGTTGAACTGCTGCTCGTTGACATTGAGCTCCCTAGCTAAATGAAATTGATATAAAGAAAAAAGATAGGTCGAGGCTAAAAAGGAAAAATAATATTAATTTGAGAAGAAAAAGAGGACAACCTTAAATGGCAGAGTGATGAGAAAGTTGGTTGGCTTAATTTGGACGTCTTCTGTGTTACCATATGAGGATTTTGAATTTGGCTGGGGAGAAACAATGCATGGTTGCAAAATCTGACACAGTGCCACGTTGCATGGACACCACAGAACTTGCGCCATGTGAATTTAACCCGATAAATTTGTATTTTGGTTCTTAAACTTAGACTTGATTTGCATTTTGATTCTTGAATTCACAAAATGCCTGATGTACTCCCTTAACTTCACTTTTGTTACCAGTGTTTGTCCTGTGTTACTTTTTCTGTCCAATTTAGGGACAAAGCAGTTGTTTACGTTCTTTCTAATGGGCATAAACATATCTTTACATTCACCCTCCTCTTTTCTTTTTCTTTTCTTTTTTTTTTTTTTTTTCAATTGATCTGGTCAAGATTGAGGAGATTGAGTTGGAGGACATATGTGGTGGGGTATTGGTTGAGAGGAAATACTTGTGGGGCATAGGTAGGGAAGATGTCGTGGTGTGGGAGAGGGCAGGTCAGGTGAAGGGGGATGGTCGTTGGTGGTGGACGGTGGGTTGGGTGCGATGAGAAGATGGGTGGGTCGGGAGGGAGGAAGGAAAGAGAGAGGTTTGTGTTGAAATATTTTTCTATTTAATTTTTTAATTTATTGTGAAAGGTATAGGTGGATTTTAAGGTTTTGAAAAGAAAAAAAAAGTAGTGGCTGAACTTCGATGTTTGATTGGTGTGAATAAAAAAACTTAAGGCAAATGGGTTTTGTTCTTTATTATTTGTTCTTTGTCCTTATGGTGTTGGATTGGAAATAGTGGATTTGGGTACAAAGTGGTGGTGGGTAACGTGGTTAGTGTGAGTAATGAGGGCTGGACCTGGATTTGAAGGGAAAATGTTACCTTTAAATTTAACAAATTTGATGACATGATCAATATTGCTAACGAAAATGGAGTTGATAGAGTAGTCATTTTATGAATTCGATGACCAAAATGCAAATCGGGTCTAAATTCAAGAAAATATTTAGTTCTTCTAATTTGATGGTTTTTTTTGTTGTTAACAATTTGATAGTTTTTAATATTTTAATGAGAAAAAAAAAAGTATATATCAAATAATCAACCAGATGCAAGTCCCTGACCACTTTAAATTAACAAATATATATCAATCCCAACCCCATATATCTGGAATCAAAGGTAGATTAACCTGGTAAGTGAAATTCAAAGCTCAAGAGCATGGCTCAATTGGGCCATGTAGGCAAAAAGTCGTTAGATTTGACTGACAGCTCAAATTTGACCGGAAATTCTCTCCCATCACAAGTACGCCATGGTCAAGGTCATGCTGATTGTTGACTGAAAACCTCAATTTTTAATTAACTCAGAAGGCTTGTGCACAGAAAGAAGCGAGATGTGAGAGGCTTTTTGTTAGGTAGTTTGCATCAACGGACTAATTTCTTTTATGCAAGAATGAGTGTGATGTGTTTGTGTTTGTCCAAGAAAAAAGTGAGGGTTTTCCCATTGGAAAGAACGTAAATCTATTGTTTTGTTCCTAAATTTGATAGAAACGGGATACATGACTAATACTGCCAACGAAAGTGAAGTTTAAAAACTACAAAGACATATAATTAAGTTCGAGAAAAGTCAACTTTATAGTCATGAATCCAAGTCAAGTAAATTCCTTCTAAATTTTCCAGCAAACAATTCCTCAGCAAGCTTTCTTTCTCGTCTTTTATTTCTTTGTTTCTTTAGTAGACTTTTAGTTTAAACAATGATACATTATTCTAACTGAAGATTATACTTTCTTTGGGCACTACGTTATAGGTGATGACTGTCAAGAAAATTGTTTGATATCAGTCAGGAACCTTTGAATTCTGCTCATTTGACCTTGTTGGTTAGTCTTTTATGCAGTTCCATGTTCAAGTCTCACGTTGAACACTTCATAAATCTAGTCATTATATACTAGCCACCTGATTACTTGACATGGTCTTGCCTTGCACTCTACGCTATCATCAATTCTTCTTTCTTTTGGTTTTTTTTTTTTTTAATTTTTAAAAAGAGACATTTTACAGAAAACGAGATTCGAATTCAAGTACGAAGAGCAAACGCACTACTGTAGTCAATTGACCAAACCCATATGTGCTAGCACGCATTTGTTAATTCTAGTATAGTTAACGTGTGCTTTATCGCTTTACATTTACCAAGAAAGTTTCCCTTAGAAAAATATATATGGGAAAATTTCCTTTAAACCCCAAATATGGTTTAAAGGTATTAATTCTGGTCTAAGATATGGTTCAAGGGTATTAATTTTGTTATGAGGCATGGTCCCAAGGTATTAATTTATGTTAGGCAAAATCAAGTGATTTGATTAAACTTAACAAAAAAATACAAAAAACTAATCCAACTGGTTCATCAAATGTGGATTTGGAGAGATTTCTCTTGGATTATTTAATCCAATTTGGTACCTACACGTGTATTATATGCGTGCTTATTATACCAATCTCTTCGGAATTAATAAAAGACCCACTTCCACTTTGATCTTCCATTTTCATCAAACACCTTCAAAAACAAGATCGATCCCAGAAAAACCCAGATGGAATTCTGCGGGCAGCAAGTGGTTCTGATCAGTGGGTGCTCCCAAGGAGGCATAGGCCATGCCCTGGCACGTGCGTTTGCTGCAGAGGACTGTCTGGTGGTGGCTACGAGCAGGTCACTGAGCTCCATGGCTGACCTTCAGGAGGACCCAAGGTTGTTTTTACAAGAGCTGGATGTGGTTTCAGATGAGAGTGTGGATCATGTGGTGTCTAGTGTTTTGGAGAAGTACGGCCGAATTGATGTGCTGATCAACAATGCTGGGGTTCAATGTGTTGGTCCACTTGCAGAAGTCCCTCTCTCTGCTCTGCAAAACACTTTTAATACCAATGTTTATGGTATTGAAAGGACACTCTTTACTCTCTTTCAGTATATTCTCTTTTGGCTCCATTGTTTCCAGTTTTGTCCTTAACATTCATCTACTTGCTAATGGTGATTTCTTTTTGCTTGTCATTCTGTTTGTGTTGTTTGTCGCCTGCTTTTTTATAAATAGCTATATGGGTTTTTGCTCAAATTGCTGTTGAGGGTAAAGGGAGAATTGACAAATCCAAACAAATCCACTTGTGTGGTCTCCAAAATTTTCCTTTATTAACTGCCAAGCAGGTCTGTTATCCAGTGGCTTGTTTGGTCTAAAATTTGCTGCATATCATTCTCTTACACATGTGAGCCTTTAGCTATAACATATCAGTTTTCAATTGTTCTCATTCTAATTTGAGCATATGCCCAAAAACTTATCAAAAATACACAAACCCTATGTCTCTCACACTCTCTACTGAAAACCAGAGAAACTCAGCAAAAATTTGAAGGCACCACAACACACCCTTTAGGCAATTACTGATTGACATCATCCTCAGAAATTTTTTGATCAAATCGTATTGGATTAATGAGCTTGTTAAAGCTTTGCAGAGGTTCTGTATAAAACAGGAATTTTGTCATTAGTTTGCCAACCTTTATTTTCCTACTAAATGTGGCACTGGAGCTTAACTGGTCTTCTAATGCAATGAAGCACATGGGCAGTATCTTCTACATAGGCTTTCAGAATGATTTTATAAATTTCATTTATATTCAATCGTCTCATGCAGTGATGCCAGCACATTTTTCATTTGTCTTCCTTAGCATTTTCCTTAGTTTGTTCTCAAGATGATTGATTGCATATGTACTCTTTTTGTGACTATGGTTTAAGGTTCCATGAGGTTGATACAAGCTGTTGTCCCTCACATGGCATCAAGGAAAAAGGGAAAGATTGTAAATCTTGGAAGTGTTACTGTTTTGGCCCCTGGACCATGGGCTGGTGGTTACACAGCATCCAAAGCTGCTCTTCAAGCACTTTCTGATTCTTTAAGGTTTGTGCATCCCCATATCGCTTGTGGTTCGTATTACATACCTGTTTTATTCTCAGTTTAAACTTTGGTTCATATATAATTACATCAAAAGAATACTCTGGTTCGTATCTAGTAGTGTTCCCCCTTTCATCTCATAAAAATTGAAAATTGGTGCTTGGATAAAACTCTTCTGAGTTATTTCAATGTTAGGAAGTGACTAGTTCTTATGAAAGGAATAAGCAGCATCAACAAAATTCCTGTTGAAAATGTTAGAAGATATGTGACAAAAGGAAATTTCCTAAATTCCTAGCCATTTGTTTTAAATGATTATTTTGTCTAAAATTTTGTTGTATTGATTTCGGCATGCAATTCAATCAAAATGATGGGTGTACAAGTTTAAGACTAGGAACAACATAGATTGTAATTAATGTTTTGTTTTTGCAAAGGAATGATCTCTGCCCCATCTAACATCTGGTTGTGGGAATGTCAGATATACTTTTCTTAAAATTCTTGCTGGTTGACATGCCACTTAAATTTACTAATTCTGTACAGCTTTGTCATCTTTGATTGTTTTCTTTTCCCCTTTTATGATTACTAATTATCCGCAAAATATCCATGTTTATTAGATTGGAACTCAGGCACTTTGGGATCAATGTAATCACTGTTGTACCTGGAGCTATTAGGTCAAATATTGGAAATTCTGCTTTAGCCGGCTACAACCAGATGCCTGAATGGAAATTATATAAACCTTTTGAAGCAGCAATCCGCGCTAGAGCAACTATGTCACAAGGACCCCATTCAACCTCTGCCGAAGAGTTTGCAAAGAGGACTGCGGCTGCCATTCTGAAGGAGAATCCACTAGCTTGGTTCTCCTATGGCCACCACTCTACCATTTTCGCAATCTTGTATCATCTGCCACTGTTCATAAGGGATTTTGTCATGAAGAAAGCAATGAAATGTTGAGCTCCTACATTCTTTATGGTTTTGTTTCCTAATAGTTTTGTCTGTGTGCTCAAAGTACATGTATCAAGATCGCCTTATACATGAAGAAAGCATCATGTTCGTTAATAACGTAACAGGTTACAAGTGAAAAATATTTCCATGTGTGATTTATGTATCTTCCTTCACCTCAGTAGTGCATATGAATAATGTTATATTTGGTAAAAGAGCTTGGCCAATGCCTAGCAATCGGTTCATGATTGCATTTGATTTGAGTTTCACTGCCTAGTATAAGTTGTGTTTGTGGAAAGATAATCATGGAGATTTGAATAGGATGGTATGCAAATGAGCTCTATTTGATCAAATTCTTCAAATCTGTTCAGAATCTCTTTTTCTTCTACTTGCACAGATAAGATTTAAGGTCCTTCAACTTTCAACTACAAACAATTTCGAGATATGCTGTGGGTTGTAGATATGCATCATAAGAACCTGATTAAGTTGCTTTGCTGCAGTGGGTAGGAGATATCCAGATTCCAGGAGTGTACAAACAATTTTGTAGGGTGTGCTTGATCATTTCTAATACAAGCTTGGAGTAACCTTCAACTACGATGTTTGGCTATAATAATTATCCAAAAATATTGTTGGGAAAATGATATGGATATTTATCCGACCGATTAAATTTATATTGGATCCTAAAAGCGAAAATGCTGACCCCAGAAATTAGAGCCAAAATGCTGATCTCAGAAGAAACGAAAAAAAAAAACACAAAGCCGCACAAATGAATAAACAAAAATTTTGATCTCGGCACAAAATGTTTTTTTCCTCAAAATTTCACATTGGTTACACTTCCTACCTAAGTTATGCAAATTTCACATTGGTTATACTGTCTACCTAAATAATTCTAATTCACTGAGAATTATGAGGATGACCGTAATACACCATTCCAGGTGGCTGAAGTGGTCGGAAACTAGGAGCTGGAGGTTGCTGAGTTAAGGGTATTGGTTGCTGCTGGGTAATTTGTACGGCCTGTTGATTCATTTGCAATGGCTGTTGAGTCAAAGGCACCATTGGACTCACCATATGAGGCGGGGGAGGTGGTGGTCCTAGAGGCAAAGGTGGAATGCTCCCATAACCATATGAGCTCATGACCCCTCCTGCTGGCTGTAAATATTGTTGGGAGGGTGGGTTTGGAAGCATGTGAAATTGACCTTGAGAGGTGGGGGCTTGATTCTGAGGTTGGGGAACCAATGCTGATTGGTATGAATGGTTTGGCGGCACAGCAGGCGGCTGTGCTGAAATAAAAACATTGGCATCTGAAACTGGTATGGACCTTTCAGGTTTGGACATTGAATCAGTCCCCGAACTCTTGGGCATGGATGTGAATGAATTTGAAGACGTGGAGGGCTTTGTCAGACCAGCGTTCTTCGCTTCTTCAGCAGCGAAAGTAGAAAGAACAGAAGTCATAATCAATTGAGAAGAACTAGAAGCAGCAAGCTTGTCTGCAACCAAAGCTGCAATGGCTGCAGCTGATTTCCTAGGTGTTTGTCCCCCTTTAGAATTTCCATCAGTCGGTGGACTAGTCGCACTTGATGGTTTAAATACATAGTCTTCATCATTGAGTCGCTTCCGCATGTTCGTGGCTTCTTCTGCCTGTGCCTGTGCTACCTACACTTGTCAAAATATATCAGCTTAGCAGTCGGATGATCCATTGGTCAAATGTTACTATAATGAAGCTAAATAATAGTTATCCCTATATCTGTACCTACTGCAGACAAATAGAGAACTAATGACTTCGAGAGCAAGACTCGTATTCTTTACTTGACACAACACAACAAGACACATGTTAAATTATCAAGGTCCAATAAATTAGGGGGGCAAAAGATAGTAGACTTGGAACTTATCACAACAATTTTATATCATCATGTCAAATGCTTTGATGTACTAGATAATTTATTTTGCATGATCTCATAATCACAACGAAAGAATTAAAAACTAGCTTGAGATCCATGCAACACTTGCAAGTATGATATTAAGAGTGGGAATTGAATGCATCTATTAGCACAAAGTTCACTGAAAATTTGAGATGATACAATTGGACTAGACAGCGTACATGTTTGTCCATGACCAACTAAACATGCTCTGGCCTAGTGTAGGGTCATGCAACAACAAAGTCTTTCTCAGAACCGTAACAACAGTAACAGGAGAGCTGGTCATCATCACACACAAAAGTCCCAATGCCAAAATTCTCCTCCATAAAGGCAAGCCACTGTAATGTAAAGCCCATTATATGTTTATAAGAATACTGGACTTCCATTATAATGAATGGTATTGACAAAAGAGCAAATGTCCTGAACTTGTACTAACCAATAGCACTCCTACAGCAAAAGTCTCGTAAGAGGCTCAGAACCAAATCTCAAGGTTTGTTAGACAACTTTTGTTATTTTTTATTTTTTATTTTTTTAGCTTTCACTTATACATGCTTTGAAAATTTCCCCAATTCAGCAACTTCTGCTGTAATGGAAATTAAGGCCATTTCTCAAGCACAGCAACAGTTGTAACAGCTACCACAGCTGCCCTCAATTTTTAGCACCAACTTGCATGTATTTTGAAAAAAATTACATTGACTCATCAACTAACAGTTCACTAATAATCAAACCAACATGAAAATTAAGAAGCGTTGCAACAGTTTTGACCATGGGTGGCAATTTGGTATGTCAAAGCAGGTTAGGGCATGCCCACTTATGCGTTACCCACTACCCTAAATACATGGACAGGACACGGACACAATGTGGCGTTTCTGTCTGACTAGTGATTGTTCAACCCAATTCACACCTGAATGTATATTCCAAGAAAAGTAAAAAAAACGTTTTTTGAAGACCTTCCTATTGAGAGGGACGATAACATACTAAACTCACACACACCACACGGATGCTAGGACTCGAACCCAGGACCTTTCCTGAGGGAGGAATTGCTCCAAACCACTACACTAGTGGGTCCTTCAAAGAAAAAAATGTGAAGTTTTTAAAGTTCAGTTAAGGCAGAAATTGCATTCCTTCTCTACTCTGTTCTCCAGTTTATCAGTCGTCAAGCAAACCACCATATGTAATTACAAAATTTCACAAAATCCCTTGATGTTAGGTTTAAATAACTAACTTCATCTTCTAAAGTCCTAAAGATGTGAGCTAGCTCCCAGCGACCTTTGGTTAGGAGACAGCCCAGATCTGGGTTCAACTTTAGTAACTAACAAAAATGGAAGGAAATTACACCACGAGGGGAAAAATAACACAGAAAACCAAAGATCAATAGCCACTTCCCTTCTCCACTGACACTATATCATTCTGGTTGTCTCTTGCCCAAGTAAGACACTTAATCCAAAAGGATAACGATGAGAAGGTTGTATCCTGTTTTCATTTTGGTCTTCCCAGAAACTTGTACCTGTCTATGGAAGAGGAGAGTAACTCGTTTGGTTTGGATGTTAAATGACAAAATTTTGGCACCCCTTCTTGTAACAGTTTCCAGTGGCCAAGTGGATGTTACCTTATAATTTACCAAAGAAGAGGCAATATAGCATTCTAAATCATGAAAATACAATGTGCCACATAACTATCCAACAATCTTCCAGTACACACTATGGCATGATGATCAAAGGTAAAATTTTATAACATGCAAACACTCCATCTCATAAAACTTTAAACAAAAGCAGGGAAAAAAAACACGAACAACAACAAGAAGAAGAATTTATTGAAAGATTCAATCATTAGAGACATACCTGCATATGAGTCCGAACATTCTCCAGTTCAGATTCCTGACAAAGTTTCCAGAAAGTTAGCAGAAGCGTACAACATGAAAAGCTTCTTGTTGAAGGGAGCACAACATGGTTCCTTATTTGCGTGTTTTCGAACTAGAAACCTGATGAACAATTTTTATTTATTTATAAATGGCTTGATTCAATACCTGTTCATGCAGAGCTTCTTTTAATTGAGATACAAGCGCTACTCTACTTGCTTCAACTAATTTAAGTTTTTCAATACATTGCTTCAAAAGATTTTCTTCCTCCTCTAGTTCTTTTGATAAAGTTTTCCGCTTTGGATCCTTTGCTGAAGATAAAAGAAAATTGGGTTAAGAGGCCACAATTTTGGAAATCAGGCAAGACTTAAATGCCCTTATGCAAAAGGACGTAATTCTGAAAGAGCTAAAATTATTTCTAGTCATAACCAAAGATACTTTACCATTAGTACAGGCTATGTCAACATCTTTCTCCAACTTCCTTACACGATGAACTGCAGATTTGCATTTACTCATCTCAGCATCTTCAGTGGGATGTTCACTGATCACTGAGTGAAATGCAGATACGATCTTCTCAGCTGAACCACCAATGGAAAGTTTCTGGTTTCCAAATATTATGAAGTTAGCAATCACTCAAATAAGTAGAAATACAGGAGCAGAACATGTCTTAAGTTGAACAAAAGACTTAGTTCTGCAGATATGGTAGTCACATAGAAATAAAATGAAGCAAAATGGGAAAGGAACTATAACAGAAGCTCTTATGCTCACCGTTCTGATAGAGCGTGAATCTCTTTTTACAATTCTGACTGAACGTGAGCGCTTCTTGCCGTTGAATTCCAAGGGTGGAGGCACTTCTTCCCCAAGCATTAGTTCTTTGAGGCTCCGGGCACGAGACCCAAATACTCGCCTCTCTTCCCATATTCCAACCTAAAAAATTTGTAAGAGATAGCAAACCAAGTTGAGCCATTTTGTACATCGTAGAAGGAATTAATAAACCAGTTGATCAAAAATTCTTACAGTTAGACTGGTGCACATGATTAAAATATAAGTAGAGTCAGCTAGCATTCTTTGGACCAGGTAAAGAGGGAGAGAAGAATATTTATGTTAAAAGTTCAAACAGATATATGTTAAATACCCAAAACCTATTACTTGTCCGCCTACTTATGGTTAAAAAAAGGAAGATGTTATTGGCACTCCTCACTAATGAAAAAAATAAGGGAGGGAGCTGTGCAGGACGACTATTTTGGAGTGCTAATAACAATTTCCTTGAAAAATATTCAAGATTGAAATTAAAAAATTGTGACAGCAATACCTAACTCTAAATTTGTTATTAGTATAACACTGCATTTTCAATTAGTGGCTATAGGTTCATGCTATCAGTTGCTGGATTTGCTAACTGAAACAAAATAAATGAAAGAGGAACTTACTAATCTAGAGACAACAGTCTTTCCATGATCATCGCCTTCCTCAATAACAACTTTGAGCGCAGCTGGAAGAACCTTCCAAAACTCGGTAACAAATTCATTTCCTTTACGCTTACTGTTCTGTAGGATGTCATTTGCAAGATACAAGAGAGGAACTTTCTGAACCATCTGTGCATTATGGAATTGTTTATCCCATGTTGTAACAACCAGTTCCGCTTTGCTTCGGTGAAATATACACCAATGTGACAAAGCTTATTATAAAGTCAAGGAAACCGCATTTTACCAGAGACATTAAACAACAATGCTTCAGAATGCATTCAAGTTAACAAGAAGTAGACTCCGGCACGTTTTTTAAACTTTAAACTCAACCTTCAATGAAATTTTTTATAATAAAAAATGTTTAAAATTGAAACCAATAAATAAATAAATGAGCAATAGGCCAAAAGGTTATTCAAATTGGGCTTCAATCATATGTATCTTGTGCATGTACTGTCATCTAGCCAACATTTGAAAACATTTGATGTTTTCACTAATGTAAGTCATAAACCAAACCAGCTTGATATGCAGATTGATGGTACTCATAGAATTAAATGAATGGTGTTGTGCATCTACTCCTCCAAGGAGCAAACCATCACTTAGTTCCCAGTTAGGCTTCATCAACCATTCAATAGACTTCTTCCACAATTCTGGAAAGTTAAATTCTATTGTTTTCCCCTATTTTTTAAAGCAAAATTTAATCATGAATTCAGAAGTACCATATTAGCTAACAAACTTCCGTTAAGAAAGAAAAGGGTACTCTTTACAACATTGAAAATGCTGAACTTGACAAAGGAAGCAAAATGGTAAAAACAGTCAAATCAAGCCATCTCCTTCAACCAACCGACAGCACACAAGCAATAAATTTTGGAATTTACCTTTGTTGGTTTCTATAGAAGCAACTCAAAGTTTAAAATCAGCTATCCTTTCCATGTCCCGTTTTAGCAAACTACGTCAAAAGCGAGATAATTCGAATTTTATCCCCATCAAGTAAAGCATAATCCAAACAGAAAACCAGACCATGAAAAGCCAAATTACCAATTCCACAACATGTGACAACTGTTCATCAATTAGAGCAAAAATCAAGTAAGTGCATTCAGAGAAATTTAGATACAACCTTATAAATCCATTTTTCTCACAGCAGAGATGTAGCTACCATCTGGACCCATACCCGCTACCACAGAGTCCCAATTACACCAGCACCCAAGAATGTAACCAAAGATTAAAAGGTATAAAGAACTTTCTAATTTATTAACAGAAAAGGATACTTTCAATGCATTGCTGGGTGCTGTTGAGCTTCGAGAGCTTGTCTGCAAGTATCTGCTCACTGAATACACTATTCATATCCTACCTCAAGAATGCCTTCTCACCACCCACCCCACCAGAAAAATATATAAAACAAGATACCCTAAAGCACTGTTCTTTACCAGGGTCAAGAAAAACAAAAAAGAATCTTCAAAATTCAAAAAAGCAAAAACCCTTTGCAGGACTTCAAATAAAACCTCGTAAACTTTTGAACTTGAACCCCAAAATCAAGAACGAAGCAGCTCCAATTAGCGGAAGGCAGCAACAAGATTGGAGCAAATGTAAAGAAATGGAGAATTAGACTTCAGAAAGTACTTGCACCAGCAATACGACGACGTTGAGCAAATTAAAGAATGTGATGATTGCTTGGAGAGAGAGAGTCTGTATGTGAGATTCAAGTGCGATTGATGAAAGAGAAGAATTGTTGAATCTGCCAAACCCTAGAAACGGTTTTCTATTAGGGGATTGGCAAAGAGAAACGCTTCTAACATAGAGAGAGAGAGAGAGAGAGAGAGAGAGAGAGAGAGTTGCAGATAAAAAAAGAGGTTTTTTCAGTTTTGGGGGGCCATTGGCGTAAACAGTTTTGAGGGAGTAACTCAATGTTTTTTTAATGTCTAAAACCCAACGTGAACTAAAACGGATCTGCAGATTTACCCCAATTTTATTTTGTTTCTTTTTATACAATTGTTTTCACAATACAATATAGTTTTCACAATACAATACAGTCTTTTTAGGGAGCTGATTTTCCGACTCCTCTTTTATCCACTTACACTTTCTTTCATGTTTAAAGTTTTGGTTCTTATTGGATCAAAAAACAAAAACATTTAGCACACCATTTAGTCTAAACACCCTCATAAGCTAAAATCATCCTCTCTTTTTTAAACAAGAAAAGTCTAAACTACTCTCTAATCTACGAGGAGGGGACTTGAACTTCAGTACAAGGAGGTGGATTTACTACTCTAGCTAATTGACCTAAAACGTCTAATAAGCTAATTAGGATACTGTAAATGAATAGTTATTTCTCCTTCATATATGGTCCATGTTTTTTCTCATTAATCATATACGAATAGGGAATGCTCCATTAAGGATTGGGAAATTTGCATAAATGTCACATGAACTTCTAAGTTTGTGCGCTAATACCACTTGAACTTTTAATTTTTATTTGTAACCACCTGAACTTTGTAGAGTGTTGCAATTCACTACCTATGTCTAACTCCGTTAAAGCTTCCATTAAATTTAAAGGCATTTTTGTCAATTCACTCTAACTAAAAATAATTATAAAAATAAAAAAGTTAACCTGATTACACAGCAGTTTCCAAAAAATAAAAATAAATAAATAACCTAATTACACTCATCGACGCAACCATGAATGAGCATGCTATGGCTGTGCCTATGCACCAAATTAAAATTAAATCTAATATAAATGGTATATATCACAGGTGATGGATTTCTGATTTTTTTTCTAAAGTTTGTATGAAATGATAAAAATGAGTTTTGAATCTTTAGAATTGGCGTTGGAAAAGGGCAGGGCTAGGGAAGGTGTGGTGCAATTACGTTAATTTTTATTTATTTCTAAATTATGTTTTTTATAATTATTTTTAGTTATAGTGAGTTGACAGAACGACTATTAAACTTAACCGAAATTTTAACGGAGTTAGACATAAGTGGTAGATTGCAACACTTTACAATGTCTAGGTGGTTAAAAATAAAAATTCAAAGTTCAGGTGATATTAACGCACATGCCCAAAAATTCAGGTGATATTTATGCAAATTTCCCTTAAGGATTTTATGTTAAGAATTTATAATCTCAGACATTGAATCACATATTGGTATATGTAAAAATAAAATAAAAAAAATTAACCCACTAGCATATCTAATAGATGGCAAGTAGTCCTTAACACAAATTTGCCCTTCTGACAAAAGACTATCAAGAAAACTTTTCAAAATAAGGTCCTCAAATCAAGTGGAATTCTCGTTGTTGAGTTTCAATCCCTCCCCTAAATGTTCTCTCATGATCAAAACTGGTCAACCCCATCTTGAACACTCAACGAGGAGAAATTATTGTAATACCAGTGTAACTCCATCTTCAACAATCAATCCATTAATATGAGTGAGCGACAAATTTATACGACAGAAACTAGTACTAATAGAGGGAAACCTAGCACACACACACACACACCCTAACTTTTTCACCTGCTCGACCATGTCTTACCAGAATTCCTTGATATTAATGGCGTCTATTGAAATTGAACACTCTTTACTGACGTGCGACTACTCAAAGTGATGTTCTAAGTTCGTGTGCGATTACATGAGAGCTTCCAAGTTGGTGTGCCCTGTTTGCCCAAATGCATAGCTGATGATGAGGAGACTTTGAAACAGGGAAAAACCTGTTTCCAATGGATGTTGTGCTCAGCTCTCATTCCAAAGAGCTTATCCTGCAACCCTAATTACCCTAGGAAGCAACATCCCTAAACCCATTTTCCAAAATTCAAAATCCAGATTCATCAATATAATTTAGGCTCCATCAGTTTAAAGTAATGTGAAATTGGAACTCTACTTCCAAAGTAAACGAAGATACAAATGGATCCACAAGCCAATAAATAAGGCTCAGTCTATAAGGGTTCTAATACTAATATAGAAAAACACTTGGTCTTCAGGCCCTCTCAACCATCAACAAGATTTCATAATAACCAAAATCGATTAAACATGCAATTACAAGACACTTCCCTACATCTAACATACTGACAGACTGAAAAGAAAATCTGAACAGCAGCCATGGATGGACTGTGGCGATGCTCCTACTGCTTGGCATTTTTGCCCTGTGCTGCAAGTTTTTCAGCCACTTGTTCTTCCGACAAAGGTAAGTAATAGATTCGAGGAGTTGACTTGGTTTTTCGAAAGAGATCGTCCAAAGTGACAATCGGTGTATCAAGTTTCTCTGGTAGAGGAGGTGGGGGAGGCAAAGGAAGCCGTTCTCTTGCTGAGGAAGGGGCAGTCAAAGGTGGTGGAGGTGGAAGAGAAGGAGGTGGCGGAAGCTGCTGCTGCTGCTGCCTAGGTTGACGGGGTGAAGGCTGCGGCTGTGAGGTGGATGGGGCAACAGGAACAGCGGGACCGCTACTGATGGGTGTAGCAGGAGTCTGAGGAATCTGAACCCGTGTTTGCACTTCCTGGGGATCAACAAACTCGGCCACTAAAAGGCGCCCACCGTTGGGAGGCCACTGTAGGTTATACACAGCATTCCGTGTCTCCAAGGCTTCTTCCGCTGATGAATACTGCATAAACACAGTAATTTCATGAGGACGGGATGAGTTTCATTCTATATGAGAGAGAGAGAGAGAGAGAGAGAGAGAGAGAGAGAGAGAGAGTCTCACAGTAACATAGCAATGAGTCTTGATGTGGTCCATCCAGAAATCAGTAACCTTCCCAGTTTTGCCTAAAAGTTCTTGCACAGCTTTCAAGGTGAAAGGTCGCAGAAAACGATCAATTCTAAGGGAATTAGTTGGAGGCTTCTGCGATGGTGGAACTGCAACAAACAAAGATATAAGGAACCAAAGCATATGTTGCTGGACATTAATCAGATACAAGAAAAGAACAATGACTCACCAACACGTTCCTTGGGGGCATCCTCACTCATTGTAGAGTTCGATCTTGAAAAGCTACGCTTCAAACCGGGGGTCTGGAAAGTATCCTTGGGTGTGACTGAAGGTGTTTGAAGAGGGCTTTGCAGCTCTGGAACTTTAAGGTTTTCAGAGTTCCACCTGCGCCTCTTTACAGGCTCATTGCTTCCAACTGCTGCTTGATCTGCAAGGGAAGTTATCCAATAAAAAGGGCATACTAATACCAGATTCTTTAATGGGGAAAGGGGAAAAAAAAACAATGTACAGAGCCAAACATATGATATTATTTCAAACAAGTACAGGAATCATGCAGATGTGGGGAACAAAAAGTAATCAAAACTTACACAATAAGTAAAAGGCAGAACATTGAAGCCTAAAATTTCTAACGGGAATCAAGGTACATTCAGAAACTGATTATATTCATCACAAAGTTATCTGTCCCTTTATACACTAAGAATGACTCTCACTTCTCCTTAAAGACATTTCCAAAAGTCCAACAAATCATTAATAATAGTAGAATTCCTATAAAACCTTGTTGTCCTTGTAATTTTAGGTAGTTCATTAGTATTCCAAGACCCTATTTATTACATAAAGAAACAACTAAAACTAAAGAGACTAGTTGACTATTTATTAAAAGTCATAAATGGGTGGGTAGTATTAATCCCTACTCCTAAAGAAAAATGTGTTCTTTGTGATATACAAATGCCCTTATTACATGTATGCACCGCAGATAGCTCGAAATTGCATGAAGATAATATATGTTTCAGATGTCAAATGCATAAACTTTATGGATCCCAACTCACACAGATGTTTACACGGTTAGTAATGTAACAGATGGGTTGAAAAATAAAATAGTATCAAGAAACACTGGCTGCAATGCTTACCATTAAGCTTTCTTTTCTCAGCAGGAAGAGCTGGATGATTCTTGTTCTCAACACTTACATCATTTTTGTCTGTGGCAATATCATCTCCCACAATACCAGCACAACTTTCCTCATTCACAATAGGAACTTCATTTTTCTCACCAATATCTCCCACATCGTCAGAACTATATTTTGAATCAATTTGTTTACTGTCCAACACATCTTCTTCCATAGAATCATCTCCAGAACTTCTCTCTAAATTTAATATTTCTGAGTACCCCAAATCCGCATTATCATTTTTCTTGCTAATGTCTGCATTTGTAATGTTGTCATCTTTCTCTCCAAGAGATGCCTTGTCCTCAAGTGGCTCGTCAACATCCATTGGATGTGAATCACCACTGACTGGAACAACAGTGCTGGATGATGGGTCCACCATCTCCGGCTTAACAATATCTAATTCTAATTTGACATGATCAGCAATTATATTATCCTTTAGTTCAATCGTTTCATTAATTGAGACAGAATCAGTAGAAATAGAATCATATTTTACTTCAGACCCTAAAATGCTGACCTCAGATACCTGGTAGTTCGGAGCAGAAGAGCCGAGCATGTCATCCTTGGCTGTAGGCTCTAAACCCTCATTTTCCAGCTGGGGCTTTAGATCCTCAATCTCCAACTGGGGCTTTAGAGCCTCATTCTCCAGCTGGGGCTTTAGATCAACATTCTCCAGCTGGGGCTTTGGATCCTCCAGCTGGGGCTCTGGTTTCTCATTCTCCAGCTGGGGCTTTGGATCCTCATTCTCAAGCTGGGGCTTTGGGTCCTCATTCTCCAGTAGGGGCTTTGAATTCCCATTCCCCTTATTGGCTTCAGTGTTCTGTGAATCTTGCACAACTACTACTTCCTCAGTTACCACACTCTCGGTGACCGTAACACTGGTTTCCACAGTGGATTCCACAGTAGTTGATTGACCCAGCTCCTCTTCAACAATAGCACATGCATCTTTATCCACCAAAATATAACCTTCTTGAATATTCCCTTGATCCAAGGTTGCTGCGCGGTTGTCAATCTGAACTGGAACATCAACTTTTTCAGTCCTTTTACGTCCACCAGAACCGATACTTTTAGGCGTTCTAGAACCTGAACGTGGCTCTACAACTTTCACCCCAACAACAGGTTGGGGATCACCATTAAGACCATTATTTGCCCTTTCAATTCGTATTGCTTCATCCAAACGCTTTATCAAATCATCCTTCAGACCCTTGGTTGTCAATTTCCGCTTCTTGAGCTCCTCTTTTAACTCTGTAACCTTCCATTGATCAATTGGTCGATTATCGAGAATTGGATATGGTGATGACATCTTCGTTCAACTAAAACCTCACCTTCAATCCTGATTTTTAAAGTAACACAAAAAAAAAAAAAAATGGTACAAATATCAGCAACAACCAAAAAAAAAAAAAAAAAAAAGGAAAAGGAAACCACACAAAAACAAGGAAAATAACTTCAGTTAATACATAAACAAGAAAATGCAGCTACCAAGTACCAAACAAGAAGCAATAACTTTCAAAAAATGCAAAGATGCAGATATTTCCACTTAACTATTTAAGGAAGCTAACATACACATAAAGGTTTGAAAATAAAATAGAAGAAAATTTTGAAATCTCAAGTTCACTATTTGGCCAATTTCCCCAATAAAAATGAAAGTCTCTAGGTCTCGACAATTTCTGCATACCATAAGCTTCTTGCTAAATAAACTGAAAAATTGTTCTATACTCAAGGCATTACAATAAAAGTTAAATTTTCCTCTATAAAAAATAATACTTCCGTCAAAAAATGACAAGAAAAATACAAATTACTAATTCCATGCAAATAAACTAAAAATAATGACCAACACATTATACTAAACAATCATAGTAAATTAACTCGGATGCATGAACTTAGCAAAGAGCAAAGTGCAAACAAAGAGACCATAATCTACCAACATGTTTGATAAAAAAAAATATCCATCAAGAAATACTTGTCATGCAGAGAAAAAGAAAAACATTTGAAGGTAATACCTGATAATAAATTCTATAGAGACTCTATGTCACAATTCATCGAGAAAACTAAATGATAAGCTTATAATTAATGCGGAAAAAGAAAAAAAACTAGATACGAAATCCTGAATTCAAAACTTTGGCAAAGCCCCAAATCCAACAAAACAGATAAACTAGAAACAAAGGCCATACCTTTGAGGCAGAAAATAACACAATTTCTTATACAAAGAATCCACAAAAGCAAAAAAAAAAAAAAAAACCAAAACCCTAGTTACGAAAATGCATTACACATTCACACGTCACAAAACGAAAAGATTTAAATAACAAGACTCACAGGAATGAACGCTTGCTTGATAGCCTTGAGGAGAGAATCAAAAGGCCCACAAAAAAGGGAGTGGACAAATTGAAAACCCTAAATTTACAACACAAAACCCACCATTAGAGAAGCAAACAGAGAAAACATCACCATCTATGAAGAAAACCCAGAAAATAGATTGACAAGGCTAAATCTTTATAGAGCTCTCCCAATGGAACAAAGACCCGGCGCTTGAGTCGGTGTGAATTTTCTCGTTTCCTGAAAATAAACGAAAACAAACCAAAAAAGAGAAAGAGAAACAAAAAAAAAAAGAAGTGAAAAACAAGTATGCGAGAGAGGGAAAACGGAAACAACAAAAACGATTTCTTTCTTCTTTTCTCTTTCGTTTTGGGAAATTTGATTTTGGGTTTTCTAGGGTTCCTATTTTGCTTCTTTAGTTTCTTTTTTGTTTGTGTTATCGAAGGAGGAGGTAAGAAAACGAGGCGAAGTGGGCTTTCATCTAAAAATGTGATATTTTTGTTACCGGGTTTCCGGAAATACCCTTGGGTCACGTATCCTACGTGGTGGCTCTGAGGTGTCTGATTGGATAGAGGTTGAGGCAGAAGTTAGAGAACTCAGGCCCATGTAGGCCCATTAAGAGAACCTGGGCCTTAACTGGGCTTGTTCGTCGGGCCCAGGCTCACTAAAATAACCTCTCTTTTTTATCACCTTCGTTCCCAAATCTGATGGGATTTGCAGTCTCGTCGTCTCTGTGAAGGAACAGACGAAACGAATTTGCGATTGGCGGCCCCTGATTCTGCCACCTTCTGTGAGTATTTTAATTTATTTATTTATGTTTCAGTGATATTTGAATCGATTAAATTGGTTGGGGTTTTGTAATTCAGATTGCTCTCTCTTTTGGGTTCTTCTTTCTTTTTCGAGAAAATGGTGATTTGGGCATGCCCTGATTTTCGTATACATAGTGAAATTAAGGTTTTGACTGATTCAATTGTGTATTATTTGATGGATCTTGTGTTTGAGAGTTGAAAATGATGTGAAACCCTGGAGTGCTATTTGCTTACATGTTCTCCTGTTTATTGCACCTTTAGTGGACATTCATGTTCTCTGATTCATTGTTATGATAGGCAACTGGGTAGCAACTGTTTTTATGAGAAATAATTTGTGGTGTGTATTAAAATTGTGATATGTGGTTTTTTTACTACTTTTTCAGTTGTTTTTTGTTGTTATAAATCTTGTCAAATTAATGAAGTAAAAAATATATATATTTTTAAAAAAGGGGGAGGTTAATTAGAATTCTTATGCAGTTGGCCTTTTACAACTATGAAAGTTAATTAGAATCCTTATGCAATTAGGAAAGCTCATCTGAATACTTTATAATTTTGGATTACTATGCTTTCCTGGTTTGTGTATACTTTTACAGCTCTTTAATCCCAACATACTTTCTACTAAATTAATTGAAGCTAAATTAACTGCTTTGTAGATTGGAATTTAGAAGCAGTGCTTCCTACTCCTACCGACTCGACTCATCACACAGGAAAGGCAAAAAAAAATGAGTAGGTATGGGTTGAACCTTAGGCCGCAGCAGAAGAAGCAGCCAACAAGGCCTCCTCTCCCTAAACCTCTCGGTTTTGGCGATGATGATGACAATGACGTTGAGAAAGAAATTTCTCGCCATGCTTCCAAGAACAAGTCTCTCAAGGATATTGAGGAGCAGCAGAGGAAGGCGCTGGAGCAGGACCCATCGGTGTTCGACTACGATGGAGTTTATGACGAGATGAAACAGAAAGCTATCCAACCTCGTGCTCAAGATCGTGAAGAGAGAAAGCCAAGATATATTCAGTATTTAATGAAAAAAGCAGAAGAACGAAACCGAGAGCATGAAATAGTATATGAGAGAAAACTTGCTAAAGAGAGAACCCAAGAGGATCACCTCTATGCAGACAAGGACAAATTTGTTACAAGTGCTTACAAAAGGAAACTTGCAGAGCAGGCAAAATGGATGGAGGAAGAACGACTGCGTCAACTTCGTGAGGAGAAAGATGATGTTACCAAGAAGAAAGACTTGACTGATTTTTACTTCAACCTTGGAAAAAATGTTGCTTTTGGGGCAGAAGATGCCAAGTCAAGGAAGCTAGCGAAGCAGGCTGAATTAAGCAAGCTAGAGAAACATGAAGACAGACCAATTGCTATAGCATCGGAGCCATTGGAGTCTGACGGTTTGAAAGAGGGGCAGCTAGAGAAGCAGGTCAAAATGGACAAGCCAGAGAAACATGAAGACAGAGCAATTGCTTCAGCATCGGAGCTACTAGATTCTCCAGAGGTGATAGAGGGGCATCAAGAGGAAACTTTAACTATTTCTAAAAGTAGTGTTGAGCCCTCTGATGAAAAGCAAGCTTCAAACACGTTGGCACAGGACCACTCGTCAGTTGAACAGCCACCAGAAAACCAACCAAAGAGTAACCATCATAAAAGAAGTGAAGATGCCCTAACTGCAGCGAAAGAACGCTATCTGGCAAGGAAAAGAGCTAAAGAACAGTGAATGAATTTCTGCTTGTCGTAAAAGTTTGTAAAAACTAACAGAAAAGTAATGTTTCCACCCCCTTTCTTGCTCGTACAAGGATGCGATTTGGGATCAGATAATTTATTCTAGTTAGTACTGGTTGCCATATTTGACTTTTATTGTGCTTCTGTTTTCCAGTTTCACCATTTGACTTGAGCATGTTGCGTAAGGTGATTAAAGCAGTACAAAATCATGGCTGGTAAATTGTGTGGAAAAGAAAACACTACACTAATAAATAAATAACTGAAATATTTTTTAAGTGATACCATATCAATCTGTCATATTAAACCCCAGTTTTTTAAGAAACACCAAATGAGTTCATAATTCAGGTGCAAAAGAGCATACTGGTACTGAACATAGGTTTCTCAACTTCTGTGTGACGAGGAAAGTAGCACCACTAGTAAGTTTGAATTTTAAGACCTTTTTTTTTTTTTTTTTTTTTTGGGTTACAGTGGAATTGAACCTACCATCCACCCTTCACCCCTTCTGGTCCATACTTCTTCACCTCTACATGTTGGTAAATTTTTCTTTTTAAAGAAATCTATTAAGGGTTAATGGGTTAATCCGAAACATAAAATGGTGACCTTTTCTTGTGTCGTCTACAAAATATTGAAATGTTGTCTTAAAAAGTTCATGGAATCCACGAAACTGGGTAGGGCTTGTGGGCTAAATACCTCATAGGGCCGGACTGGGGCAATCCGAAAAGTGAAGTGATCCACTCCAAAGTGAGTGGGAGAAATTGTATTATATATATATATATAAGCTCCATATATATATATATATATATATATATATATATACAGAGAGCTTCCATTGAGAGATCCCTCAAATAAGTTATTTGAGGGACACCTCTTGTAGGCCCCACTCCGGATTGTATTTCACTAATCCAAACCGTCTATTTTGTAGATACTCATTCAAAGATCATCTCTACAAAAAATCACTTGAATCCGATATCATGTGACCACTCAATTGAGTTATTGAAATTTTAGTACTTTTCTTAAAGCACCGTGTTCATTGATTTTGTAAGACACAATTGGATGTCGAAACGGTTTTCGATTTGTCTAATTTTGTGTAAGGATGATCTATGAATGAATACCTAAAAAATAGATGGTTTGGATTATTGGGAAAAGAATTGTAGGGTAACCTAAAGGGCGTCCCTCAAATAATTTATTTGAGGGATCCCTCAATAGAAGGGGACTGTATATATATATATATATATATATCAAGTAGTGGGGCAAATCCCCAAGAAACAGACTACACACCACTGGTCTAAACAGACCAATCTAGAATGAACAATTTCAAACAGATCATCGACAAGATAAGCACTTAACCAATTGGAGGCCTGCTTAACCAATTGGGAGAAAAATGAATGCTAGTAATTTTCTTTCTAACTTTTTTTTTTGGATCTTTTCCTTTTTTTTGTTTGACATGTGTCATTCTCCTTACACTTAAAACAATATCATTAATATATTACTAGCCTCTCTGCACGCGCTTCCGCGCTTGCGAGAGGTTTTTTTTTAAAAAAATTAAAATTTATTTTAGAATTAAAAAAGATAATGGATATTTGTAAAAATAGGATCCATTATCTGAATTTTCTTTTATTTTTAATTTTTTTAATACGAAAAATTGTGAATTTACCATATTATCCTCATTTAATTAATAATTTCAATTCTTAATGTTTGCATTAACCAAGGGCATTTTCTGGTATTTTGAATATTTCACCATTCTCTGCCTTTTGCTTTATATATACAGATACAAGCTAACCTTTTCTTTTCAAGTTTACTCTTATTAAATGTATTCAATTTATCCAAAAAATTTCACAACTTTCTTACCATCTTATTAATTTTTTTCTAAGGTCAATTATTTTTTTTAAAGAAAATATCTTCTTTTAAGAGGAAATGTCCCTTTCTTTTTTTCTTTTTTTAACAAAAATGGTTTATATAGGAAAAAAAAAAAAAAGTCCTTTGTGTTTAAAAAAAAAACTGGACATTTCCTCTTTTTTGAAAAAAGCAGACATTTTCTTTAAAAAAATAATTGATGTTTAAAAAAATAATAATAAGATGGTAAGAAAGTTGTGAAATTTTTTTAGATAAATTGAATACATTTAATAAGGATAAACTTGGAAAGAAAAAGTTAACTTGTATAATGTATTAATAACATGGTTTTAAGTGTAGGAGAATAACACATGTCAAGCAAAAAATGGAGGAGATCCAAAGGAGAAGGTTAAAGATAAGGTTGGTAGCATTATCGCTTCTGAAACATGGGAGTGTGTGTGTAGTGCGGAGAGTGGTAACAACCTTTTGCATTGCAATTGACAAACATGGCCATAAACGTAAAAATTGTCACTCGGGGAGCAAAAGGATTTTAGTTTTGGCATGAGACAAAAAGAATTGAAATTACAATAATTAATTAAACAAACCTCAGCACATACCAAAAGCCAAAATGACGTGCTGATTGGATATATTAGTAGAGTCAGCTAGAAAAAGTCTTTAAGAGCATTTTTACATATTAAATCACACTGGAAATATAACATTTTCCCTTCGTTACTCACTTTCATCATCACTTTCCTGTATGTCTAAATGATTCATATTCCTTTCCAGTGGTGGAAGTCCGTCGTCGGAATCATAAGAGCCCTCATCTTCTCTGAGGGATGACTCGTCCGCTCCTGTAACAGAAAAAAAGCAAACATATGGTGAGACTCGCATAACTTTCTCAACAAAGATGGCTCTTTAAAGATCATCCTCATTCGATAGAAACACACAGATCGCCCTAAGGCCGAGGCACGGCTTTGCCACAAAAAAGGTATGGCCCTTCACCACCCACCAGCTGGATGTTAAGATGGATAAGATGATGGAGCAAAACAGAATACTCCATGAAAATGTAAAGGATTAAAAAAAAAATGCACCCTGAAATCTAATGGGACAGAAGTTGAAACAACAGATGAACCAGCCCCGTATAATGTAAAGAGTATCTATTCTGTTGTTTAAGAGTGAAAAATACCTTTCACTTCTGCAGGAACCTTTGGAAGTTGACTATTTTGTGAAAGCCAATCATTTTGGACTGAAATAATATCAGCACTATTTTCACATTTAGAGTATGCCTTTAGAAGTTCCCTGCATCGGTTTAAAATGCCAATGGTTGAACAGTATTAGAGACATAAAAGTCAAGAATAATTGTGTAGTTTGATAAAGATTGAGAGTAATCCCAATATACTATGGAAAATAATTTGGAGATTACTGAGATACCACCATGATACTGGGTGGTCATTATGAACTTTAAGCAGTTGGATATAGTTGAATTTCAGTCACTAATCTCGTTAGAAAATGCTAGTCAATCTAGAATTGTATGGAATTTTCCTTTTTAACTGAGCAAACAAATCAGAACGAAATGACAACCCAGGTCAATGTGAAAGTTCAAAACACAAAACGGGCTTTAGATGGATTTTCTCACTCAGCCATACGTTTAAGATATGATGCTGGACCCGTGTCACTGAAAGTTAGACTTCATTTTGTGAATTGGGTTTACATATTCTAAGTCCGCTATGGGTTTCAACTGACATAGCTCGAATTTCTTGGCTGGAATATGAATTCTAAAGTTCATATTATGCAAAAGTAAATAAACAATTCAACAAATGAACTAAACCCATACCTGTTGAGGGACAGGAAACCATGACCCCATTTGAACTTTCCAAGCAACAAATTTGCAGTTTCTTCTTCCCCACTGTGAAATCATATAAAATAAAATAAAAAACATTTGAAAAAAATTCAACTGCATGTCTGGCAGATAACATATCAAACTGTTGGGCCAAATAGATAAATAATTTCATCACAAAGAGTTCACAAAGATGAATGGTAGCACCCTTTAAAGCATACCAAAGGCTTGGGAGAAAAAAGGCTCCAAACCTAAGCCTTGATTAGGTTGGGCCTACTTGGGTCAGTAGGTTGTACTGCAGTAGCGCAACAGCCTTACTTTTATTATTATGGGAAAGCATATAAGTCATAGATCTTTAATATCTCTCATACAATTACAAAAATATGTAAAAGAAACAGGCATGACAGATTGCACTGGTGTAAGGTCCAAAAAGACATCAGCAATAAAATAAAAAAAATTTCTCACTCCACAAGGTAAAGCAAAGAGTTTTTAGTACCATATGAATAAAGCTGCAGATAATGCCTCCACACAAGATAGTTGACAGGGTCGACCATAATTTACCGGATTTGCTGCTACAAGCCAAGGCACTGCAATTATATGATTTGTAAATTTTAGAGACCTGGTAAGAAGAAAACCGTCGAACACGGAAATTCAACTCCATGCATGCATAGCAGTACCATAAGTGCAGTAAATTTTATGACCCATAACAACACCATATAACATAATTATCATAGGCAGTACCATATAAAAATGAGAAGCAAGGTTGTTATTCGTTTAGACTAGTAGCATTAGCACATTTTTTTAAATGAAAATATGAAATTCTATTTCATAAGAAAGACTGTACAGTAAAGTGGGCAAGTAATCTACAAAGAGCACAAAAACATTAATACAGACAAATACATCAAGATTAAGAAACCAAAATTAATCAAGATACTGCAGCCTTCCTATATATGAAATTCTATTCATAAGAAAGACTGTACATAAAGGGTAGCTCAGCCTGCAAGCCTTGCATAGCAGCTCTGTGAGCTACTTTATTTGTGTTCCTGCTTACAACAGCTATTCTAAGACTGCTAATTGTATGCAGCTGGTCAAAACACTGACATGGCAGGTCCCAAATGTCCCCATCCACTAACTATAACATCTACAAGGAATGATCACACCAAAATGATCTTTGTCCTTAGAATGAGTCCATGGTGAGAGAGCTCGGTGTCACACCCACTTCCACAAATGTGATGGCATTTTTCAAGACACTCATATCAAGCTTTGATCTTGGAGCCAAACCAGTCATGTTTAAGAAACTACATAACAATAAACATAAAGCCAGACAAATAAAGAAAACTAAATAACCATTCTTTTGCAATTTTGTTCAATCCTTCTCTCCTTCCTAGTCACTAACAGTCAGTACTTTTTCAGTTTCATCTTTTGCTATGATACTAGCACTCGTATTTGTATTTTCTTTATTTTATGAGTAACTCACACACTCCAAAAACAGAGAATAAGTGTGGGTGAGACTTCAGAGGCTTTCACTGTGGCATATGAAAAATGTACCCTCATATTTAGTGTTTTCATAATTATCATATATATGGCTCTTTACATTTCAACTACTATAAAAATCCAAAAATCCACATATATATATATATATAGATAAATCAGTATGTCCGCACATATATATTTATTTTTTAATAGACATGTGGGACATTCCTGGTTGTGTGTACCCACAAATTATACTTTAAATCAGATAATTCAAGTAAGCTAATTGATTGAAGAACTAAAGCTCATACAGAGGCGAGGAGCAGTGCAACGCAGCTTCACAAACGGTACATCATCCAAGCGTGCCCAAGAGCAATCCACAACAGCTAATCCTTTTCTCTGGATTAAGCTATAATCTTCTCTTGAGACACAAAGCGTCCCAACTGGACTGCAAAAATGGAAAACACCATTAGTAAAATAATTCATATATGACGGGAACGCAGCAGGATAAAATGATTCAGTATTGCCCATTACACCATCAGAAAGGTCAAATGCTCACTTGATTTTTGGTATATAATTTATTTCTTTTTCCTGTATAATATTCCAGGGCATGCAGATGATGATATAAAACTAACACAATGCAACATGACATCATTCTAGAAAATTAATTAGCATCATAGATAAAGTAAGGTACCTCAAAACAATTCCTCCAAAACCATTATTGACACGCAATTCCTGCATGAAGTAAGAATGTTAATGCTAAGCTTCTACAAAAGACTTTTCATCATTTATAGTTGGCATCCTTGCATTTCACTGAAAAAAAATGTTACGAGACCTATGCCTCTTTTAAATACTTACTTTTTACCATTGGAAAAAGTCATATCCAAAATATCTGATAAATATTCCACTTCCACTACACTAGTGATATTTCCATAAAGTAGAGATCCTAGTGCCAATTGATAACCTCAAATATGATGAACAATTTACCATCCACATTAAAGATGCAAATTTTATAGACATGGCATTAAATACCCCAAGCCAATTCTGATTTAATAAAAGAAATTATTGTTTGAAAAAAAAAAACCCCCAGCTAACATAGAAATTCAAATGCAAATGAGTAATTCAAAAGGAAAACGTAGCTGGATACTTACTTTCAAAAACCCAAATCTTGAAAGCTTGCGTCCTGTGCACTTTTTTGCATCACATTGGCCAAAATCCTGAATCAACAAAATAGCACCAAATGATTTCACGTTCAAAGACTAGATTGAAGTTGAGGATGATATTTCAAAATCCATTTCACACGCAGAATAATGCAGAGTAAGCCAAAGGTTTGGACTTTATCTAGAAATAAATTAACCAATATCTTTTTCAAAAGATTTATATAACTCAAATCTCAAACTAGAACTGGAAAAGAAGGGCAGAAGAAAACAATCGAAGCCCCTTCTAAACATGAATGTGATATAACACAGAAGTGATTACAGTTTAACTATAACCCAAAATAAGAATAAAAAATTAATATTATGTGGGAAAAAAAAAACATCCACAAAAGCATACCAATTTCAAGAGGGTCACTCAATAACAAAATCGCAAAGAAACAAGCAAAAAAAAATCGAAAGTTAGGGAGAAACAAATTAGTTCGTAGTAAATCAACAAGAAAAGAAATGCATACCCACATTGCAAGCTGGATTTTGGGACCCGTTGGCTCCTCTTCCGTAGCTGAAGTAACAATAAACCCATCAATCACTAAAACTCAAAACCCAAAATACCACAGCTGGAATTATAACAAACACTTTATAGCCCAACCCTAATGCAAAAATGAAAAATTAAAGCTGATGAATTGGCACCTTGATCAGATGGTAGAGAATCACCTTCACTGAAAAAATAAAAAAAATAAAAAAGATAAAAAAGAAAGATAGGGAAGATGATCAAGAGCAACGCGGTGAATTTGGTGTAAAATAGAAATGGAATAATGAACTTACTGTGGAAGATGGTTATTGGTCCGACTAGATTGTCCACGATGGGGCTTGTGGTTCTTGAACCGCTTGTTGTTACCCATTTTTTGTTTTTGTTTCTGCAGAAAACCCAATACTGGGAATGGGCTGGTTGTGCAGATGGTGCCGATGTGGTTTTAGCTTTCACAGGAGGGTTTTAGTCGGTATATGCACCAGACGTTTGTGGCGGGTAGGTTTCTTTGTCTTATTTTTTAGAGTAATTTTCATTTATTACGTTGAAGTTTAACCAATTTTATCGATACATCAATATTTTTCGTTTCAGTCACTATCAAAGTCTATGATTTTGAAAATATTTGTGAGCTAATAAATATTGTGACTTCAGAAAATTTATAATAATTAGTAAAAGAAAATTAAATATACCATATTTTTTAAGTTATAATAAGTTACTATATTATTTTACATTTTATACATATGGATAAGATATATAAGTTCGATTAATAAATAAAAATAAGATATATGAGTAACTTAGTACTATATAGAAAAAATTCCTATAAAGTTCAAACTTAGTATCACATATAATGAACAATATTAAAACTCAATAGTGAATAATAATACAACTCCATAATATATGAACCAAAAAAATACAACTCCACAATACAATAATAAATAACATTAAACTGATTAAATTTATCTAGGGAATTTTTTTATAGGGAAATTTATCCTAGGGAATATTAAAATAAAAAGTAACATTAAATTTTGCTTTTAGAAACTTTAAAGACGTTATAAATGTTAGACGTTGTAGCTTAAGATCACAAACTTGTTTGCAGTGTGTTGAATAAGGCTTAGCAAGAGGAAGGGAATGGAAGGGGTTCGAATCCCCTTATGTGTGCAAGCGCTTTCTTAGCATTTTTCATTCCCGTTTACTTGCGCGTGAAGGAAATTATCGCCTTTGATATTATCGCGAAAACATAATATCGGCAAAAATGTTGATATATGGACGATAACTAAGTAGATATTTGTTAAAATATCCCTCCTTTAAAAAAATGATATTACGATAATATCGATATTTTGGAAATTAAGGGACCAAAATGCCAATCGAGCCGAAGTCTGAACCACCACCCATGTCTAGTCCTAACCTTGTATTCTTAATTCTCTAATTAGATCCTTGTTGTCGAACCTAAATTAAGCATTAGAAATTCATTAAGCATAGAGATGAAAAAGAAAGTAGAGAACCTCACTATTTATAGGCATAAGAGAAGAGAAGGGAGAGGAGCTCTAGAGAAGTGTTTGAGAGCTTCCCCATGGGGTGTGTTTGTAAGCTTGGAGAACCTCAATATTTATAGGCATAAGGGAAGTAAAAATTTGATTTGGGTATTGCCTCTACCTACACTACAACAAAAGTGTCTTTTTATGACATAGATTTAATGACACATTGAAAATACACATCATTAAATGTCATTATCTATGACACGTTTTTAAAATGTGTCATCGAAGTGAGTTTACGACACCGTTATCACGACACTCGCTTGATGCGTCATTAAAATCGTTTTCAATGACACGGGATGTGCGTCATTGTTTCTTTTACATTTTGACGATGCCTTTCATACGTCGTTAAGATTTTTTTCCATACTGCTTGTTGTGAATCTAAAGACGTCGTCTATACATCATGAAACATCTGTACGATGATGCATGACCTGCGTCATAGATGTACCCCACAAATTTTCTTAATTTAACGACGTCCTCTACACGTCATGAAACAGTTATACGACGACATGTGATCTGCGTCATAGATGTAGAATGGTAGTAACAAGGTTGGTACTGGAAACGACTTTGTCAATGGAGGCAAGTGCATCGGCCAAGGATTTGGCATGAGTGAGGTATTCATCAATAGTTTTGGAACCTTTTGACTGATCCATCAAAAGAATAAACTGAGATACATAGGACATATCAAAAAAAAATTGAGGAGAAAAGATTATGGTTTTAGGCTAATACCATGTAGAAATATGATTCTTGATACTCATTGAGGTAAACAAAGTACAATTATATACTATGCATATTGGTATACAAATGGAACATATATCTAGGAAATCAATGACATGAGTTGACTATCTTATACACTTGATTACATATGAGGAGATTAAGGAAAATCAATGGAGAGATTGTTGGGATTCGATAGCTATGTTAACACATACCTTAAAGTATCTAGAGGACAATAAAAATAAGCGTAGTTTTCGGGTAAATACTTTATAACTAGTAATATATTTTAGAAAAAATAATAAATATTGATATTATATATTGTTGGAAATTTTTCAGAGAAAGAAGCTAAGAAGTTTATGGATCCTGGCATTAGAGGGCAGTATGCCTCTGCAGCGGGTTTTGAAAAAGCGAGAGTTTCCTTTTTCCTCAGCTTGTTTCCTTTCAAAAAATTTGATTTTGATAGTTTGGGCTAAAGAGCTGGTGGCTAGAGCTCCAAAAAGTATCATAGAGTATATTTTCTTTGACATTTGGGTTATATAGCTACTAGCAAAAGCTCTAAAAAAATATATTATAGAGATTATGATTTTCACGTCAGTAATGAAAAAAGGGTTTTCTATGTGTTTTTTTTCTTTTTCTTCTTCCTTCGGGTTATGTGTTTCTCTTTGAATGTTTTTATTATTTATTTTTCACAAATCCTTGATATTTGGACTTGTAGCTAATGGCAAAAGCCCTAAAAATCTTGATTTTTTTTATCATTTTTTCTTTTTCTTTTTCTTCTTCCTTTGGGTTATGTGCTTTTTTGTTTTTGTTTTTTGGTTACAAGGTTCTGTGCTTCTCTTTGAATGCTTATCAAAGACAGCTGCTGCTTTAGCTTTAGCCACTCGAATTTTATTTTTCTATGTTTTTTTCTTTTTCTTTTTCCTTCGAGTTCTGTGCTTCTCTTTGAATGCTTGTCAAAGAGAGCATGATGCTTCAACTTCAGCCACTCGAATTTTCTTTTTTCTTGGGTTTCTTTCCTTCTCGTTTCCTTATAAAAATCTTGATTTTGACATGTTAGGCTAAAGAGCTGCAAGCTAGCTCCAAATCTTTGATATTTGGGTTTGTAACTAGTGGCAAAAGCCCTAAAAATCTTGATTTTTATCCTTTTTTCTTTTTCTTTTTCTTCTTCCTTCGGGTTCTGTGCTTCTTTTTTTTTTTTAGTTACAAGATTCTATGCTTCTCTTTAAATGCTTATCAAAGAGAGCTAATGCTTTAGCTTTAGCCACTCAAATTTTTTTTCTATGTTTTTTTCTTTTTCTTTTCCTTCGGGTTCTGTGCTTTTCTTTGAATGCTTGTCAAAGAGAGCATGCTGCTTCAACTTCAGCTACTCAAAATTTCTTTTTATTTGGGTTTCTTTCCTTCTCGTTTTCTTTTAAAATATTGATTATAGAGACTATAAATTTCGTTTCAAAAATAAAAAAAGTATTTACCCTTCTATTTTTGTTCTTTTTCTTTTATCCTTCGAGTTCTGTGCTTCTTTTTAATGCAATATTTTTAAAAAATTTATACATTGCTCTTGGTTTTGTTGTTTTTTATATGCATTTCTTTTCTTGTTTCTTTTATTTTTTGTTGAGTCTTCTTGTTCCATTTTAAATGTTTTGATTTTGCCATTTTGGGCTAGATATCTACTAGCCAGAGCTCTAAAAAATGTTATAAAGAGTATGCTTGCTTTGACCCACTCTCTGTAATTTTTTTTTTTGTTTCTTTTTTTTTTGTTGGTTTTTCTTGTTCCTTTTTAAATGTTTTGATTTGCCATTTTGGGCTAGATAACTACTAGCTAGAGCTCCAAAAAATATTATAGAGAGTATGCTCGCTTTGACATTTGGGTGAAAGCGAACATACTCTCTATAATATATTTTTTTTGTTTCTTTTCTTTTTTGTTGGTTCTTCTTGTTTCTTTTTAAATGTTTTGATTCTGCCATTTTGGGTTAGATAGCTACTAGCTAGAGCTCTAAAAAATATTATAGAGAGTTTGCTCGCTTTGACATTTGGGTGAAAGTGAACATACTCTTTATAATATATTTTTTTGTTTCTTTTCTTTTTTGTTGGTTCTTCTTGTTCCTTTTTAAATGTTTTGATTTTGCCATTTTGGGCTAGATAGCTATAAGCTAGAGCTCCAAAAAATATTATAGAGTGTATACTCGCTTTGACATATGGGTGAAAGCGAACATACTCTCTATAATTTTTGTTTTTTTGTTTTTTTGTTTTTTGTTTTGGTTTATTTATTTATTTGTTGGTTCTTCTTGTTCCTTTTTAAATGCTTTGATTTTGCCATTTTGGGCTAGATAGTTACTAACTAGAGCTCCAAAAAATATTATAGAGAGTATCCTCTCTTTGACATTTTGGAACAGGGAAGAGAGCAGTCTGAATTTCATCAATTTGACATGGAGGACCTGTCATGAACGGTTGCCCAGTTTTGATTACTAGTTTTGAAAAGTGGTAAGCACAAGGCGTTTAGAATTCGTGGAATAGGCAAATGGGAGATGCGAAATGGGCTTCTCAACAGTACAACCCTTCAACCTATGGCTAAGAAAACTAAGATACTGATGGAGATTGAAATTTTAAAGGAGGTAGCCAAAGGATCTAAAGAAGTTTTTCAAAAATGGGTGGTAAGTCCTTTTATAATATGCACTGCATTTGCATTGACAGATCACCTTTTTATTATGGTCATGAACTTGAGTTTTTGCATGTATTTAAATACATGCAAAGAGAAAATGCTTAAGGAGGATGTTATGTCATCCAAATCTCCTCCATCATTTGGGATACTCTATGAATGAAAATTCTCTACTTGTCTTGCACTTGTCATTTGAAAAAAGAACTTTGAGAAATATCCTTGCAACAAATAGGGCAAGTTTATCTTGGGACAACCAAATCACCATATATGTTGAAGCGGCCAGGGAATTAGCTGTTCCTCATGTGCGTCGTCACCAGTGGGGTTTATTCCATACTTCAAGGACATGAACATTTGTTGTGCTATCCGCTTCTAACACGAGTCTCCCCAGCACCCCATCACCCCCCTTTAAGACAAATGAGCTGGATTGTCACTCGGTAAGCGGCAAAGCATTCCAAGACCTCTTGGATTTCGGAAACTCCCCAACACCTTATTCTCAATGGACTTTGAGACTGGCGCACACACAAATATTCGGGAATAAATTGAATGCAATCACCTCCAGAACAAGCATACAACAATGGACACAAAGATTTATAGAGGTTCGATCAATCTTTCTTACATCCTCTTAGTGATCCTTCTGAGAAATTTCACTTATGAAAGAATATGTTACAACTTTGGTTTACATAGAAACCCCCTTAGGATATTACTCTCTCCCTCAAGCTCACTTTTTTTCCACATCCTGCTCAAACCCTTTATGCCCCTACTTTGCCCTCTTGCAAAGCTTGCTTTGCTTGCACTAGCTCTTTTGGACACTTTGCATTCTTAACTCTCACTTGCTCTCAAAGCACCTTGGACTCCCAGTCCACCCATTTGGGCTGGTACTTCCCCCCTTTGTATTATCTACACTTCTTCCTTAAATAGACAAGTATGGAGCTTCCTTCAGCTGCCACCTCACCTTGCTAACCATCTTTATTAATGTCTTGTGCTGAAAAGTCTTCACCAGCCACTTTTGTCTTGTGCAGAAAAGTCTTCATACCAGCCAACTTCGATGCAAAGCCTCCACATTAATGTCTTGTTTGCTACAACACACCAATTGCACATATTCAATGCATTTGGATGTTCAGCTCCTATCAAAAGCCTTGAATGCTTAGCCACCCATATCAATTCTTGGGATAGGAAGTCATGCACATAAAACTACAACAACATGCTAGAAGTCACACCTAGAGCTATTACAAATCAGTTCCCCCTTCCCAAACTAATTCCTAACCCCCAAAACAGCTCACAAGCTTTCTAACAAACTTATAGACTTTGGGGTTACAAAACCATGTCGAATGAAAATTAAAAACATATGGAAAAACAAGCCAAAAAGGGTGGAGAAAACAACACAGCATGACAAAAGTAACCGGTCACTCATGTATATGTGCTTGGTGAGCTAAGGACTCCCTATGAAAATCATCGAACCTCCAAAACATCCTCAACCTCTTGAAATCTTTCCGGTGAGCTCCAAAAGCTCCATCATTTCAAGAAACCCCTTGCCTCAACACACCTTTGGTGGAAGGTGCTCCACCCAAGTGTTGGACATCTCGTGCAGGTAAAAGTTCCCCTTTAGTATGCAAACCCTCACACCCTCCTTATTCAATAAATCCGCATGCAGCCACCTTTCCTCTCAAATTCACGAATTGAGTCCCTTCAAGATCTCTTGGATTGCGAAAACTCTCCAAGATCTTGTCTTTAATAGACTTTGCGACTGGCACACACAAACAAACATTCGTAGATGAATTAAATGCAAACACCTTCGGAACAAGCATACAACCATGTACACAAAGATTTATAGAGGTTCAACCAATCTTTCCTGCATCCTTTGGTGATCCCCCTGAGAAATTTTACTTATGAAAGAGCATATTACAACTTTGGTTTACAGAGAAACCCTCTTACAACACTACTCTCTCCCTCAAGCTTACTTTGCTTGCTCCCATGTGTTTACCCTTACCCTTGAGCCTAAAACCCCTTGCTCTGGCTCTCTTGGACACTTCGTATTCTCAGCTCTCACTTGCTCTTAAAGCACATTGGAGTCCTAAGCCCCTTATTTGGGCTGGTACTTCCCCCATTTGTATCATCTGCACTTCTTCCTTAAATAGACAAGTAGAGAGCTTCCTTCAATTGCTACCTCACCTTGCCAACCACCCTCATTAATGTCTTGTGCTGAAAAGTCTTCACCAGCCACTTTTGTCTTGTATCGAGAAGTCTTCACACTAGCCATATTGGAATGGGAAGCCTTCACATTAATGCCTTGTCTACTACAATACATCAGAGCTACACATATTCAATGCATTTGGATGTCCAGCAGCCCTTATCAAAAGCCTTGAATGCTCAGCCACCCCTATTAGTGCTTGGGATATGAAGTCATGCACCTAGAACTACAACAACATTCTGGAAGTCACACCTAGAGCTATTACAAATCAGTTCCCCCTTTCCAAACTAATTCCTGACCCCCAAAATAACTCACAAGCTTCTCAACAAACTTATGGACTTTGGGGTTACAAAACTTTTGGAATGAGAACTGAAAACACATGGAAAAACAAGCCAAAATTTGTGGAGAAAACAACCCAGCACTACAAAAGTGACCGGTCGCCCTTGTGGACGCAACTGGTTGTCTCCTCTAGACAATTGCTTCTTCCTGCTCCTTTGTTGCTCCTCTGTTTTCTACCTTCTTGGCATCCCTTTGGCGAGCCAATTTTCAACAACATCCGTCTCGATGAGATACTTAAATTCATTTTTTCTTAATCTCAATATATATTGTTACCCTTAATTATATTAACTAAGGTATGTATAATATCTATAGTTAATTTATTATGGTAAAATTGAAATTGTTAGGTTTTGGCCTGACAGATCCTGGGTATCATCTTACACAATATTGTTTTATATCCAATATTTTGCTCCCGAGTATTATGGTAAGTAACTAATTATTTTTTCAATTTAATATCTATAGTTAATTTTTAAATATTATTAACTAACTAAATGAAGCGTATCACATGTATTATGATAGTAGCGCATTATTGCCCCGACTCAAGGATTTGTCTCTTCCCAAGTACTTTGGTAATGAAGAAAATTATTCAGATTTCCAAATTAATAGTTTTATGTTTGCACTATTGTTAATATCATGAATTGAATGAAATATCTCAATAAGCTCCTGAGGGAAATATTTATGGACTTGGTGTGGTACTCCTGGAATTGGTCACAGGTTGCATGGTAAAGACACCTAATGATATAATTTAAAGAAGAGGGGCTTAAGGATACTTTTAAAGTATCTGACAAACCGTAAAAATAACCGTTGTTATTGGGTAAATAATCTATAACTAGTAATATATTTAAGAAAATTATTATTATTATTGATATTATATATTGTACGAAAATTTTCAAAAAAAGAAGCTTAATAAGTTCATGGATCCTTCCATTAGGGGGTGTTGGTTCATTTTTCTGTTGACACTCTTTTTGTGGTTTACTCTGGGGTCGAGTTGCTCTGTAGAGTGAGGAGATCATTGGATCAACACCAATGCCCCGATTGGATTTTTGGCTTGCGAAGAAGACTCTTTCAACTTCTGAACAAAATTGAAAGTTGGATCAGGTTGACAGGAATGGGCGAGCTTAAGTTGGCCCCTATCGACCTATTTCTTCTATCTTGGTCGTGAATTGCGTAGGCGTGCCATTATTGGGTATGAGACCAGAGACCAGTCTAATAGACCTGGTATGAGTGATGCAGGATGTTGATTTGCTATATTTGCGCTTATTCTATTTGCGTTTATTCTGGACTTTTGCTCAAGCCATTGTGCTCCAAGGGGGGTATGAGCCCTTTTCTATGCCTCAATCAAGATGACTTCAATATTCTTTCATTTGTGCGTGTCGGTTTGATAGATACGAGCAATACCTAATCAAACAAGGAGGAAACCAGAATCATGGTTAATGATACCCTATTTGGGCTCATAAACCTAACTTAAATCCCATAAGCCCCTAGATTGGGTCAAGATTTTAGTCAATTTGGGCCCAATGGTATAGTTCGGGCCTGAATCAACCTTTACTTTCAGACTAATAGAGCCCTATTCGGGCCTAGACCTCTGCTTCTAAGTCTGAATGATAAATTAAAATAATATAAAGACGGGAAATTAAATTAGTCTACAGAGATATTTTAAATATGTAAAAGCAGTTAAATAGAAGATACTTAGTGAAATAGTTAAGATAAACTCCAAGATTTGCTTACCCGATTTTAACTTGATAACAAAGAAGAATAAGAGTTATAAATTTATCCATTTAACTAATTCAAACTATCGATTACAATGTAAGGAAAATTGGAGATTTCTCTATCCAATGAAAGGGATACATGAATTCTAACTGATCACTTAAAAAAAATCATACCACGAAGATGGCAGAGCAACAAAAGATGAATGTAAGAGTTGTCAACTGGTTATCTGAATATTAAGCAGGCTTGTTTGAAAAGATCTTGAGTTTTTCAAGTGTTTTCGAGACGTTGCGACTAGTTTTTGGAGATAGAGTCCCATTCTTCTGTTGCGGAGGCTCTATATTTATAAGCAAGAAATCTTGATGATGAAAGCTAGAAGAGGATATTTGATTGCTATCCAAAGTCAGTTATTGATCTGTTGATCTGGACTGTTTCATAGGTGAAAGGATGGATTGTCTCTGATAAAACTGCTGGTTTTTCGAGGTGTTTCTCTGACTTGAGTTCTCTGCATTCGGAAATCCAGTTGGCAATCGGCTCCTTCTAGTCCTTGTGCCTTTTATCCAGCTCGCTTTTCTTGTTGGGCGAGAAGGTGGTCAAGTCGCCATTAATGGTGATAATCCTTCTTCAAACCCTAGCACGGGTCTATGTGTAACGATTACCAATTTTTTTAACTTTATTGTGAGTCAAAGTTTTGGGCTTCTTGGCGCTATGGGCTTCTATTAAATTTAACCCATCGTTGACCCATTACTAAAAGAGTGCTTTTTGTCTTTTCCAAAGAAAAGAAAATGAAAGATATTGGGCATGGGCTTTAATAACTCTTTCCTTTAGAGATATACCATCTTTGGTCTATTTTCCAAATATAGTACAAACAGAGGGCAGTATGCCTCTACAACGGATTTTGAGATAAGCAGCAAGATACTTAAATGTGTCGCCCCATCGTGGATGAAGTTTGGAAGCAATATGAAGTCATTAAGGATATAAGAAACCCTTGAAGATAATAAGCACAAGGCCTCTCTTACCAGAAAAACAAAACAAGCACAAGTCCCCATTGGCCTTTTGCTTGCATTTTATATTTCGAGTTATTATAAGTTATGTTTACTTTTCGAACTATGTCTTAATTTCTAAATTGTCAAATAAGTGTTTGTGACACTTGTATTAAGTTGAAATTGAGCCCCTCGAAATGCTTCTCAGGTGTTCACAGAAGAAAAAATAACCTTCTGGATAGGCACTAATTTTGGCAGCTGTTTTCTCTTTTTTTATTTATTTTTTATTTTTTATATATTCTCTACAGAGATTTATAACCAGAGCCTCTAAATATAACAAAGAAGATGCATGAGAGAGCAAATATCAACACAATCAAATTATACACAATTCCCACACAAAGTCTACAATTCCTTTTTCCCCCTTCAAAAATGAAAAGAAATGCAGACAAAAAAAGTTTACACCATGGCCATCCCCTAATAAGGGATAAACCAATTGATAGGGAGGATTAATAATAATTTCATAAAAAAGGAGATTAATTGAGAATTTATTGAATTCAAAATAATCCAAGATTTTTGCCGGCGGAAGTCTGGGAATAATATATCTTTTGTTTTACCTTATACACTATAAATTATTAGCCTGTTGCCTAATCTCAGAAAATGGTTCACCAAGTAAAAAAAGAAACAAGGAAAATTAGAACATTGAAAATCTGCAACATATCACCGTTAATGAAACGCAAAAGTAGAATTAGACGTATCTAAAGGCATATAGAGAAAATTTGTGAGTTTAACAAGCCACACTGTTCAATTATATGACAAAGTTTCATATCAATTTCCTGATAAGCAAAAACATGTTCTGATCAATCTTAAACTTAGTACAATTGGTTGGATCTCCTTTCAGCATCATCTGAAGCCCACCAAATGAAGCATATACCTCCCTGAAGCCAATTAGAAAACCCAGTAAATTAGATAACCACAAGGCCATTAAATTCAGATTAACAGAAATGGATTTCTTTCACTCAGACAATTTAAATTCGAGATATTATAAGACGAAAGCAATATAAAAAAGACCAAATGGATCTCAACCCTTTTATGATTTCTACAACATAAGTTCTAGTTGCATTCACAAGCAATCCCTAAATAATTGTCAGAAAAATGAACCCCATCTAGCCAGACACCACTGTACCTCAATACGCTAATTCGACACGGAAGTAATGATCACTCTCTGAATAATTTGCAATAAAAATATAGTTTGAGCAGTATGTCACTTACACTTTGACACCTTCTTTTGAATACTCTGATTTTCCTTTCTCTGTTGACATTTTATACAGCAATCCATGCATTATATAATCAAACTTGTCTGCAAGAGATTTCTGCTCAACCTGCCAAAAGGTAATCATCTTCAGTACATGGGCAATTAGAGAATTCCAATAAATTCAGAAAACACAACATACGGGCACTAGTCCATAGAAAATATCAAAATACAAACTACAACAGAATATTATTCTTATTTTTCATCACTGTTCAAT
Organism: Prunus persica; assembly: GCF_000346465.2. NCBI lineage: Eukaryota > Viridiplantae > Streptophyta > Magnoliopsida > Rosales > Rosaceae > Prunus > Prunus persica. Next base: position 18,364,200 of record NC_034014.1, read on the forward strand.
CACACAATCCACACCATCATGATTATCAGCACCGAATGATCATGGGATATTGGCCATGCAAGGAAGATGCTAATCTTAGACATGAATCTGTGGGTGGAATTTTCTCCCATTTAAAATTGACATAATTTTGATATGCCCGCTCTCCAAGTTCACCTCAAAAGTATAGTACAGTACCTGTCCCTGTTTTCCAGCAACAGGTGCTCCGCTCCAGTTAAGTGTGGGCGACAGCACCATCAAGAATTTATCCTTCTCATGCATCGGATATATCTCCGTATTCACATCTAGGGTCAGTGACACACCACGCTTCTCACTTTGTGCTACAATTCGGGAAACTACAGAAGCACATTTGTGAAATTTTAAACAAAAGCACCCAAAAAGCATTAGAGTATTGTCCAGAAAAATTCGAAAGCTTTATCGATCATGCCAAGCTAATAGAATGTAAAAGGCCTTTTATAACTATATGGGGTCGGTGACAATGAACTCCTCTACACAATTTATCACATCAAAGTAATGTCTCATAACCCGAAAGAAACCATTAAAAAGAGTCTAGAAGAAATTTCTCCATATTTTTAAACAGCAAAATTTAATGTAGCATAAATCAAATAAACCTCAACCCTACACCACTTCAAAGAAAAGAAAAAAAGAAAACAATGTCCACAGACCACCAGCGAGAGGACAACTGTTTTCTCCATTGTTTGCATATCATGACCATAATTAATCTAAAAAGGAGTTGGTGGAAAAGCTTGAAAAGCAGATAGTTGCATCTGGTGAAGCTTGAAAAACAAAAAGACTATATTTAGGATAAGGAAAATTCGCTTCACTTCTTATCAGTACACTGTAATCTTCTGTCCCTTTTTTTTTCGGTTACGAGAATCATAAGTCCTTTCCATATATCAAGATTAAGTCAAGTTTTCCGGCAATCATAAGAGGGCAACAAGTATTCAGACAAACCTTTATCAAATTTTTTGCCATCTGGATCCACTTTCTCAAGGGTAAAAATATCATCAAAGAGGAAATCAACCATTCTTACAGAAAGTTTGTCCTCAACAGCAAAAGCTGTACCTACATTATAGAGAAAGAAAAAGAAAACATATACATAAGAAAAAGTCACATAAACAGAAAGGAACTACAGGATTCAAAATCAAATAATTATTAAAAGAAACTCTCAATAAGATTATGACCAAAGTCTAGGGTTTAGGGTTTAGATAATGACAATTTCCTTAAATACAAAACCTAGAATTCATTATCTTGGAAATCCCAAAATCCAAACGAACAGGTAGAGAAAAAGCAAAAAATGACATGAATAACAAGTTTTTCTTGGAAAAAATATTGTATTTCGTTTTTTATTTTATTTTGAGTTTTCTAGGATTTCTATTTTTCTGCTGTAGTTTTGTTAAGCCATGGATGAGACTGAGAGAGCTTCATAAACAGTGAAAACGAGAAGGTGAAGAAGCAGAAGCGGGGACTTACTGTGGAGTTGGCTTGGGGCAGCTGGGCTCTTCCTTGGTCAGACGCAGAATAAAACTTTTTAAATTTTGATAGTCTAGGGCTTATTATTATATGCGCGGCCCAAGCCAATAACCCAAAACGATTCGTTTTAGCCCTCCTAAGCGAGCCCTCTTCTCCGTCGCTCACCGACTCACTCCGTCATTTCATCAAACACCTCCTCCGCCCTTTCGCGCCTCACTCTCTCTCTCTCTCTCTCTCTCTCTCTCTCTCTCCACAAAGCTATGTTTCGAAGGTACTGGAAATCCTCAGGAATCTCTCTATCAAATTACTTTCAGCGACGCCAATGCCTCTATTGACACTTTGTTTCTTCTTTGTTCCACAGATCAATTTTGCAAATTTCGTGTCGTCGTGGACTCAGGAAGATTCCGAGGTCGATTTCAAGTCAGGCATGTAAATTTCCACTTGATTTAGAGCTAGTTAGTGTATGAATTTGGTGATGCTTTTGTTGATAATAACACATAGGGACTTCAAATTTGCAGCACATTTCAAGATTTCTGAGAAGGGAATTCTCCGCCGCAGCGTCCAAAACTGCGCCTCAGCAACCTGGTGGTGCAGGCAGTTTGCCACCGCCGCCTCCGGAGAACGGCGGTTCGAGCGCCAAAGTTTTCCTTGGAAGTGCTGTTGTTGGTGCTGGGCTTGTGGGAGCTTACAAAACTGGGTATCTAGACCTGATTTTCGGTGCAAAAGAGAAGAGTGATTTGCATAAGGAAGCTGGGATTGGTGTGGAGGAAAAACTTGTGGAAGAAGAAAAGCATGATGAAGAAAAAGCTGGCAATTTTGAGCAGAAGATTGAAACTCATTCAGATGTTGCTCATGTTGAGGGTTTGAGTGGAAGAGATGGTGAAGAACATTCTCAGGTGGATGATAATAAATCTGAGAGTGACATAACAAGTGAGAAATCTTTGCCTGAGTTTTCCCCAAATGCAAATCTTGGGTTATCATCTGAAGGGAATGTAGATGCGAAGAGTACAGAGGAAAAAACTGGTGTGGAGATAACTGAGGAGGTACAAACATCGCCAATAGTTTCGCAGACTAATGCAGATCAGCAGCAAGAAAATGAAGTGAAAACATTGCCGCATCAACAGGATATCACAGAAGACAAGGCACAGGTAGTTCTCATTTAGGTTCCTTTTAACAAGCTGAATACTTGTGAATGCTAGAATTTTAGGCTGCACTTATCAATGAAACTTGATACATCACAATAATTATGTTAACGTTGTCATTTAGACTTTAACATCAAAGGGAGCTTATTTTGAATGGTATTTATATGAAGTTGCTTTTGGTGGAACTTTGTTACAGGTTGCATTAGGTAATAATGAAGAACCATCAGGTTCTCTCCTCAAGACATATAATCTGAGCGATGAGGCTGATGAAAGCATCGCAACCAACTCTAACAATGAAAACGATCAAGTTTCTAAAGAAAAAGAGGTAGTTATCAGCATTTATTTTATTTTACTTTTTTCTCTTCAATGCGTAGTGCTGTTGCAATGCCAAAAGAGAATGTCCAATGGAACTCACTAAATTCTGGTTCTCTGAATAACAGGCTCTCGTTGATGCAATTGAAGGGTTGAATGATGCTTACATATCCAAAGATGGAAAGCTAGTTCTTGACTTCTTACAAGCCATTCATGCTGCTGAAAAAAGGCAAGCTGAGTTAGATGCTCGTGTTTATTCTGAAGAAAAGAGAACGTTAAAGGTTTCTAATATTACTTACAAGAATTTATTATTCCCTTGCTTTAAAATGCTCGACTAAAGTGTTGTTGAGAGCTCTGTACTATTCATGAATTTGACCACCTACCTCATCACAGGAGAAGTATGAAAAGAAACTAAAGGATGCTGGGGCCAGGGAACTCATGCTTGCAGAAAAGGCAGCAATGCTAGACAAGGTTAAAGAGCTCTCTTATATATCTTCTCTTTGTTTTATTTTCAAAGACTATCTTCTTGTTAGAGAGAGGGAGAGGGAGAGGGGTGGATTTTTGCAATCATGTGAGAAGTCTGAACCTGAATTGGGTTGTGAATAAATCTTTGGTTCTATTATTGAAGAACTTTGTGATTTAGAAAATAGCGTCACTTCTCTGCATGAAGGTCTATATGAGGACACAGATTGTGTTGGAACTTGGAAGACACTAGTAATGTAACGCATGAGGAGTGGAGATAGATAACCCCACCCTCAGATCCAGTTTGTTTTGACTGCTCAGGACCAACAAATAGTTTCTATTTACTTAAGATGTAGCTGTTGTTCTTACATTTTTTCTTTTTTGGTTTTTCAGGAATTAAAGAGAGAAAGAGCAAAAGCAGCTGCTGCACTCAAGTCACTTCAAGAAAAGCTTGAAGAGGAGTTTAAGACAGAACTTGAGCACAAGGTGCAGAATTACTTTGGTGCTGTCAGTTTCTTTTTAAATTTTTTTCGCTTAAATATCCATGCGCCCCCTGTGCTTTATCGAAAATCTCATTTGCCCCCTACATTTCAAACTGGGTCAATATGCCCCCTGTGCCTTAATTCTGCTTCCCCCGTTACGTCATTCCATCAATTTGATTAGTAAAACCGTTAACTTGCTGATTTGGCATTGCTAATTTAGTATTTTAGCTATTAAAAAATTTAATATAAAAACTAGTTTTAAAACATTTTAATAATAATATAAGATTAGACAGATTTTTTTAAAAAAAAGAGGCCCCAGCACCACCACACCTACTCTCGCCCCCACCCATGCCCAGCACTCTGCCATGGTTCCAACATGATCTCGCCACCCAGTTGATATACCCACACCAAAACATTGATAACACTCCCTCCAATCCACCTAGCCACCTTCACCCCCCAGCCATACTCACCCCTAGCCGCCACCCCAAATTCACACCCACCTCAATAATCCAATCTGCCCCAAGCCTTAGCCACCCCAACAGAGTACCCAAACACCAAAACCCCAAGCCACAGCTCCTCTTTTCTTTTCCAACCAGGTTTGATTTCATGCTTGTCCTTTTCCCATATTCTCTGTGCAGTCATGAAGAACTTTATTTTGATTTTCACACCCAGTTGATATACCCACACCAAAACATTGATAGCACTCCCTCCAACCCACCTAGCCACCTTCACCCCCTAGCCATACTCACCCCTAGCCGCCACCCCAAATTCACACCCACCTCAATAATCCAATCTGCCCCAAGCCTTAGCCACCCCAACAGAGTACCCAAACACCAAAACCCCAAGCCACAGCTTCTCTTTTCTTTTCCAACCAGGTTTGATTTCATGCTTGTCCTTTTCCCATATTCTCTGTGCAGTCATGAAGAACTTTATTTTGATTTTCAATAGTTTTTTACCATGACGGAGGAGAAACCAGGGTGGCGAGATGGGGAGGGAATGGTGGCCATGGGTTGGGGGCAGTAGTTGGCCACGGGGAAGGGTTGGGTTATGGTGGGAGGTGTGGTGGTGTGGTGGTGTGGTGGTGGGCTATTCGGGTCCTGGGTTCTTTTTTTAAAATTTATCTTTCCAAACTTATTATTATTAAATTGTTTTTAAATTTAATTTAGATTTTGAAATTTTGTAATAGCTAAAATTACTAAAATACCTATGCCACATCAGCAAGTTAACGATTTTACTAACCAAATTGACGGAATGGGGGAACGGGGAACGAGGGACACGGAAATAAAGCACAGGGGGCATATTGACGCAGTTTGAAATGTAGGGGGTAAAGTGGGATTTTTGGTGAAGCACAAAGGGCGCATCAATGATTAAGCCTTTTTTCTTTCTTTATGGTGCATCAGCAGATGATGACTGGTAAATTGAAGTTGATAATTTTAAGTAAATGCAGGAAAATGAAGAAGAAATGAAGTTGAAAAAGGTTGAGGAATTAGCAAAAGCAGAACTGGCAGCAGCCATTGCAAGTGAGAAGACAACCCAGATTGAGAAAATGGCAGAAGCAAATCTTCATGTAAGATGACTGCTCAAATCACCTAAGAATGGATAAACACACCAAAATGTGGATTTATGGACCTAATTTTCTGTTGCTTTATATTTGAAGTTTTGAACTGTCTGGAAAAGAAAGGTTTTAGTGAAAATGGTGACACTAAGATTTTGAGGGGATTATTTAAAACCAGAAAAATAGAGGTGGGGATGCTTCGTAGTGTTGCGTATAACAGTTGCTTAATAGAGTATTGCTCAGAAAATGAACTCATTTCACCCATATGTGATGTAAATTCCCACTCCATTCAAGCAGTCAAATACAATCAGTCGTAGTTATGTTAGTGGTTATTTGAACTTTGTAGTTTAGGAAAGGAACAGAATAATAAGGAGGAGGGTGATAGACGCTGGGATGCAAATTTTTTATTTTTTTGTAGATCCATTTTGCCCATGTCCAACATGAAGGAAATGTAACTACAGTTTTGCAGGCCACATTCAATGGTGTAACCTGCTCTAGATATATAAATGTGCTTGTAGTTTTGCTCGCTTTTTCTAGATTATGAGCCTCTGTATGTCAAAAAGTGAATTAACTGTATATCTGTATGTCAAAGTTTAGTAAATGAAGTCATACTTAATGGTCCACATATGACCTGTTCAGAGTGTTAAGGCATGTAGACTTCAATTTTATACAGCTTTGTGATAATAACTGATGAATCTTGCTTAAATAGTTCTATGTTGGGTGGTGCATGGTACGTTTGTCTGTATTAATGTCCCTAATAATGATTGTCTAATTGGTCCATTACGAAATCTGATGTTTAAGTTCTTTTTGTAGATAAATGCCTTGTGTGTGGCATTCTATGCAAGATCTGAAGAAGCTCGTCAGACTCACTCTGCTCACAAGCTTGCTTTGGTGAATATTATTATTCTTTTCATTCTTTTCATTGACTTCCAACTTTTTATTTAGAAGAGAACTTAATGTGTTAATACCCTCATCAGTGATTTTCTAAGCCTGTAAGTTACTTCTTAACAATGATATGTTTTGTTGTTCTTTGCAGGGAGCACTTGCACTAGAAGATGCACTTTCAAAAGGATTACCAATCCAGACAGAAATAGAGGCTTTGCACACTTATCTTGAAGGCATTGATAAAGATTCAATTTTAGATTTGGTCCTATCATCTCTTCCTGAGGAAACACGAAGGAATGGCACAGATACCTTACTGCAATTGAATCAGAAGGTTAGTTATTTTCTTACTTCTTCATTAAATATTTGCTAATGGACTCACCCTTCTTATGCCGTCAACTATTAACATCCTTCTGTAACTTTTTACTTTTACGATTGAACTTTGCTTTGATCCGCTCTAATTAATGGCCAAGACATTGACCTTACTGCTTTATATAGTTGACAGGAGGAATAATATTCCTCCTAGATAGTTTGAATGCCCAACGTTGACCTGCTAGTAATTCATGCATGTCTAAGTTTTTCAACATAAAGTTGTTAAAATTGTGCTCAAGAGTTGCCTCAGAAGTCATACATAGAGCAACTGGTTATGGTTACGTAACATATTCTATGTTACTACTGCATGAAAGATGTCTGATTAGATTTTTGGGTTGAATTGTTCTGTATATAAGCATTCAGAACTGTTGATGAGATTCTGTCTACTCATTTGTTCATTTATTAGCAAGGGTGGCAATTGCCCCATTTGTCATTTTTAAGACATGCCTATAGGACTTAATTGGGGCTGATATTCTTAAATAGTTATTGTTGACTAGGATCTCTTTAGTATTTCGCCTTAAATTGTTTTATCATGCTGACAGAAATGCACCGCTTCATATGCTGACTGAAGCCTTGTTTCTAATTTCCCTCTCTCTATCTCGTGCGTACTTTTTGGTTGTAAAAACATGTAAGATTAAATTCAATATGCTTCATTAAGGACGTATTGACTAACGTTTCAAGTATTCTCAAATGTTTGTTTGATCACCAGTCTTCTATTTGGTTGAGATATTCAAAATTTTGGTTTAGCGACTTCCTTAATAAATGCATAAAGGATACAGGTTCAGTGCGAGCCATTTTGTGAGTTAATGAGTATCCATATGAAAAATATATGAGGTATTAATTCAACTTGCTGCAGATACAAGAATTATGGAAATCCTTAGTATGAAATGAGAATAGTTGAGTGCTTCAAGTTCTGAATTGTTAATTCTTGAAATCCTAGTAAGTAGGTAATACTCAGTGCTGTACTAACTTCATTCTTCTTGCAGTTTGATGCCTTGAAAGGGACAGTACGGCACCTCAGCTTAATCCCTCTTGGTGGTGGCGGCATTTTGGCACATTCCTTGGCACATATAGCATCCTGGTTGAAGGTAAGTAGATATGCGGCCTGTGTTTTCCATTCTAAATCACTAGTATGAATAAACTTATTGGAATGTTCGTTGTATTTGTTTTTGGGATTTTGTCTAGGTAAAGGAAGTTGACCAATCTGGGGATGGAATTGAATCCATAATCAACAAGGTGGAGTCCTGCCTTGCTGGCGGGAAAATAGCTGAAGCAGCAGAGGCACTTGAAGAAGGTGTGAAAGGCACCCAAGCAACAGAAGTAGTGCGCGAATGGGTGAAGCGTGCTAGGAATAGGGCTATCACAGACCAAGCTCTTACACTTCTCCAATCATATGCTACTTCTATCAGTGTCACATAAAATCCACTTCTTGAGTACGCATACTAAGGCTGCATAATTGATATACATAAAGGTTCTTTGGTCTGGTCTTGTAGCTCCCGATAATTGCCTGGTCTACTTGAGTAGACAAACAAATCATAATGTGTTACCGACATTATGATTGAAAATGTCACTTAATTTTTTTGGGGGGGTTAATGTCATGGGAAGTTTCTGAGCAATTGTATTTTTCGCCTTGAGCTTGAGTAGATTATCTATTACCCTCTTGAGTGGCATATTGTTTCAAATGCTGCAAAAGAATTTTGCATGCTATAATGGCATTATAGGCTGTAGCACTGCTTCAGAACACAGTGACTAAATTGGCCACCATGATATAACACAGGGACTATTTTTGCATTTAAGCCTTATTGATACTATTATTATTTTAAGTCAGGCATGCGCATGACACATTACTTTTAATACATATTTCGACAAGGTCTAGCTTAGTGGATAAGGGCATTGACTTGCAAACTAGTGATATCAGGTTCGAACTTCAATGACACTCTGGTAGTGTGTTTGTGAGAAACCCCCTCCCCTTGTAGTTTAAAATATCGTTTATATTAAAAATATATGTATATTTGTTAATGGAATTGGTGTTAGGTGACACAATGATTTTCTTTTTGGTGAAAAATTGAAGCTCGTGTATAAGTTAAGGTGACATTTTTAAGGTTTACCCATTAAAGGAATAGATTCATTACTCAAGACAACGACAAGCCTTCATGCCACAAGATAAAAAGCATGCACATTGCACATCTCACCCAAGCTTCACCTCAACACTCTTCTTTCTCTAAGTTGAGAAAAACTTATATATCAAGGGGATAACACTGTTTTGTCATTTTTAACCAATCATGCTTTGTCACAAGTAATAAGGATTCCACATGACGGAGCATGATTAGACAAGGATAACAAAATAATGTTATCCCCATTACATACGAGTCTCCTTTGAGCCTCCTCTCAAGATTTACTTTTCCATTTATCCCATCAATAAATCAACCAACACTAAACCGTTTGTTAGGTAAACTGCATGTGGTCGACATCAAAATCAAAATTTCCTCCACTAATTTTGGTCAATTCGATGGGCGATTCCGGTCTCTCAATTCAATTATCTAAACTAAGTCCATTCCTAATTTGTATGGTACTACCAAGCCTCCTGACAATTGATGGCCATAGTTTTAGAAAAAAAAAAAAAAATCAAACTTTTGGGCATAGTTGTGTGTTATTGTAATGGCGATTTTAGAGGTACTATTGACATTTAATTTTCTCATAAATTTTATATTTAATTTCTACTTATTGATTCTCTTACCAAGTAAGAAATTTTGAGTTCTTTTTTTGGTCGAAAATTTTATGTTCTTAAAAATGATATTATTTTTCTGCAACTTTTTTTTATTTGAAACAATTGTCAAAATTCAAGAAACGCGCATGTGCCTGAAAATTATTAATTAATAAATAAATTTAGTGCAAATGTCACATTCCTAACTTACCCGCAGCATTACACACGAAGAAACATCCGCGCCTGACAATCAGAAACTTGCTGATTGCAAATTGTATATCACTTGACAGCGAAGATGACGTGGTTGCAAATTACAATCTATAAATCATTGATTCGTTGGTTAGTCTGAGAGTTATCAATCTTAATCATAATTGGTGAGAAATCAACTCATGAAAACCTTTTTACATTTAAAAAATGACAAGAACATGGCCCTCACCCATGGGCTCCACTGCCACTCACAAAAATATTTATCAACATATCAACAACTAGTTGCTCCTCTGGTGTTTTTGTTTTTTTGGGGTAACGAAGGAAATTGTTACTACTCACTTCTAATTAGGGTAATTTATTTCGATACTAATAACATCGAGACATTTTATATAAAATATTATTAAATTACTGACGACATCCTCGTAGCGAGCCATTAGTCAAGTAGCGGAAATGAAATTCTTCCATTTCAGCTTTTACCACAAGACTGCCCAGTATTGCAATTGCAGCCATGTTTTGGTTTTCATCTTTTCCCCAAATTTGGCAGCTGGTAATGGTACTGGGTCTCAATCATTATCCCAGGTCCTACAAGAAAATGCTAACAGACAAGAGGAATTATTTGATTTAGAATTTTTTTTAAGAAGACTTCCAAGCTTTCACTTTGGATTTACACAAGGTCCTGCTGTCTACTCAATTAATTGATTGCTACAATCAATACCCAACTAGTTTTCAAGTCCTGACTTACCATATTCTGGCTGGAATGATGAAGGTTGTAAAAAAGCTTAGTAAATGGGGTATTTGTAGGGTTCAAATGGTTGGGTAAATTGGCAGATAAAATAAAACTGGAATTTTCTATTTTTTTATTATTATTTATTATTTACTATGAGGCAGGCTGATAAGAGTGGATAATATATGCCAATAGGATCTAACTCGGTGAAAAGGGGTCTTGACTTGCAGACTATTGATCTCTTGTTCGAACTTCCATAACATCGTGATAGTGTGTATAAAAAATCTATTCTTTCTCTAATTTTAGACTATCGTTTGCACAAGGCATGTGGTACATAAGGAAAGTCTAGCCAGTATGCCAAAATGCTGAGTTTTCAGTTAGCTTAGCACAAAAAATAAGAATGGTTGAATATTAATTAGTTATAGTTGTATCCTTATTAGGTGTATCTTACTTGGCTATGCCAATGCCACTAATTGCCTTTTATTGATAAAATAATAAATTGCACACATAATTTCCAGCCAACTAAGAAAGAGAAAGAGTATCAACAAGGGAGAGAGAGAGAGAGAGAGAGAGAGAGAGAGAGAGAGGATGAACCTCTTGATTTTCCATCTGGCTTGGCTCAGCTTAAGATATTGAGCCGACCTTCTACCTTTTTCTATATTATTTTCCATGTGGTATGAATCTCTTGATATTCCATGTGGTATTATATTCTCCAAAAAGTATTATTTCCGAAAATTAATATTTAGAATTATTGCCAAAAAATTATGCATTTAGGACAAATTGCATAATCTTATGTGGTAATTTTATTAATTCCTTTCTAACATTTTCTTCTGCAGAATTTCACAAAACTTATATATTATTTTTCATAATAGCTTAAATTCAAATTGCCAAAAATTTTGTTCCTAAAATATTTATACCAAATTTAGAGGTATTTTTTTGGAAGTTGTTATTGCAGTTCAAAAATTCCTTTTCTTTGGACTATCAATAAAATTATTATTTTTGTATTTATTGTGTTTCGAAAAATTTCTTTTGGATTTGTAGACGAAATGGTGAAAATAAAAATTAAAAAAATGTTAAAATCTTAGTTGGAGCTCCAAAAAAAGCCGAAGCCAAGCCATGAAAGCCTTTTACGCTGCAAATTGTCGGTGGTCTTATTAGGCTGTGACGGTGCGGCTGTCTGTCCCACACCCTCTCTCTCTCTCTCTCTCTCTCTCTCTCTCTCTCTCTCTCTGTGGCTTGAGAGAGTATCTATGGAAACGTAAAACTCGTCCAACAAACAAAAAAGAAATAAAATTTATTTTAAAAAAACACCAAAAGAAGAAAAAAGAAAAGAGAAAAATAAAAAAGGGAAAATTATATCAATCTGTGTCTGATTGTGAGTGCTTTTTCATTTCATTGTAGCTTCTTTGTTGCTTGTAGCTGTTGGTTGTTGTAGTTGTGGTGTTCTTGCTCTTGATGCTCTCTTCCCTTGTCTTTTACGAAACCCAATTGAATTGATGCACCAAACTGCTTCCCCATCTCTCACTCTCTCAAGGTGAGCTCACCCATCTCTCTCTCTCTCTCTCTCTCTCTCTCTCTCTCTCTCTCTCTCTCTCTCATTTGCATTGGTTCTTCTTCTGACCCAATTGATTGTAATTTCTTCCAAATCTGAGGTCAAGACTTTTGTTGCATTCTTCAGGTTCTGCACTACAATTTCACACACACATACAAAAATATGAATTGGGTTGCATTTTTTAGTTTCACATTTTGACTACCCACTGACAAGCTCGGGACTTGATTCGATCTTGTCCAATTTCTGTGAATTGTCTTTGATCTGTTCCTTTGTTCTGTGCCCAAATAGCCCACTTTGTAGAAATGCAAGTGAGGAACAAGTGTTATCTGAATTGAATTGAGCTTCACTAGCTCACTTAAGTCAATGCTTCAGTTTTTCTTTTTTTCTTTTCCGGGAAAGATTTGTAGATTGGAAATTGGTTTGTGTGTAATCTGGTCTGCAATTGTGTTTGACAGGAGGCTGTGAGTTAGATCTGGAGAAGGGCAAGGTCTCTTCATTGATTTGTTCTTTGAATCTTGAAGAGTAGCAAAGCTGGCAACCACACTGGGTTGGAGGTTTGCTGCCAGCAATGGCAGCACCCTTGCCACTAATGATCTGGTACTTTCCTTTGTCATTTTTGTTTCATTTCTTATATGGTTCTCTTTTTTTTTTTCTTCTTCTTTTCTCTTCCTTTTTTTTGTTCTTGAATCGTAATTTGAGATTGTAGATTATAAATCCAGTTGAAAGAGTATAATTAAGAAACTGAAAGTTTCACGTGCCTCTTATGAATACTTGGGGGGACGCACTAGATCACATTTATCCTGTTCTTGTTTCAATTTCCAATCTATAAGCCTCATTGTGCAGTAGGTTCGGTGTAAATTGTTAGTGTAGATAGACAATCTATGTTACGCTGAAATTAAGTGTTTCAGGGATGCATTTCTGGGAGTTTGGGAAAATTTAAATGTGTAATCGAATTGGTTGTTCAGACTTTGATGTTAAAATGCAACTCACAATGGACCAAGTGATGAAAAAATTAAGAATAATATTAAGAAAAAGGAGAGGAGATGGATTCATTTTTTAGATAATATGAAAACTGATAATGGATTTTTGCTTTCATTCTTATGATTACAGGAAAGAAATGGTGATGCAAAAGTTCAAGATTCAGAGCCTCCAACACCACATTCTATTATAAAAATGGGTTCAAGGTGAGTTAAAATTTGTTTCTACAAATTCTTTGTGCTGTTTGGTAGAATTATTTTTGCCTGCATCTTGGAACTTGTTTGCCACTTGGTAATCATTAAGGCTCTTGTAGATTATGCCGGTGGGCATTTTTCTTTCTGTGAGCAAGTGTCTGCTTGTCTACTCTCATGGAATTATGTTCTTATTTGGTGGTAATCTCCTTGCATACTTTAATGCCTCTACTTGCTGTCTCACTCATACTGATACTCTTCATTCTGCCTTCAACTTGAAACTAGACATTGTCTTAATCCCAGGGTATCTTTATTTTCTTTTCCTTAATCTAAAAAAAACAAATATTTGATAGAGAACTTACTGAGCATATGCATTGTCAATGTTGACTAGAAACCATATTAAGTTTCACCAAAATCAAGTTGGGCTAAAGATTGTCAGTTTGAAATATTAAGTTTTACCATCAGTTATTTCCTCTGAGGTTAGGGGTTTACCTTTTCATGCTATGATTCGTATTAGGATGATGTTGCCTTGTAATTCTGTTTTGTTGTTTTTTCTTGTTTTAGATGTAGACTAATTGATGTTTGTAGGGGACACCTTGTCCCCTGTGTTGTATTTTCTTTTAGTTATATATGCTATGTTTCTTATAATCATAATATAAAAAAAGGATAATTCTGCCTAAATTATCTGCTGTTCTAAATTTCTGACAGGGATCGTAGTAGCATGGAGGATGCAGATGGGACATTGGCAAGTGTTGCTCAATGCATTGAGCAGCTGCGTCAAAGTTCCTCATCTGTACAAGAGAAGGAATATTCGTTGAAGCAGTTGCTTGAGCTTATTGATACTCGTGAAAATGCTTTCAGTGCTGTTGGATCTCACTCTCAAGCAGTTCCAGTACTTGTTTCTCTTCTTCGATCAGGTTCAGTTGGAGTTAAGATACAAGCTGCTACTGTTTTAGGCTCTCTCTGTAAGGAGAATGAACTAAGGGTGAAGGTCTTGCTTGGAGGATGCATTCCACCATTGCTTGGTCTACTCAGGTCCAGCTCGGCAGAAGGGCAAATTGCAGCTGCAAAAACAATCTATGCTGTTTCTCAAGGTGGTGCTAGGGATCATGTTGGATCAAAAATATTTTCAACTGAAGGAGTTGTGCCAGTGCTTTGGGAGCAGCTGCAAAAAGGGATCAAGACTGGTAGCTTGGTTGATAGCTTGTTGACTGGAGCATTAAAGAACCTATCCAGCAGCACGGAGGGATTCTGGACTGCAACCTTTCAAGCTGGAGGAGTGGATGCACTTGTGAAGTTGCTTTCGACTGGACAGCCAAACACTCAAGCTAACGTATGCTTTCTTCTGGCATGTATGATGATGGAAGATGCATCTGTTTGTTCTAAGGTGCTGGCTTCAGAGGCTACAAAGCAACTTCTCAAGCTTTTGGGGTCTGGCAATGAAGCTTGTGTTAGAGCAGAAGCAGCAGGTGCTTTAAAATCTCTTTCTTCCCAGTGCAAAGAAGCAAGGCGGGAAATAGCTAATTTCAATGGTATTCCTGTGTTGATAAATGCTACAATAGCCCCTTCAAAAGAATTCATGCAGGGTGAGTATGCCCAAGCGTTGCAGGAGAATGCTATGTGTGCTTTAGCAAATATTTCTGGTGGTTTGTCATATGTGATCTCAAGCCTTGGTCAAAGCCTTGAATCTTGCTCTTCACCTGCCCAAATTGCTGATACATTAGGGGCTTTAGCTTCAGCTCTGATGATATATGATAGTACAGCAGAATCTAATAGAGCATCAGATCCTGTGGTTATTGAGCAGACTTTGGTTTCACAATTCAAACCTCGTTTACCATTTCTTGTTCAGGAAAGAACCATAGAGGCCCTTGCAAGTTTGTATGGGAATTCCGTACTCTCAACTAAACTCTCAAATTCAGAAGCAAAACGTTTGCTTGTTGGTTTGATCACAATGGCTACAAATGAAGTTCAGGATGAGCTCATGAGAGCTCTTCTTACACTTTGCAATAGTGAAGAAAGTCTCTGGCGTGCGCTTCAAGGCCGTGAAGGGGTTCAGCTGTTGATATCACTTCTTGGGCTTTCATCAGAACAGCAGCAAGAATGTGCAGTTGCACTGCTTTGCCTGCTTTCTAATGAGAATGACGAAAGTAAATGGGCTATTACTGCTGCTGGTGGCATACCTCCACTGGTTCAGATTCTAGAGACGGGATCTGCAAAAGCCAAGGAAGATTCAGCATCAATCCTTAGGAACCTATGCAATCACAGTGAAGATATACGTGCCTGTGTCGAAAGTGCTGATGCTGTTCCTGCATTATTATGGCTTCTGAAGAATGGAAGCCCAAACGGAAAAGAAATTGCAGCGAAGACTTTAAATCATTTAATCCATAAATCTGATACAGCAACCATCAGCCAACTTACTGCATTATTAACCAGTGATCTACCTGAATCTAAAGTGTATGTCTTGGATGCTCTGAAAAGTATGCTGTCGGTGGTCCCCCTCAATGATATATCACGTGAAGGTAGTGCTGCTAATGATGCAATTGAGACAATGATAAAAATTTTGAGCTCAACTAAAGAAGAGACTCAAGCCAAGTCTGCATCAGCTTTAGCTGGAATCTTTGAATCTAGGAAGGACTTGCGTGAAAGTAGCATTGCTGTTAAAACTCTTTGGTCAGCCATTAAGTTGATTAGTGTTGAATCTGTAAGTATCCTTGCAGAGGCCTCACGTTGCCTTGCAGCAATATTTCTTTCGATTAAAGAGAACCGGGATGTGGCTGCTGTTGCTCGAGATGTATTATCTCCGTTAGTTGTGCTTGCTAACTCTTCAGTTCTGGAAGTTGCAGAACTAGCAACATGTGCTTTGGCTAATCTTATTTTGGATAGTGAAGTTTCAGAGAAAGCAGTTGCTGAAGAAATCATTTTCCCAGCTACTAGAGTTTTGCGTGAAGGCTCGGTATCTGGAAAGACCCATGCAGCAGCAGCAATTGCTCGCCTGCTCCATTCTCGTCAAATTGATTATGCTTTAACCGATTGTGTCAATCGTGCTGGAACCGTTCTTGCACTAGTTTCTTTTCTAGAATCTGTTCATGCATCTGTTGCCACATCAGAGGCACTCGAGGCACTTGCTATTCTGTCCAGGTCAGAAGGAGCTACTGGAGAAACAAGACCTGCATGGGCGGTTTTAGCTGAATTCCCGAAAAGCATAACCCCAATAGTTTTATCCATTGCTGATGCAGCACCCTTGTTGCAGGATAAAGCTATTGAAATATTATCCCGACTCTGCAGAGATCAGCCTGATGTATTGGGGGACACAGTTGCTACTGCCTCTGGATGTATATCATCAATCACTAAAAGGGTGATCAATTCAACTAAATCAAAGGTTAAAATTGGAGGAGCTGCACTCCTTATTTGTGCTGCAAAAGTTAGTCATCAGAGGGTTACGGAAGATCTTAGCGAATCAAACTTATGTACCCATCTCATTCAATCTCTTGTTGCAATGCTTACTTCTTTGGGAAACCCAGGGGATGATGACAATGACTCCATTAGCATTTATAGGCGTAGTAAAGAAGAAACAAAGAATGATGAATCTAATTCAAGCACAGGAGTTATTTATGGTGTTAATTTAGTTATGTGGCTTCTGTCTGTTCTCGCCTGTCATGATGAAAGGTGCAAAATTGTGATTATGGAGGCTGGGGCGGTGGAAGTTCTCACAGACAGGATCTCAAATTGTTTTTCACACTACTCTCAGGTAGCTCTGTTATTCCGCTTTATGTTTTCATTCAATAAGGAAGAAGATCGAGATACATTTTAACAATTCTGAATTTCTATATAAACTGATCCAGAATATAAATTTATTGTTCTCTATCCATCAAATATTGGGTTTATAGTCTAATCATCTAACCTGGTATGGTCCTTTGTGTAATTTATGCAGATTGAGTTTAAAGAAGATAGTAGCATATGGATTTATACTTTGCTGCTGGCAATCTTATTTCAAAATAGAGATATTATACGAGCACACGCAACCATGAAATCTATACCAGTACTTGCAAACTGGTTGAGGTCAGAGGAGTTGACCACCAGATATTTTGCTGCACAGGCAATGGCCAGCCTAGTCTGTAATGGTAGCAGGGGTACTCTTTTATCTGTTGCAAATTCTGGAGCAGCAGGCGGGCTCATTTCCCTACTTGGCTGTGCTGATGTTGATATAAGTGATCTTTTGCAGTTGTCAGAAGAGTTTGGTTTAGTGCGTTATCCTGAGCAAGTTGCTCTTGAGAGGTTGTTCAGAGTTGAAGACATAAGAGTTGGTGCTACTTCTAGAAAAGCAATACCTGCACTTGTTGATCTTCTCAAACCAATTCCAGATCGTCCTGGAGCACCATTTTTAGCACTTGGGCTTCTGACTCAACTTGCAAAGGACTGTCCGTCAAATAAGATTGTAATGGTAGAATCAGGAGCTTTGGAAGCACTGACTAGGTATCTCTCACTTGGTCCTCAAGATGCAACTGAGGAAGCTGCTACAGATCTGTTAGGTATACTATTTGGCAGTGCTGAGATAAGGAGACATGACTCTTCATTTGGTGCTGTCAGTCAACTTGTGGCAGTTTTACGGTTGGGTGGAAGAGCTTCCAGGTATAGTGCTGCTAAAGCATTGGAAAGCTTATTTTCTGCTGATCATATAAGGAATGCAGAAAGTGCTCGGCAAGCCGTTCAACCCTTGGTGGAGATTCTTAATACTGGTTCTGAGAGGGAGCAGCATGCTGCAATTGCTGCGTTGGTGAGGTTGCTGAGTGAAAATCCATCAAGGGCCTTAGCAGTTGCAGATGTTGAAATGAATGCAGTAGATGTTCTTTGCAAGATTCTTTCATCAAATTGCTCAATGGAGCTGAAAGGGGATGCTGCCGAGTTGTGTTGTGTTCTGTTTGGAAATACAAGAATCAGGTCGACAATGGCTGCAGCTCGATGTGTGGAGCCTCTGGTGTCTCTTCTTGTTACTGAGTTCAGTCCTGCGCAGCATTCAGTTGTCCGAGCGTTGGATAAACTTGTTGATGATGAGCAACTTGCAGAGCTTGTTGCTGCTCATGGTGCAGTTATTCCTCTTGTTGGCCTCCTCTATGGTAAGAATTACTTGCTCCATGAAGCTATTTCCAGAGCCCTTGTGAAGTTAGGGAAAGACAGGCCTGCTTGTAAGATGGAAATGGTGAAAGCTGGAGTGATTGAGAGCATACTTGACATCCTCCATGAGGCACCCGATTTTCTCTGTGCTGCTTTTGCAGAACTGCTCCGAATATTGACCAACAATGCAAGCATTGCTAAGGGACCGTCTGCTTCAAAAGTTGTTGAGCCCCTTTTTATGCTGCTAACAAGACCAGAATTTGGACCTGATGGGCAGCATAGTGCACTACAGGTTCTTGTCAACATTTTGGAGCATCCACAGTGTCGTTCTGACTATAGCTTGACATCCCACCAAGCTATTGAACCAATTATCCCCCTGCTTGATTCTCCTGCTCCTGCAGTACAACAGTTGGCTGCTGAGCTTCTATCACATTTACTCTTTGAAGAACAACTTCAAAAGGATTCAGTGACTCAGCAAGTGATTGGTCCTCTCATACGGGTTCTTGGCTCTGGTATACACATATTGCAGCAGAGAGCTGTGAAGGCCCTTGTTAGTATTGCGCTAATATGGCCAAATGAAATAGCTAAAGAGGGTGGTGTCACTGAACTGTCCAAGGTGATATTGCAATCAGATCCATCTCTTCCTCATGCTTTGTGGGAATCGGCTGCTTCCGTTTTATCAAGTATTCTGCAGTTTAGTTCTGAATTTTATTTGGAAGTGCCTGTTGCTGTGTTGGTAAGGTTGCTTCGTTCTGGCTCAGAAAGCACAGTAGTTGGTGCATTGAATGCTCTTCTGGTACTGGAAAGTGATGATGCAACCAGCGCAGAAGCAATGGCTGAAAGTGGTGCTTTAGAGGCTCTTTTGGAACTTCTCAGATCTCATCAGTGTGAGGAAACTGCTGCAAGGCTGTTGGAAGTATTGTTGAACAATGTGAAGATCAGAGAAACTAAGGCTACCAAGTCTGCCATAGTACCATTGTCTCAGTACCTCTTGGATCCACAAACCCAAGCCCAACAAGCGAGGTTGCTAGCAACTCTAGCTCTTGGTGATCTCTTCCAGAATGAAGGCCTTGCTCGAAGTGCTGACGCTGTATCTGCTTGTCGTGCACTAGTAAATGTGCTTGAAGACCAACCTACTGAAGAAATGAAAGTTGTAGCGATATGTGCTTTGCAAAACCTTGTGATGTACAGTCGGTCCAATAAAAGAGCCGTTGCTGAGGCTGGTGGTGTTCAGGTTGTGTTGGATCTGATTGGTTCAAGTGATCCAGAAACGTCCATTCAGGCTGCAATGTTTGTTAAACTTCTCTTTTCAAATAATACCATTCAAGAGTATGCTTCTAGTGAGACAGTAAGGGCCATTACTGGTAAGTTCTCTTTTTAAATGGTGATATACAATGTCTGAGATAGTAGAACCCCTAGGTCGATCATCACTGAAGCCGATTTCTTTTTCCATTTTTAAAAAAGAATCTAATAAGATTTTTGTCGTGTCATAGCTGCTATCGAAAAGGATTTATGGGCAACTGGAACTGTGAATGAGGAGTATCTGAAGGCTCTGAATTCTCTTTTTAGCAATTTCCCACGTCTTAGAGCCACAGAACCTGCAACGCTAAGCATTCCTCATCTTGTTACATCCCTCAAGACAGGGTCAGAGGCAACTCAAGAAGCTGCCTTGGATGCACTCTTTCTTCTTAGGCAAGCCTGGTCAGCATGCCCCGCGGAAGTTTCTAGGGCTCAGTCAATTGCTGCAGCTGATGCGATTCCCTTGCTGCAATACTTAATTCAGTCCGGCCCACCTCGGTTTCAGGAGAAGACAGAATTTTTGTTACAATGTTTGCCAGGGACATTGGTCGTCATAATCAAACGTGGAAATAATATGAAGCAGTCAGTGGGAAACCCTAGTGTTTATTGCAAGATTACACTAGGCAACACTCCACCTAAGCAAACTAAGGTAAAATGCCTTAAATGTGCTTTCTGCTACCTTTTCTTTCCTATTCTTAAGAGATTTGAATATTCTTTTGGATAATTTCTTCTGAATTCATCATTCATTTGAGTGCCACATAGAACGCTTGATTATGTCATCATGAATGCAAGACTGCAGCCAGTCTTTACAATGTGTATTCAAGAAAAAATTAAGTTTATTTTATTTATTCTTAGAATTAGAACTTGGGGATTTAATAAGATAAGTAGTTTTCGTTCATCAATTTTTCCTGGTTCTTAATTTGAATAGTCTTCGTGATTGGTTGAGGATTAGGATCTTGGTTGAATTTGTGGGTCATGTACTGTATATTAAACATAGTATCTTCTGCAATTATTGCAAGAACAACAGAATTATTGAAATTATGTGGATAGGTTATGTTTACTGGAAACATTTTGATTGTATTTTTTTGGAGATAGTTATGCACATTGTGTCTCTTCTGTGTCTGCAGTGATATTTGGCCTGACATCGGTATTAACTTCTCACCATGAATTTCTGAACTTTTCAGGTTGTTTCAACTGGCCCTAATCCAGAATGGGATGAAACCTTTTCGTGGTCCTTTGAGAGTCCCCCGAAAGGCCAGAAGCTCCACATATCTTGCAAGAACAAGAGCAAAATGGGAAAGGTAAGTGAACAAAGAAATGGCCAACATAGACACTTTTCTTTAGAATAACAGGATATATTTTCTCAGCTGATCCTTTATTCTTGTTCTACCTAGTAACTGGTAACCAATTATCTTTTGATATATTGACAGAGTTCATTCGGAAAAGTTACCATCCAGATTGATCGGGTAGTAATGCTGGGAGCCGTTGCCGGTGAGTACACTCTGTTGCCAGAAAGCAAAAGTGGGCCCTCACGGAATTTAGAAATAGAGTTCCAGTGGTCTAACAAGTAACAACCCCATATGGAGTTTTTGTTATTCTTCTGAAAATTGAATTATTAGAGGAAAACTTTTTCAAAAAGGGATTCATTTTTTTCTTCTTTCTTTTCATTCTGGATTATTTGTCATGTCAATGTACATAATATCCCAAAGATTTTGATTTTTGCCAACAGTCCAGTAAGTAGTCATTTGTGAATGTATTCTTTTATGACCTGTGGGAAAGATGTAACTTTCTTGTGTGCTTTGTCAATGTTAGAGGAATAATGAAATTGTTTATGGGTTTTGGGCTAGTTCATATGTTAATGTAGTATTTGATGGATAATAAGAAGTAATGATTAATGATTTGTTCACTTTATCTTCTTGTATTTTCCTCCATCTCGACAAAGGACTAAGGTCCAAGTATTATGTGTTAAAGATTATTTCTGTTTGTGGATCCACATGGAATGGAAGTTTCATAAGGAAAGATTATGATAAGGGAATGGTTCGATTTCTTTCCTTCAATGTAATAATAAAAAAATAATAAAAATTGGGCTGAAGGCTAAACCAACAAGACGGGGCAAGCCTAACAAAAAAATACCATCTAAGCTTCCTCTCTCTCTCTGTGGTTTAAATTATATTAAAGTAGAATATTGTTTGTATAAAAAAAAAATTTATATCATAATATCATCTAAACTGGCTACTCACAATCACAACGAGGAAGCTTCAAAAACTTAGAGCCCCAAATCTAAGAAATGACCAAAATTTGGCAGCTCCATTGATATAAAGTCTGTATTTCAAAATTATTATTCTCCCTTATGACATACAAGTTATTTATGGAGAGTTTCAAATAACCATGTGAGCCATATTAGCTGCAATTTCAGTTTGTAAAAGTCATCTTCGTAACTCTTTATATTTGTACATTTTTGCGAAGTGATTAAAGCTTGAGTTCTGAAGTACATTGATTCAAGGATTGAATCTCTGCAAGGGAGAAAAACTTAGTTACAACGGGGATATTACTGTTTTGCTATTTCTAACCAATAATACTATTTCATGTGAAAGTGTTATCACGCTGTTATAGCGTTATTGGCAAGGAATAGCAAATATAGTATTATCCTCATGGAAGTCTTTCTCCTTGCAAAGGGTTTATAAACAAGTTAAAAACATTTTTGTCCCTGCATCGTCCTAAGTTCGTTCCCCCTAGGGCTGACAATGAGTCGTGTCGTGTCGGGTTCATGTCGTGTCAAGATTATATACGTGTTAGGAATGCTCAACCCAAACCCGACCTGTTTAATAAATATGTCACACGGGTTGACCCATTAAGTTCTCGTGCGGGTTTCTGGTCATGTCGGGTTGACTCGCTAAGTGGTAGCAATTAAAATATATTAAAAAAATTAGAATAAATTAGAATAAACAAATAAACAAATAAACGGGTTAGTGGGTTGGCGGGTTACATGGGTATTTTAGTGGATTGATGGGTTACATAGGTATTTTAGTGGGTTAATAGGTATTTTAGCGAGTTGATGGGTTGACCAGAAACTCACTCGTTTATTAAACGAGTCATGACGGGTTGATATGAGAATGACTCGAATTTTAATCGTGCGGGTTGAATCCGCTAAATTCTCATGCAAATTTTGAGTCGTATAATGAGTTGTGCCCGAAATGGCCCCTTCTCATCATATAACTACTCTGAGCATCCCTAAGCCACCTAAACTAAAAATCTCTTGCCCTTCTAACAGAAAAAAAGTCACATCTTTCCTATATTTTCTGAATCTGAAGAGGAAAACAAACTCCAAATAAATAAGTACATATTAAATTGTAAAATCAAAAAAGAAAACAAAAAGAGCATGGAGGAGGAGCCAGCGGTCCCAGCCCAGGTGTCAGACACACAGCGTCACCTCCAATCAAAGCACGTCGTTTTCTGTGACACTGCGAGTCTGCGACACGTAAACACCTCCTCACCTCTCACTTTAATTAACAAATTAACAAATTAATTAATTAACTAAATAATCATAATTAATTATCCTTTTTTAATTTATTAATTAGCTTCGCATTCCCATAGGCCATAGCTGTGCGTCTTCCTCGTCCTCTTCCCCTCCACTTTACCTTTCACTCCATTTCAGTCTCTCTCTCTCTCTCTCTCTCTCTCTCTCTCTTCTCTTCCTCTCTCTTCCTTCAGATCTCAAGCTGAGGTTTCTCTCTTGGAGTCGCCATGGCGGCTCGATCTCTACTCTCTGTGCTTCTTCTACTGGCGTGCGTGCTTCTAGAGCCTCAGAATGCTCGCGCGCTTACGCTGTCCGCGAGGCTCATACACCGCTTCTCAGATGAGGCGAAGGCGCTACGGATTTCGAGAAGCGGAGAAGACCCCAAGGACTTAGGTCGGTGGCCGCAGAGGAACTCCATGGATTACTATCACCTACTTGCAAGCACCGACTTCCAGAAACGGAAGATGAAGCTCGGCTCTCGTAGCCACTTCCAGTTCCTCTTCCCCTCTGAAGGTAGCAACACGGTATCGTTTGGCAACGACTTCGGCTGGTGCGTCTCTTTCTTACCTCATTTCACTTCGTTTCAAATTTCTTGTTTTCAAGCATAATGCCATGATGTAGAAAGATGATGTATTTTTGTGTGTATTTTAGGTTACATTATACGTGGATTGATATAGGGACGCCTAATGTTTCGTTTCTGGTTGCCTTGGATACTGGGAGTGATCTATTTTGGGTTCCATGTGATTGCATACAGTGCGCTCCCTTATCTGCCTCTTACTATAGTACCCTGGTAGGCCACCTTTCTATGTAATTATGATTCTTTTGCCTTTAATTTTATGTTCATCGTTTTATTTTCATGCCATGAGCTACTGGAAACTTAATGTGTATCCAAGATTGTTAGAAAGATGTTAGAAAAAAAGAAAACGAAGAAATTTTTGCATTTTCTTGAGGAATTGAAGCCACTCTCTCCCAACCCGCAAAAGGATAAAAGGGGAAATCTGAGGAATTCAATATAGACTCATCAAGTGTTGTTGGTTAATGGTCAATGTTTCGTTAAGT
Organism: Prunus persica; assembly: GCF_000346465.2. Taxonomy (NCBI): domain Eukaryota; kingdom Viridiplantae; phylum Streptophyta; class Magnoliopsida; order Rosales; family Rosaceae; genus Prunus; species Prunus persica. The sequence goes on from NC_034014.1 coordinate 18,388,220, forward strand.
AGACTCTGGGTGTCTATGTTTGAGTGAAGTTAGTAAGTCTCTTCTAAGGCTTGATAACAGGTTTCGCACTTATTTCCAATAATTGATTGGCAGGTGCTCCCTCGTATTTGGGGCATCTATTATGCAGGATAGAGATTTGAACGAGTACAGCCCATCGGGTTCAAACACCAGCAAGCATGTATCTTGCAGCCATGAGTTATGTGAATCTGGTACAAACTGCAAGAGTCCCAAGCAGTCATGCCCGTACACTGTTGACTACTACACAGAAAATACATCAAGTTCTGGACTTCTTGTGGAGGACATATTACACTTTGCTGCTGGCGGTGATGATGGGCCAAACACTTCTATTGAAGCCCCTGTTATCATAGGGTGTGTTTGGTTGATATTTCTTGCCTCATTAATATTTTGAACTAAATGTCGGAAATGGTTCCAGCAAAGATTTAGAAATTTGCTTCTGGCATAATGCAGATGTGGTATGAAGCAAAGTGGTGGTTACCTGGATGGGATTGCTCCCGATGGTCTTTTGGGTTTAGGACTTGGAGAGATTTCAGTTCCTACTTTCCTTGCTAAGGCAGGATTGACCAAGAACTCTTTCTCAATGTGCTTTGATGAGGATGATTCTGGGAGACTATTTTTTGGGGACCAGGGACCAGCTGCACAACAATCTACATCTTTCCTGCCTTCAAATGGAAACTAGTAAAAACTATATATGCACTTCTGTTCAATTTACAACTTTAAGTGATAGTTACTAGATGCTTGCTAAGCTAACATTCTTGTAGATGCTGAAATCTCCATTGTGTTATCGTTTATTTCCAGTGAAACCTATATTGTTGGAGTGGAAGCATGTTGTATTGAAAATTCTTGTCTTAAGCAGACAAGCTTCAAAGCACTGGTTGACAGTGGGACATCATTTACATTTCTTCCAGAAGCATTGTATGATAAAATTTCAGAGGAGGTACATCTTTTCATTAAATTCCAATATCTGAGTTTGCTATCTGCATACCTGGTAGGCTGATACCACTTCCATTCATTGATAGTTTGACAGACAGGTAAATGCGACAATCACCAACTATGCAGGATCTCCTTGGAAGTACTGCTACAATACAAGGTGAATTTTCATGAAATTATAAGCTTTGAGAATCTCCCGGCTCCACTTCCTTCAGTTGTGTGTGTCTGTATCTTATGCCATTGTTCTGGTGGTTTTTCCTAGAACAGTTCTCAAGATCTTCCCAAAGTGCCTTCTGTGACGTTGATGTTTGTGGCAAACAACAGCTTTGTGGTACATGACCCTGTCTTTCCGATAAACGGTAATCAGGTAGGTAAACTAGCTCTTCAGATTTTTTGAGTGGATGTGAAATAACTTAAGTTTCTTTATTTCTGTCAATATACGTATAGCTCACTGAGTTTATAGGGCTATATAACAACTTAGTAAAGAAGACAAATGGTTCAAGAAGTTCATTTTCATGATGAAAATAATAATATGATATCTGGGCCAGATTGTCATTAAGTCATGATACAATTTTAATTCAAAATGGTATAGCTGTAATTTTTGTTCAGTGGTAAAAATTTGTATCATGATTGTAGTATGACAATTCAAGAGCTTGATAGTAGACCATGTAGTATCTTTGTAATAAACTAGATGATTGATTAATTTGCTTATAAAGTGATTTTATTTACATACAAGAAGTGACGACATAGAAAGTCAACTTATGATGTAATTTCTGTTGTCATAGTCGAGAGGCTTTTTCCAATACACTATTTTAATTTGAATGAGAATGAACTTTATAAATGCGCTCACTTGTCTAGACATGTCATATCTCTCAGTCAAACAAACCTGAACCTAATCTGTAAATCTTCTCATTAGCAGTCCGCTGGTGGGGCAATTTATGTTAAATTCACTTGTTTGATACTTCACTTTCCCATCTTTGGTTGAAGAATGATGCGCTTTAATATCATGGTTATTATACAGTTCTTTTTCCTGCTTATTAATGTTAAACTTTCTGGCTTTGATAATGAGAAGGTATTCTCTTTGTACTTTGATAAAGTTTGTTGGTTTACCACCATTTCCCAAACCTTAAGCTTTCGGATGTGGGGCAACAATTTCTATCTATTATAACACTTTCCTTCACATGTGCCCTTCTCTCCCCAGTAGAGCCTGACATGGAATTGCAAGGATTTAACCATACTTTGTACAAGGAATTAGAGTTAGTTCAACAATTGCTAGTTAAAAAGCTCTTATGGAACATATATTTGGTGTTCTATATTGTCATTGACTATTCATGACTTTGTCTTGCCTTAAAATTTCTTCTTGTGATGCCTTGACTTTGTAATTGAATATTCATGACATTATTCTGTTCTGTACAATACAATGTGTAACTGATTTTAATGTGTTGATTTTCATCCGTACTGATATACTCTGAACTCTTAATATACATATAGAAAAGATAATACAGGTTACTTTTCATATGTATTTTGTGCCATAAACATTTTTGTATTGATGTTTAGAAAAGTAATATATACCAGTGAGAGATGATCACTCAGATAAAATCTTACAGTTTAGGCCTTCCTGGTGCAGGGAGTTGTTGGGTTTTGCTTAGCCATACAGCCGACAGATGGTGATATTGGAACAATTGGACGTAAGCATGAGTCTTCTCTGTAGCAAGAATGCTGCTTAGCTTTTGTTTTTGTTTTTTTCCTGCTAAATGGTTTGTTACTTGAGAATTTTCTTTTGCAGAGAACTTCATGACGGGATACCGGACAGTATTTGATAGAGAGAACTTAAAGTTAGGCTGGTCTCGCTCAAATTGTGAGTTCTCTGGCTTTCTTGAAACATTAGGGATGTTTCCTACTGACTATGTTGTTGTTTGCAATTGGTTGTCCTTATAACATATGATGGGTGAAATATCATCTGTTTGACCTGAAAGTGATTGCCACTAGCTAATTTCGTTTTATTTATCCTAACTGTAAGTTTGTCTGACACTGCTATAGGCCTAGTTCAAGTCACTGTATTAGGATGAACTAGAAAGTGAAAAGCGCAGCTCTTTGCTGATGCTATTTAATTATTGAGGTAGAGCCCTTTTGTCAATAATTACCAATAAACTTTGCAGGCCAAGATTTTAGTGATGCTAAGAGTATGCCCCTAACTCCCTCAAAAGGCACACCACCAAATCCCTTGCCAACAAATGAGCAGCAGAGCACACCGGGTGGCTTTGCACCTGCTGTTGCTGGAAGAGCTCCCTCAAAACCATCAGCTGCATCAAGTCGGCTCGTCTCATCCCAGTTTTGTTCGTTGAGATTGTTGCCTCTACTGCTTGTATTATTTCTGATCGTCCTCGTCATCTAGGTGGATGTGACCATATATCGTAGATCATTTATGTAGTCTTACATGTAAATGCAGGGTTTCTTCTCTTTCTTTTCCTGCCCTGAAATACATATAGAGCAGGAGGTCTGTACTCCATTGGCGTCAGTTTTTCTCTCTATCATGTGTCATTGGATTGGTTGGGGCTTGTAGTAGGGACATGCATTGTATTTAGCTTTTGTTGTATTAATATAATATATATATATATGTATATTTCTTTTTCCTCGATTTTACCCATCAATCTCAACATTTTGCTACCTTCGCCCCCTTTTCTCAAGAATTTTACATGCTATTATTAGGCATTTACAGTCGCTGCTAAAGTATTCTTAGCCATTCTACGCAATGGCATAAGAATGGTTTAGCAGCAAATCACAATTTGACATGTAAAAATAATTTATCAAAAACATAAAAGGAAAAATCTCCATACCATAACAAACTGTGATTGGTAGAAAAATAGGATTTACTCATTAAAGGGAAGGAGGCAGGTGTTTTGCTGTCCAAACTCCCAGTTTTATTGTAATGATTTTTCTGTTGCTTATAGCTTTGAACTGGGCTCTGTAATGATGGAACATGTAGATCATGAAAGGGACTTAAGCAATCTAGCAACAGATCGCAATCTATTCATGTTGTCTTCTTTTTTCTTTTGCCAGCAGAAGTGATTTTAAATAGATATCAAAGCGAAGACAACCTGGAATCTGTTGAAAACACATAAAGATGTTCAGTTTTTGTCATTTTATTGTCTATTTGCAGTTTTCTGCATAAAACAATCGTTCATAATTCATTGATGCTGTCCAAAGACCAAACCAACCAAACTTGGCTAAGTAAAAAAAAAAAAGATCCACCAAATTGGCCATCAATATGAGTTCGAGTCTTGAACTGTTATGATGATTATCTTCAAGAGTCCTTACTAAGTGGTTGTGCGATTATTCTCACCAATTATCCTTAATGAAGAAGCAATCTCACCAATGTTGTTCAATTAAATTGATCAAGTTTTTGGACTCTACTTTTATTGATTTTCGATTGGATTTAAAGTTTTTGTTATGTTTTTTTTTCTTTCTTTGACAGTGATATTCTAAACTATTCTAATATACGAGAATGAGTTCAAACTCGAATGCCAGGTGGCAGACACACTGTCTTATCCAATTTGCCTAGCCAACAGTTGCATTGGATTTGAAGTTTTTAAAACCAATTAGATGTTTTTTCTTCGTTTTGGGATCAAGAAGTGATTATATATTTTATGAGGTGCCAAAAGTTTGGTGGGATGACATAAGTTTTCTCTTGGCCACTTGATTATTTCTTTCATATCCTAATCTCAAACCCAATTTTTCCGCTCAAACTTGGTGATGTGTATGTAAGTTGCATTATATGTAGGTTAAAATTAAAAAAGAAACTTCTATTCTTCTGATTGGTTTAAGGGCATGTTAAGTTTTTTTTTTTTTTTTTTGTACAAGGGATAGTCGAAACTAAAAGAGAAAGGGGAATTTCTCACACAAACATAACTAAGATGTCATGGGGGCTCGAACTTAAGACCTCTTATCTGCAAGTCAAGATTCTTTTTCACTGAACTAGACATCGTTGGCGGCAATGCTTATTTTTTTAAGGGTCATGCTAGGGAGACCAACTTTAGATACCAACTTGTGTACAAACTCTCTAATAGAGGTGGAGCCCACCAATATAATGGGTCCCACACTCTATTAGAGAGTTGGTACACAAGTTAGTATCTAAAATTGGTCTCCCTAGCATTTTCCTTTTTTTAATTAGCAAACCAATCATCAAAACTGATCAAAGTTTTAGAACTATATTGAAGTGGAATGACCATTAAAATATTAAAGTAGATAGAAAGCATTCAATTGCCAAAAAATGGTGCCATCATAATCTAATCCAATTATAATCAATGTACTTTAACCATACCAGCAAGCAACCCCATACCATCTCCTTCTTGGCCTTTACGTATACACCGTTCACGTGTGGATGAAAGGGGATTTACAATAAAGGCCAGCCTTATGAGCATTGCCGCCATAATACAATTTTGGGGATTTACAATACAGTGTTTTCTTCTAATACAATTTTGTTTCTTGAACTTGGATCTTCTATAATTGAAGAAAAAAAATACCACTTCAGTGAAAAACTAGTTGGTTAATAAAATATCACCTTATGTATAAAGAAAAATGAGTAAAGGAAACATGAAGCCTTTGACATTGCTAAAATCCAACGATGTTACCTTCGAACGAAACAAAATAAAAAATTGGTATACACATTAATATGTACTTTTTTGCTTTCTTTTTTGTTGTTTTCTTATGTTAAGCACTAAATCAATTGGTCCTTGTTTGAGAACAACTTTAGATGGATCTTAGTAATGAAAATATTTAATCCTTCTTATCATAGCACCATCTTTAAATGTGAGCGGGTTCAACTTCTTTTTTTAACTTACACAGATTTGTTCATTTTACAAAGCAATCTAAAGTTGGAACTTAGCACAAACATTTAGGGCCTATTTGGTATTCAACTTGAATCCAACTTTTTAAACTCAAAAACAGAATTTAAGTCCAAAACAAAGAAAACATGTTTGGTAGCTCTATTTTTGAAAACTCAAACTCAAGAACAACTAAAAAACACCCCAATTATTAAAAACAAAAAATATATGTTTTTTCAGTTTTTTTCTAACAACCCATAAGTTCTCAAATTTTTAAGATTTGAAAACAGTTTTCAAGTTGCATATCAAACAAGTTTTTGAATCTTAAAAATAGATTTAAGGACTCCTTATTTTTAAGAAAAATCAACGTTTTTGAATTCTCTATTTAAATAGGATACCAAACGCCCCTTTAGCTTTTGATAAGCATAATGAAATTAGAAGATTTTCAGAATCTGATTGCCAATCACATTACCTCTTCTGATATAGAAACCAGGTGGAATCAAAATTCAAAAAAGTAGGGTTCAAATTACATGATTATTAGCAAAAAGTAGGGTCCATTCTAAACATTAAGTAAATTTCTTATCTTTTATTTTAATTTATTTTTTTATTACTCTATTTACTTAAATTTACAATGTGAATAAGGAAGTACCTTCAATTTGATTCAATTAAAAATACTAGAAAATTAAATTCTCAATAAATCAAAATAAGAAAAATCCAATTTTAGTATAAGATACAATTTATTCCAATATTGATAGCTCAACAAGTCAACATATACTTTATACTAAAATCTCATAAAATCGAGTTTGTTTATTTAAGATGTAAGGAATATAAACCATCAAAAATATCATTGAAAACATTAATATTTTAAAAGTCCATTTTTCATACTTAGTCAAATTTTGAGAGAAAACAAATTTTCAAGTAGATGTGTAGTAATCTATATTATTGTGCATCAAAATTTGACCACATATCATACTTGAAAAATTGTTTTCTCTCAAAATTTGACTAAGTATGAAAAATGCATTTCCGAAATACTAATTTTATCAATGATATTTTTGGCGGTTTATATTCCTTATATCTTAAATAAGCAAACCCGATTTTATGAGATTTGTTGAGGTATCAATATTGGTATAAATGGTACCCTATACTAAAATTGGATTTTCATATTTTGATTTGTTGAGAATTTGATTTTCTAATATTTTTAATTGAATCCAAATAGGGGGTACTTTCTTATTTACATTGTAAACTTAAGTAAATAGAGTAATACAAAAATAAATTAAAGTAAAATAAGAATGAAAAGTAAAAAAAATTTTAAAAAAATTGAATCAACATTAAAAATTGAAAATAAATTGAATCAACATTAAAAATAAATTAAATGTTTAGAATGCAAAACCAAAAACAAAAAAAGGCAAATGGGAGGGCTTACTGGGCCGTGCCATGAAAGGGCTTTGTCGGGCCAAGCCGAGGGATGATCAGAGGTTTCAAAACCTAAGCGCAACCCTACCCAACCATAGAGCGGGCCTAACCATCGGGCCAGGTTGGGCTTTAGGCCATCGAGCGTAGAGCTACCAACTTCGCCTTGCGGGCCACGACCCAAATGGTGACTCCTAAGTGGGTGTGTCCAAGTACAACTCAGGAATGTGATGTTGGAATCCGATGCTCAGAGGTATATCTCGATGCTCAATGGGAAGGCTGAGGTGGATGCTGACCTTGAAGGGATTGTCTTCAATATTAGCCGTTGTTGTCTCAACTTAACTGGGTGACCTTTGTGTTTGCTGTTATATTCCTATTTAAATCGATGCACTAGATATTAAGTTATATCAGGTTTGATAAGAGTTTAAATTAGGTTATACCTTGAGATCCAAAACCTTATGAATTAAGGAAAGTTTTGAAGCCAATTAAAGGGGTCTTACGTGAACCGTTGCTTGATGGGCTTAGAGTGTTAGTCAAGTCGACCCTTGGAGAGATGACTTGACTTAGCCTATATAAGCTTAAGATCCTGCTCTCATCAGACACGTTATCTAACCCTAATCTCATCATAAAGAGAGAGCTAAAATAGTTTCTGTGCGAGAGCAGAAGCCTTAAGCCATTCGTGCTTTTGATTGTGTTGCCGCTGCCGTTGAATGAGTTCCGAGGTTGTGTATTCCAGAAAATAGCATCATGTATGTCTTATATGTATTTCAATTTTAGTGAAAGATCATGGACACTTTATAGAAATCTAATTTGCTCCCAGGAGTTGCAATCAGGCAGCACATGTTGTAGCACGTTTTGTTTTCAAACATGGGGGTAATCATGTTTGGGATGATGTGGGTACTAAATGGCTTTTAATAGTTGGAGTTGTATTTTTCCAATTCTTCTCTAAAATTTGTCTAAGGAGGTGATTTAGGGAGCCAATTATGGATGCTCTTATGGGCCATCAAAGCCAATTATGGATGCTCTTATGGGCCATCAAAACCTACCAAATGGAAATGGCAAGTACATAAAAATTCCAATAGATCAATTATTATCAACTATGATATGTAAAAACTATCAAGGGCAGGACTAACTAGAGTATTTTGTTTAGATTTTGGTCTATACGAAAGTATGCATGTAGCTCCGCCATTTAAGTTGATGTATGTTGTAATGATTGTGAATAGAAATGCATTATCAGTAAAGCATCATCTTTAAGTCTTAGACAATACAATACAATTGAAAAGATAAACCAAATCAACCAATCAAGGTAAAAATAAAAACTAAAAAAATTTAATTTTCCCATAAACCAAACAGAAATATATTCAGAAATATGAAAACCTGAAACCCATAACAAACAACAATATAGAACTATATTAAAAAAGTCGGTTCCAATCTCTAAGTATCTAGTAGTTTTGGGCAGTTTTCTTTACTGAGTTGTTGTCCAAATTTCATTTCAATCCTCCCTTGTGAATGTCCCTACACCTACCACTTACCTATTAAACAAAGGCACACATAACCCCTCATTCCAGCTATAGACACTCGGCTCGCCGCGACCACCAACCATTCGTATTAAAGGCTCATGATTCACAGTAGGTTGTTCGTCTCTGTCAACATGATTGACTTAAAAGTTCCCATTTCCATTGTTATTATATGTACCTGGTTGGCACCAAATGGCCCAGCCTATACCTGAAATATGGCCTAACCGAAATATCCTACCCAAAGTATTCTATCTGTTAAAATATGGCCTAGCTAGGCATTGTAACCTAGCCGAAATGTCATACCCGAACTATATGTCTTACCCGACTAATATGGCCTACCTGATTCACTATGTCCTAACCGACCATAAGGTACGACCTGAATACATGTGCTTCTCCCTCACTCCCCAACACAAGGACTACTCAGTCTAGTCCCCCACATGCCACGAGCACCAAGAAGACAGGCCATGCCTTCTCCTAACTGGCCTCATGTGCCCAACTCATGCTCTACTAAAGATGTCTCTCATGCCTCTGCCACTTGCTCATAGGGCAAGTGGCAAGTGGCTCTTCTCTTCTAGCTATATAAGGAGAGAGACCTCCTTCTAACAAAGGAGGCCCATGCTCCTCCCATTAGGCATACCCGGAGATGCCCAAACTCTCCATCTTCCTCATGTATTCAGGCTTTCAAGTCTCACTATGTATATTGTAATGCTCCTCCATAATAAAATACAAGCTCTATAGTGGACGTAACCCTATTCATGGGTGAACCACTCTTAAGCCTTTCACCCGTAACAATTGAGCCGTTTGTAGGAAATCGATACAAAAGGTTATTCTTATTACTCATTCTTCCAAGGTGAAGTCCATCTCTCCCCCGTGAATCTTACCTCCTCTAGGAACAACCTCTCATGGTCCAGACATTGTTGATCCAGACAAGCAAGAAAACTCACATAAGCCTACAAAATTTGCTCAGCTTGGATTAATCCAACAAATGATATTCTGCTCGATTCAAATTAATCAAACAATGGATAATTTGCTCGGCTTGGATTTTCTCACCATTTCTGCTCGGCTCGGATCTTCTCACCATAATAAGCAGGAAAACTCACCAGATAAGATAAACCTCACCATTTGATACCGTTGTTGTCATTAACATAAGTAGCATGCCAAAGGAGAAAAAAAAAAAACAGCTCGGCTCGGTCCCAAGGCCTCCTGCCAAATTTCTTGGCTACAGACCTGATCTAGCCAAGCTGATATCTTCACTACAAACCAGACCTCGCCACCACCAACCCGATCCCTTGGTTGTTAAGTAGACCTGGCCATTTCCACAAACCCAACCTTATCGCCACCTCTCATTGGTCCGCTCTCTTCTATGCTAATTTTTCATGTGCCATGGTAAAGGTCGGAGGAGGTGATGAAGCAAGGGCCGATAATCTCTCTAAAAACAAGAGCATCAGAGAGATAAAGGTAAAAATAGCTCGGCTCCGCCAACCACCCAATAAGACAACCAAATAATGGAGAAACGAATTGATCCCACATGCTCTTTATTGAAGACCAGCGAAATGAGCGAGATCGGCTTGGTATCGTACCATGCATGGATAAACAAGCACCATTTTGCATGGTCAATGTTCATGTCGCATGCCAACTTGCCCACCTTGTGTGCGTGACCTAGCAGACCACCACAAGTAAAATGATCTACCCGACTACTTGCATGGCCAAGCTCCATGTCAGACCTAAGCACATCACATGGTCGACCACAACCTCGTATGCTCAACTTCTACGTTACATGCTGAGCCAAACACCTTGTATGGGTGGCTTTTTGCCTTAATGGGTCGACCACCACATCGCATGTTTGACCATACATTGCATGCCGAGCCGAGCACCTCGCATGCTTAATCTCCATGTTGTTGTCGACATGAGCACATTACATGGTCGACCACGACCTTACATGCTCAACTTCTAAGTTGCATGTCGAGCCAAGCACCTTGCATGGGTGGCTCTTCGCCTTAATGGATCGACCACCACCTCGCATGCTTGACCGTACGTCCCATGCAGAGCTGAGCACCTCACATGCTCAACCTCCATGTCGCATGATTGACTCGAGCACTGCTATGTTGCATGCCTATCTAAACACATTGTATGGGTGGCTCTTCGCCTTAATGGGTCGACCACCACCTTACATGCTCAATCTCCACGTCGCATGATAGGTCAACCATCACCTCGTATGCCTGATCATATGTCGCAGGACCAACTTGCCCACCTTGCACTCGTGGCATGTGACTCATAAAGATGAGCCAAATGGCCACCTTGCATGTGTGACCGAGCTAGCCACATTGAATGTGTAAACGAGCTGACCATCTTGCATGCGTGATCGAGCAGACCACATTGCACGCAATTGACCTAACCACCTTGCATGTGTGACAGAACTAACCACATTGCATGCGTAACCGAGTTGACCATCTTGCATGCGTGATCAAGTTGACCACATTGCACGCCTAACCGACCTTACCACCTTGCATGTGTGACATATTACTCGGAATGATGAGCTGGACGATCGCCTTGCATGCGTTACCTCCATGTCGTAGTTGACCACTAATATATGGTCAACCTCCAGGTCGAACCCGAGCACTTTGCATGTTAGCTCTCTATCTTGATAGATTGACCTACCTCTGGGTCGAAATTCCTCCAGAATCGACCTGAGCACTTTGCATTGTTGCACTCCATCTTGATAGATCGACCTACCTCCAGGTCGGATCTTATCTCCGAGTAGGACATTCCCCCATGACCGACCCAAGCACTTTGCATGCTTGTTCTCCACCTTGTCCCACCATGGTTCGACTCCACCATCTTCACTTGTATGCTCGGCTCGACTTGGCCTCACTATCGCCACCTCAAATTACCGACCCGACCACTTGCATAGTCAACCTCCAAGTTGCGGGACTTCTACTACTACTTGCATAGGTAAGGTACGAACGAGTCAAACACGAATCCGCTCGGTATGAAGACTGATGCAACTCCCCACCCAAAGTGTGATCCTTGAATAGAGAGTGGGTATATGTCCGAGCCGACCTGATCCAAAAGGTCCTAATCGATCTAAAAGATGCTACCTGATCCAAAAGGTACTACATGGTCCAAAAGGTCCTCTACCCAATTCTAAAGGTGCTTATTATCCTAAAGGTTCTACCTAAGTCAACAGGTCCTATCTGATCCAAATGGTCCTACCCAAATCAATATGTCCTTCCCGACACGAGTAGCTCTATGTCTACCTAGCACGAGTAGTTCTCTGAGCACTATGCATAGTTAGCTCATTCGCCTTCATGCTCAACTCCGCGTCATATGCCTACATGTGCAATTTGCTTAGCCAAGTCCACGTTGCATGTGGACCCAATCACTTTCCGTGGTTGATTAACAAAAACTCTCACCTCCAAGATACTGGTTGATCACCTCCGCCAACAATTACTTAAAGTTCCCAGTTGATAACTAGTTCTCAACTAAGAACTTTAAGGCTCGGGTGACACCATGTATGTCAGCTTCACTACCACCTCCAACCTGTCTAACCATGTATGTCAGCTTCACTACCACCTCCAACCTGTCTAACCAGGTAGTGTGTCACATTACATACATCTTCATCATTTCATTATCACGTACATCCTCATCATGTCATCATCACATACATCCTTATCATGTCATCATTACATACATCTTCATCATGTTATAATGTGATATCGCATGTGTGAACTCCATTAATGCTCTCCTTGCGACCGAGACCTATCAAGGCTCGACTTTCTATGATTTAGCTCACCACAAGGCCTATACGAGCTCGCCAACTAAGACCAACATAACTCAGCTTGCCACTGAGACTTACTAAGGCTCAACTTTTCATGACTCAACTCGCCATTGAAGAGTGTATAGCTTGTCTGACCTCCAACCATTTGTAGCTAAAGCTTATTACTCATAACAGGCTCATCGGCTCAGCCAACATGATTGCCTTCTTGTTCCCATTCAAGAATTCGTTCTCAACTAAGGACTTGGGGGCTTGTTAGTGTAGGTACCTGGTCGGCACCAAGTGGCCTCACCTGCTTAGCTGAGCTGTTGTACCTGGTCAGGACCAAGTGACCTCACCTACCTAGTCTAGCTGAAGTACTTGATCGTCACTAGCTGACCTGACCTAGCCAAGCAGGTTTTAGAGGCACCTGATTGGCACCAAGCTGAGTTAACCTACCTAAGCTGGTATTAAAGGCACTTAGTCGATCCTCCCTTAGCAATGTCCCACATGCCTTCTACTTGCCTATTAAACAAAGGCATGCATGACCGCTCTTTCTAGCTATAAGCACCCGACTCGTCGCGACTGCCAACCATTTGTATTAAAGGCTCATGACTCACAACAGGTTGTTTGGCTCGGCCAACATGATTGACTTGAAAGTTCCCAATCGAGAACTCGTTCTCAACTAAGAACTTAGGGGCTTGTTATTGTATGTACCTAGTTGGCACCAAATGACCTCGCATATACCTGAAATATGGCCTAGCCAATACGGCCTTGCCGAAATGTCCAACCCGAAGTATTCTACTTGTTTCAATATAGCCTAGCTAGTCAACATGACTTGCCAAAATGTCATGCCCAAGCTATATGTCCTACCCAACCAAGATGGCCTAACCGATTCACTATGTCCTAGCTGACTAGAAGGCACCACCTAAACACATGTGCTTTTCGAGGTTGACCTCACTCCCCAAACACAAGGAGCACTTAGTCTGGTCCCCCACGTGCCACGATAAGGAAGTTGCTGTAAGTGATGTTGGGCAATGTTTTGGTCTTTAAAAGGAGTTAGTAAATTATGTTGGAAATGCTGCATTAAAGGACTACTTTATCGGCCAACTATTTTCATTTCTAGGTTGGAAAGGCTGCTTTAAAGGACTACATATTCGTTCACCTTAATGACAATATTCGCAAATTCCAACTTCTCATGTTAGCTTTGTTTGGTGCTTCCCCATTTCCTCTCTTTTTCACAAAAGATATATTTCTTGTGTGGTAGTTTTGTACATCATTTCTTACATTTAGTGTGTCTTTAGATTTATGGTGCATAAACTTTTTTTGCTTGTTCGTGAGAAATCTAGGAAAGACAACCCAAATGCCTTGAAAATCCAACTAGTGTGTTCTTTCATTTATTTTAAATCTAGTTATTCTTTAATTATTGTTGTTGCCTCTCTCTCTTTTAATAGTTTGTGTTACACAAACTCAGTTTTTTATTTTGCCAAAATTTTCTATACATCAATATTTCGCATTCCCTTTCTCTCTTGAATTGACACTTCTGTCATGATAATGCTATTGTAAACAAGGTTATGAATAAAAACCTTGCAAAGAACATCAGTTTATCAATAGAAACTATGTAGAAAACTAGAAGACTTGATAGTCCACCAGGTCTGGATTTACAGCAGGTGTGACTTCTTTGGTTATACTTCAATTTTTCCTTAATTTTGTACTGAATGCAATTCTTCTTTTCTCGTATTATTAAAGTTACTTGAGTGGGGACTAATTCTGTTCTAGGTGGAATAACTAATTGTTCATATTAATTAAGGTTAATCATCTTACTTTCACATTCTTGTTGGGAGAATTAAAAGAAGAATTGACTATAAGTTGTGAGACGTGATACGAAAAAAGTGTCAAGGAAGAGGGTACTCTTTATTGATACCGACACTCTTAACGACTCCGTAGCCGTTAAGTATTATGTTTCCTGATACTTTTTAGTCGTCACTAAACACTGTTTTTCTTGTAGCTATGATTCTACATTGCTTCTTGTTGATATTACATATTCTGCTCCTCAAAGCTTATTATACATAGCTGAAGTCTAAACTCACACTACTACAAAAAAGCAAAAAGACGACGGTAAATCACCATCGTGTATTGGGTTTTTCAATGGTCGTGGAATCCACCGTCATCTTTTCCCTCATAAACCACGACGCTAAATCACCGTCGTTGTTAAAATATACAACGTCATCAACAAATACAAAACGACGTCTTTGTAGTGCAAAAAGATTTAAAAAAACAGTCGAGGATGAGAATAGACGACCAACTCTCTAAAAAAACCGTCGTTAAAAAGAAAAAATATGACACATATTAACAGAACAAGGCCGCAAGATAGACATACAACGATGAAAATTAAAATAAGACGCCGTTAAATATCATTTTCACGACAATAAAAAATATGACGTCTTTAAATACATTAGAAGACGACGTTATTGATACCTACTACGTCGCCTATATAAAAACAGCCGTCGTAAAATAAATTTTCCACTTTGATTTTTCTATAAAAGATGACGTGGAAATAGTTGTCAGTGTCATTATTTATGACGTATGTATTTATAGAGTAGATGTTGAACAACGAAACAACGTCAGTTACAAATATATGAGAGTCGTATTACAAAATTTATACGTCATATTTTCAGAAACAAACAACGACGATAAATATTAGACGTTGTTAAATAAAACAACGTCGAAAACAAATAAAAACAGACGTGTTTAGTCTGCTAAAGTTCTAAAAAATAGTCGAGGATGAGAATAGACACCAACTCAAACAAATCACCGTCGTTAAAAAGGAAAAATATGACACATATTAAAAGAACAAGGCCGCAAGATAGACATACAACGACGACAACTAAAACACTACGCCGTTAAATATAATTTTCACGACAAGAAAAAATATGACGTCTTTAAATACATGAGAAGACGACGTTATTAAATTTTTCACTTTGATTTTTCTAAAAAAGATGACGTGGAAATAGTTGTCAGTGTCATTATTTACGACGTATGTATTTATATAGTTGACGTTGAAATGCGAAACAACGTCGGTGGCATTTATATAGTCGACGTTGTATTTATATGTATTCATTACTCACGACGCACTTATTAATATAGACGACGTTGAACTTCTAAACAACGTCGGTTCCAAATAAATGAGAGCCGTATTACAGAACATATAGACGGCGTTGATTATGATGAGAGCCGTATTACAAATAACGTCGTTTAATTGATATTAGACGGCGGTTATAATGAATTACCGTCGGAATTCATTTCGTTCCTCTTCGTTTATAAAAGAACTTGCGACGTGGAAAATGTATGATGACGTCGTATTTTTTAACGTTCAGATTATATATCTCGTTTTTTAGACGTCGGTATTATGGGATTGGAGTCGTGTTATTTTGAATTACATGGCGGTTCTTAATCCTTCCCCGACGTGATATCCTGAATAATTGCTTCACAATAGCGTCGTGGTTCTTCATTGTTACGTTGCTTTAAGACGTCGGTAAATATACTGAATAACTGGTTCACAATAACGTCGTGTTTTATTTGAACGTAGAAAGTGAAGAAATCACATTACAATATATTACAAAATTAATGTCATACACTGCCAATTACATAAGCATCATTCAATCCATATATCTTCACACCCATCTCGAATATTTTGGCCACCTAACTCACCCACCAGTTCATCAAATGTGTCAACATTTGGCATCCCTCTAGTAAATGGCTCACACTCAATTATCACATCACCTAAGACTTCATCACCAATAACATCATTATATTCTCTATTAGGCATTGATAACACTACCGACCAACCACGATGCATCGGGTCGTCAACAAAAAATATTTGTTTGACTTGAGAAGCCAAAACAAATTGGTCATTCCTATGTCCAATTTTACTCAAATCTACAAGGGTAAGTCCAAGTTCGTCGACTACAAGACCAGAACTATCTATCCAATCACACCTAAAGACTGGGATTGTAAACTTTTGGTAGTCAAGGTCCCAAATTTCTTGAATGACACCATAGAAACCCATATTTGAGAGAATTGGGTTTTTATCCTTGGCACTAGCAACTTGCATGGTATGTGCAAGTAAATAAACTCCACTATTTTGAGTTGTCCGCACATCATCTTGTGCCTTGATATTGAATTTAATACCTTTAATAAGATAGCTCCTATATAATGGCACTGCCATGTTTGGACCAGCTGCTAGCCACCTTAAATTTTCTGATACGTCATGATTGTCTTCCTCAAGTTCACTTTGAACCTGCAAATTAATCATATCTTAATTCAATCTAACATAGAAATAAGAAGAAAATTAAAAGAGAAATATGTTATTCAACAACATATACCTTGAAGCGTAGCCATTGAATGAAAGTGCTATTGTGCTTATCCTGCAGCCACTTTGTTCTCTTTCTAAATTTTGGATAAGCAGTCTTGATGTGGATCATATGTTGCCTACATGACACGAAAAATTCAAGCATTACTGTCCCAAATATATAAGATAAACATAAGAAATAATTTAAAATGGAAACTTAAAGAATAAAACTCATACGTACTCGATATAAGGTAGGACTTCCTCCGTATTCTCCAAGACATATAGATGTGCTTGATTCAACAGGTCCTAATCAACTACGCTCACTGTGCAACCTGATAATGGCTTTGAAACTCCCATCTTTTGGCTTGAAGGCACTCCAACTGTACTAACATCAGATAAATGCTGAGTACAAAACTCTACCGCTTCTTCAGCTATATACCGCTCAGCAATGCAACCTTCGGGACGAGTACGATTCTGAACATACCCCTTCAGCACTTTCATATATCTTTCAAACGGATACATCCACCTAAAATATACTGGCCCACATAGACGAACTTCTCTGACAAGATGTACTACTAGATGAACCATGATATCAAAGAATGAAGGGGGAAAGTACTTCTCAAGCAAACACAGAGTAACTACTACATCTTCTTCCAACTTATCTAGCTTGGAAACATCAACAGTCTTTGCACATATAGCATTGAAGAAGAAGCACAAACGAGTTATTGCATACCTTGTAGGCTTCTCCAAAATAGAACGAATTGCCACAGGGAGCAATTGTTGCATTAAGGTATGACAATCATGTGATTTAAGGCCAACAAGTCTTGAATCTTGTAAAGATACAAGATTTTTAATATTTGAAGAATAACCTTCAGGGACCTTCATACCATAGAAAGAATTGCAAACCTCTCTCTTCTCTGCTCTTGACAAATTCCAAGGCCCAGGAGGCAAACGAGTACGTCTTTCTCCATACTCGGGTTGCAAATCAGTTTTGACCCCTATATTCAATAAATCTAATCGAGCAGCAATCCCATCTTTATTTTTTCCAGGGATCCATGACTTATCCATCTCTGACACTATAACCTATTATCTATAATAAAGTGAAAATACAGGCAATGACCATCACTATAGCAGATTATACAAAGATCTAATAGCAAGTAATACACAACAGAGACGACGGGTTTTAAACAAAAACAGACGTATTTGGCATATATAGACGACGGATTTTCAACAGACGTCGTCTAATATAAGTAATACAAACGACGGTTTATGAAAAAACCGTCGTGTATAAGTAATACAACGACGGTAGTTTAAAAAAACCGTTGTGTAATCGTCGTCGTATGCCTAAAAAGGCGTCGTGTCTCAGTTTTTTTTCAAGAACCCAAAACCCATTAAGAACACAACATATATATGAAACCAAGCAAGAAACCAACATATACATGAAACCAAGCATGAAAACAATAAATTCATTCCCAATTCAACATAACATAGGGTGATTAAAAGATTCGACAAAATTAAATCCATTCCCAATTCAACATAACAGATAATGTAATCCATGAACCCATTAAACAGAAAATCCATGAACCCATACCTATAAGCACATTATTAACAGATCGCAAAGCATATACCTAAAACCCTTTAACAAAACAACCTAATATCATTCAATGAATTTACAAGGGGAAGATAGGGTTTGTACTTACAGGTTGGACGAGCTCACAGATTCGACGGAGTCTGGAGAGTGCAACTTTTAATTAGAGCAGAAGTGAGAGAGCGAAATGTTATGTTGCGCGAAATCTGAAAATTTTAGGGTTCAGGGTTAGAAGTATAAGAATAAGAGCCAAATCTAAAAAATTTAGGTCGCGTGAAAATTTTTAGAGAGGGCGCTCTTTAAAACGTCGAAAGAAAAACCATGGCGAAAGTTCTACAAGAACCGACATAAATGTAATATTCCACGATGGAAACACTGAACGTAACGCCGTTTATTTTGAAGCTTCATTTTTCGGATTAATTTTAAATTTATTTTGAATATTTTGATATAAAGACGACTGAAAAACCATGTCGGGGTTAAGAAATTGAAGACGTTGTAAATTATAATAGACGACTTACATATTAAAATGACGTCGTTTAAAGTATAAACCATGTCGGATATTTTACTGCACGACGTAACATATGTATTCCACGACTCAACCACCGTTGTTAAAAATTAATACCCTAAACCCTTAAAACTAAATTATATAATTTAAAATTTTAAGTTTATAAAAGGGTTTATGGTTTTACAGCCTAATATATACCCTAGACTACCCAAAAATTATACTTTAAAAATAAACCCCAATAAATAACAACCCTAATCTCTAAACCCTAGACTCTAAACCCTAAACCATAAAACTAGAAGTGATTTTATGACTCATCAAAATAATTTTGTTTTGGATGGTCATTTTAAATTTTTGTTATTCAAAATGAATTTTTTCAAGGTTTAGGGGGAAGAAAATATATCAATGACTTCATAGGAGTTAACTTTGCATTTTTCTGATTTATTTTAAATTTATTTTGAATATTTTGATATAAAAATAATAAAATATTCTTATCACAATAACAAACCACGTCGGGGTTAAGAAATTGAAGACGTTGTAAATTATAATAGACGACTTACATATTAAAATGACGTCGTTTAAAGTAGAAACCATGTCGGATATTTTACTGCATGACGTAACATATGTATTCCACGACTCAACCACCGTCGTTAAAAATTAATACCCTAAACCCTTAAAACTAAATTATACAATTTAAAAATTTAAGTTTATAAAAGGGTTTATGGTTTTACAGCCTAATATATACCCTATACTACCCAAAAATTATACTTTAAAAATAAACCCCAATAAATAACAACCCTAATCTCTAAACCCTAGACTCTAAACCCTAAACCATAAAACTAGAAGTGATTTTATGACTCATCAAAATAATTTTATTTTGGATGGTCATTTTAAATTTTTGTTATTCAAAATGAATTTTTTCAAGGTTTAGGGGGAAGAAAATATATCAATGACTTCATAGGAGTTAACTTTGCATTTTTCTGATTTATTTTAAATTTATTTTGAATATTTTGATATAAAAATAATAAAATATTCTTATCACAACAACAAACCACATCGGTGTTAATAAATTGTAGACGTTGTAAATTGTAATAGACGACTAAGTTGTTAAAATGACGTTGTTTAAATGAGAAACCATGGCGGATATTTAACTATCCGACGTAAAATATATATTCCACGACTTAACCGCTGTCGTTACAAAGTACTACCCTGAACCCTTAAGAAATTGAAGACGTTGTAAACCATAAACGACTCAATTGTTCAAAGAACGTCGTCTAAATATCCTTTTATGTCGGATTTGTTTAAAACGAAACAACAAAAAACGACGGTTTTTGACTTTATTAGGTCGTTGGAAAAGTATTACACGTCGGTTACGCAATTTGTATGTTTGTTTTTTTTTTTTAATTTAAGAAAACCTCAACAAATTTTTACATTATATATTATAGACAAAATTTGTACATTATACATAAATATCAAGTGTTCAATAATTCCCCTATTCCAGGTGAAGGCAAACAAACTCTGCCCATTCATTCCGGACTTCATCAATTGCTTCTTGGGGGTATGGCGCTTCCTGTTTTCCCTTGGCATACTGCATAAACAATGACTATTAGGGTTTATAAATAAAAAGAAATTCAATCACAGACGACGATATTTTTCATAACCGACGTAGTATATCTATTCAACGACGGTAATTTTACATGACCGTCGTTGATAATACAAAAAACGACGTAAAATGTATGAAGGTAATTTCTTCTTACCTTCTTCTCAAACGCCAAGGAAGGATCCATGATGATGTCCCTCATGAAGCGCATCACATAATACCCGCATTCGACACTGCTGGGTTGCTTTGGTGTGCCTGACAGAGTTTTCTAAATTACTGCTTTACGGCCTGATCTGGCTATGTGAGAATTATATATTTTTATAGCACTGTTCACGATGTTTTTGGCATTTTCGTCGACCACACGATTTCCGGGTAGAGGATCCAGAAAATAGACGGTTTCCCTCTTTGCTCTCACAATCAGCAAGATCCAATGACGGCCGCACAAAATTAATATAAAAACGACGGTTATTTACAAAAACGACGTATTATAATATTTCACACGACGAAATAAAGTAGCAATCGACGACATTATATATTTATCACGACGATAAATAACTACCGACGTGGTTAGTAGTTTCAAACGACTCAATAAAATAAAACACCGACGTGGTTAGTTTATACGCTGTCATTTATTGAAAATCATAAAAATAAAATCCTGTTAAGGAGACTAACCCTGGATTGTAAGGCATCATGAAAATCTGTTCACCATCAGTCTTCTGAAGTCGAGCTGCTACCAATCGTGATCTGTCGGCTATTGACCCAGAGTTGGCACTAACTGTAGCAGGGTCGATAAAGCCAACCATGCTGCACATATTTGCTTGTTTCAAAAGATCATGTAAGTACCTAAATATATAAAATAATATAAACAAGTCAGCACAAAAAAACACACGACGGTTATGTATAACAAAACGACGTATTATAAAATTTCACACGACGTACTAAAATAGACAACGACGTTATAATATATTTATCATGACGGTACATACTAACGACGTGGTTAGTTAGTTAAGACGACGCAATAAATAAACCAACGACGTATTATTTTAGAATGACAAACCTCATATATACAGCAACCACAGTAGCTCCTATTTCTTCCATGCCTGCAAATTGTGTAATATCTTCAGGCAGGACGAAGGTATCGCGTTCTAGACCAAACACCTCCTTATCAATTGTAAAGTTCAGGGTCTTATCCTGAGGCACGAGTGTCGTTTCCGCATAACGACAAAGGGATTTTAAAGAAGATGGCGCCTCCATATTTGAATAATCAACAACTTTAATAACATATTTAAAGAAATAAAAAAAATGACGTGGTAATTCAATAAAAACGACGGTTTAAGGAATAAAACGTCGTCTGAAAAGAATTTAAACGACGGTGAAAAAACCGTCGTGGTGAACAATTTATTACGTCTTAGAAAAAAATTCCGCCGTCTAAGTTGTAAACAAACGAAGGTTTAAAGAAAAATATCGACGTCTGAAATTTTGAAAAACAAATAAAAAAGGCAAAGTTATGTGAACATACCTGGTCGTCATGCTTTTCTTCATCTTCTTTCTCCTTTTCATCTTGTTTTTCTTCTTTCTTCTCTTCATCTTTTTTTTCTTCTTCCTTCTCTTCATCTTTTTTTTCTTCATTCTTCTCTTCATCTTGATTTCCTTCATTTTTCTGTTTTAAGTAATAAAGAATGTAGAGAAAGTAAAAAAATTAAATTCAAACGTCGTGGTAAGACAAAACACAAGACAGTATGTAAGAATTATGGACGTCTTAAATTATTAAACAATGGTAAATAGTAAACGTCGTGGGATTTATATATTACGTCGGGAATGACTAACACCGTCGTCTAAAAACCACAAAGTTTTAAAAATAACGACGTTTAATGGCGTGTAAAACAAGTAAACTAAATACGACGTGGTATTGAAATACAAACGATGGTTTATTTTTAAAATCGTCGTGGTATGTATTTCAAACGACGGTTTTATTAATAATAACGACGTCTAATAGTTTTAAAAAAAAACAGAGAATTCAAAGTTCAGATATGTTACCTTTTCTTCCTGATGTTTTCCATTTTTGGCAGTATCATCCTCAAAATGTAGGGATCTCACATCACCTCCAGAGCAGCTTGCTTTGTCAGACATTGGATTTTTGGGACTTTGGCTAATTCTTGGTTTAAGCATGCTTGGATCAAAATTGGGAATTAATTGGGAAAGCTGACTCAGGAAATGCTCCCTCTCAGCCTCTACCAATTGTTTGGTTCTAGCCTCCATCCTTAAAGCCTCTTCCCTTGCCTTAGCTTTCATCTTTTTATTCTCTTCTTGAAGGAGAACTCTTAAACTGTCCTTTAAACGGTCGTCAAAGCTCATCCTCTGTGGTTTGGGTAAATTGAAATATTGCCTTGGGGAAATCCCAGCACCTACACCTCTCACTCTGCCTGGATGCTCGGGGCCCAAAGCCATGGTCAGCACATCATTGCTGCCAGATACACTGACTTTGCCTTCCGAGACTTGTTTTTGCAATTCATCCTAAAACAAAGATATATAAAAAAGTAAGAACAAAAAACACACGACGGTTATTTATATACAAACGACGATTATATAATTTCAGACGACGCAATAACATATAAATCGACGTTATTATAATTTATCACGACGGTAGTTATATCGACGTGGTTAGTTTTTTAAAACGACGAAATGAATAAACCACCGACGTCTTATGCTTTATTTACAGATAACAGAGGGATGATTCAATATTCACACCTTTAACGACCTTGTTTAAAACATTTCGACGTAGTAATTTAATACAAACGACGCGAAAATGAACCACCGACATCTTATGCTATAATTACAGAAAACAGAGTAGTGATTCCTGATTTAGACCTTTAACGACGTTTTTAAAAAAATTTCGACGTGGTAATATCATTCACACGACGCAAAATATAACATAAGACGTAATAAGAATTATTCACAGTTTAATAAAAATTTAAAACAGAGTGAGTAGGCTTACAATTAATTTTGCTTTCTCTGCCACCTTTGGATCCGGGATGTTACCATGTTTGTGCTGTCTAGCTCTCTTCCATAAGGTAGATCGATCAAATTCTACCCCAGGCATGGTTTCCTCTAATTGATCCTCCAAACCAGCATATCCTTTTCGAGACAATCGATGATTGTACTCAAGTTTCTCCCTAATCTGTGCATGTTGAGAATGCACAGACTCAAAATCTTTGGATAACCTTGAAGCTACAAAGGCATCCCATTGTGCTTTATCTATGAATTTATATGTTTCAGGGGGTTGGCTTAATCTCTCCCTGTCATTGGTGTATGGAAGGATATAATGCCTCGTTAGTGTAGACTTGAAATCCTTCCATTTCTTGGCAGCAAAAGCTAACACAGACTTCTTGCCCCCTTGACCTACCACAAAAGCAATGTCAACTGCTTCCCAAATCTGCTCCTTTATATCCTTGGGGATTTTAGCCCATTTCATGTCCACAAGTGGAACTCTGGAGCGTGCCAACACACCAATGTAGGACTGCATCTCACTATGTGCTTGGCCAATTCCTTTCCCCCTTTTATTGTACTCAACAATTGGCCTGAGTTTCTGAAGTTTTCTCTTCACAACACGAGGCATTGTGCTCATACCTCGACCAGACTTTGAATCATCAGAGATTGTTGTCGTGCTGGTTGGTTCTGTCTCAGCAGATGATGAAGCAAACTTCATCTTCTTCGAAGACTTCATCTTCTTCGAAGACTTCTCTTGAGGAGTTACCATTCCAAGCTCCTTACCTCCATTTTTCTTGGAGCCAGAGTCCTTACTTTGGTCTTGAGAAACCATTTTTACAGACAAAACTGCAAGTGAAAATATTTCAGGAAAAGATTAAGAACACAAACGACGGTTATTAATAAAATACGACGTATGATATGATTTTAAACGACGCAATGAAATAATCTCAGACGTAATAAATGTTTAAAACCAAGGTAATTAAACAACGACGAAATAATATAAAATAAGACGTAATAATAACTTATTACGTCGATATTTACCGGACGACGTGATAATTAACTATAAACGACGAAATATTTATATAACGTCGTGGTATTGATGTTCACACGATGTCAATAGTAATATACCGTCGTCTATATAAGGATCCAAAACCCTTCTTTCTTTCTCTGTGAATGTTTGATTGCAGATTTGATTTTTCTGAACCATGGTTTTTGTTTTCTAATTTGATAAAATACAAGGCCAAGAAAGAAAGTTTTGGAATCTTATATAGACGACGGTATTTTAATATGACGTCGTGGTATTAACATTCACACGACGTAAAACAATAAGATACTGTCGTCTATATTAGATACCAACCCTACTTTCTTTTTCTTTATATTTTATCAAATTAGGGAAAAACAAAAACCATTGTTCAGAGAAATCAAATCTGCAATTAAACAAGCAAATAAAAAAAAGACTATAATTTCAAAAACAACTTTGTCAATTTTCAGACGACGCTAGAACGACTGACGAACCGTCGTGGTCTACATATTTAACCACGTAAATAAGAAGCTACCGTCGTCTTATTTAGTTGAGGTAGTTGTCTTCAAAGTTGGAAAGAAGTAAAATGATTTTGGCCAGAAAAAAGGTAAAAAGATTTTTCAAACAAAAAACGTATGAGCATGCAAAACAGCAACCAAAATAGTGAAAATGAAAGCTTACCTTTTGCGTGCAATGAAAGCAAGAGGAAGACGATGTTTAAGTTCAGAGACGACGAAGAAGACGAGAGGAAGACGATGAGATACTCTGACAGTGCTCTGACAAGGAAAAAAGTCAAAAAGTTTTCTCTGGGAGATTGAAATTTTTAATCGGGTTTGGAAACAGTGCATGTGTAAGTCAGGTAGACGAAAAGTTGCTTACATATAAAACCATTTCAAAAAAATAATACGGCGGTTACATATAACTACGACGTATAAATTACAAAATACGACGGTACATTTAACTTCGGACGTGGTAAATAAATACGACAGTAGTGTTGTAGGTACTGTCGTCGTAAACTCAAAAATTAAAGTACATAAGTAATAACTCGCGTCATGGTAGATTATTTAACACGTCGTTTTTATTAATGTACTGACGTGGATTTCTGTAATATACGTCGGTCATACCGACGTTGATTTTACAATTTAAACGGTAGTTTTTTTGTAAGGACCGCCGTTGGTTTTAAAAATTTATTCTATAAATTTGTCGCTTTCATTTATTTTCGGTTTACATTTAGGGTTCCAAGTTCTTCCTCTCTCAGAGACTCTGTCTCTCACATCTCAAAGACAATAATTTGGATGTCTTTCTCAAAGAGAAATTGAGCTTACTCGCATCAAATATATGTCCACAAGAAGAAGCTTGTCAACTAGCCTTCTCACTTCCTTGATCAAGCCTGATAGGACACTTAGTGCTTCTGAATACTCCTTGCTTTCCAACAAAAGAGATGCAAGCCTGGCCTCCACTCGCTGTCGAAGGAAAGTTCGCTTCTCAGGGAAATCTGAAGATCAGATGTGCCTGATCTTCTGCTTGATTTTCTTGGCTAAGAAGATCCGTCAGATTTGTGATAGCCTCTTCCTTTATCCGTAGAGCTTCAGAAGAAGAAGATGGGTTTCAAGAATGCGATAAAGAATAGAAATGGCTTCAGATGGCCTCTAAAGCATGAGCAATCGAATCAGTAGTTGCTGGGAGATATGATGAAGACATTGTCAATGCTTTGAACTATACAAGTCCTGCAGAAAGGTAAAGGACCAAACTGTTAAAGAAACTAAAACAACGACGGTTTTCTGTTCTACCGTCGTATTTTCTTGTCGTCTATATTAAGGTAAGATGGCGGTAGATTTATAATTACCGACGTAGATTATTTTGTTAAACGTCGTTAAGTGTAATACAACCGACGTGGATTTTATTTTTAAATTATAAATAGAGGTTTTTTTCCCGAATTCTTTCAGTTTTAGTTTTCAATTACAAAGCGTGATAAATAGATTTTTCTTTCCCGAGGAAATTTAAAATGAGGGAAATTAATGTTCTAGAATTTGTAAACTAACACGACGCAATATTACTAACCCGAGGAAATTATAAATAGATTTTGCTTTCCCGAAGAAATTTTAAATTAATTCAGTTTGAAACAACGACGGTTTTTTGTTATGCCGTCGTTTTTAACTAACACGATGCAATATTTGTTTTGCGACGTGGAATCTTTTCATTTAACGTCGTTAGGTTTAATATAACCGACGTGGATTTGAATTTTTAAATTATGAATAGAATTTTTTTTCCCGTGACCTTTCAGTTTATTTTTCAATTATAGTGCGTTATAAATAGAGTTTTTTTTTTTCGGAGGAAATTTAAAATGAAGGAAATTAATGTTCTGGAATATATAAAGTTTCTTTTTTGGATGACAGATTTAAATAAAATAAGAATATAAAAACAACGACTGTTTTTGTATTACTGTTGTCGTTTTTCGTCGTCTTAAGTAAGACTAAGACGACGTAATATATTTGTTGAGCGACGTTGATTTGTTTTTTAAACGTCGTTAGGTATAATATAACTGTCGTTGAAAATTGTCTCTCTGATTGCAAATTTGCAACGACGTTAGGTATAATATTTGTAGATACACAAACGCACACACATCATCAACTTCCAAAAAATTGTCTCTCTGATTGCAAATCTGTGTCATCTGTTAAGATTATGATGTGGAACAGAGTTCCATCTGGTAAGATTTCGTAACCCTTGGGATCTCAGACAAATCTGATTATGTCGGCGGTTTTCTATATAAACCGTCGTGGTTATTTCAATTCTTGTCATTAAGTAGATCTACCGACGTAGGATAAGAAAATCAAAGAAAAAAATTGTTAACAAAAATTCTTATTAAGACGACGGTTTAAATTAAAGGTACGACGTATAAAATGAATAAATACGACGTTAAATTTTATAGTACGATTTAAAGATAACGTCGTAGAACTATACGAGAATGACGTCTATATATTTATATTTTTCGTCGTTGTACATTAATTTAATACGGCGATATTTTGTATTTTAAAGCCGTGGATTTGTTTGTAATTATACGACGTCTTATACGAAAACCTCGTCGTGTTATTTTATGAGTAAAAACGGCGGTTTTTATTGAAATCGTCGTCTTTACTTTCTACGTCGGTCGATTCATAACTTCTGCCGTTCTTTGTTGGCTTTGATTTTACACTGCGGAAATCTGTTTCAAATAGACGTCGGTTGTTTAATTAGGTACGTTGTTATTTTTGAACAACCATTTGAATCTCCATTTTTTAGTTGTCTAAGGTGGTATTACACGACGGTGTTTTTAGAACCGT
Source organism: Prunus persica (assembly GCF_000346465.2). Taxonomy (NCBI): domain Eukaryota; kingdom Viridiplantae; phylum Streptophyta; class Magnoliopsida; order Rosales; family Rosaceae; genus Prunus; species Prunus persica. The sequence goes on from NC_034014.1 coordinate 18,416,042, forward strand.
CGTCCTTTTAAAAACCACGACGGTTTTCACTTAGACCGTCGTTGTTTTCTGGTCGTCTTTTTCACTTTTTGTAGTAGTGTCACAAATATTATCAAACCATACTTTGTACATTGCAAGTACACCTCCTGCTTCTTGTTTCTTACAAAGTCATGAGTTTCTATTCCCGACAGGATTAGCCTCTACCCGTCGAATAGTGTATCGAATTCACCAAAGAACAAACCCACTACAACAACAATATATCTATGTCATATCCACATAATATACATCAACATGCACTTTAATTAGCATCACACAATCCTTGTATAATCAAGGTAATCATAATCAATCGCAACATCACAATCACAATTCTTTCCTTTTAAAAGAACTATTTGGTTATTACTTGACTCAAAACCTGTTCAAATTCGTTAGAAACACAATCATAAATGTCACTTTTGGACAACATAAGTGAGAATACGCTAGACTCTCCCAACCTACAAACATTGATCTAGCTTCAAGGCACAATGCATAATCTTAAACTTATTCACACTAATACAGCCTCGGGCATAATATGAACTCCTAAACTTATAAACACTGATACAACCTCGAGGAACAATGTGAATTCAAACCTGTACAAACATTGATACAGCCTCGGGGCACTGTGCATACTCAAACTTACAAACACTAATACAACCTCCGACACAATGTGAACTCAAACATGTACAAACACTGATACAGCCGTAGGGCACAATGTGTACTCTACTATCCCTACAAGCTTTACGACCCTCTCTCACCGGTGTAGACACTTACTCCATCCCGACAATATATAAAATTATATTTACTTGTAAATATGTACGTGGTCATTTATTTATGAACACCACCATGCCATCACAACATCCCAATCAAATATACATGACCACTCACAAATAATTTCAACTATGAACATCAAATGCACATAACCACAATCATAAAGCCACATAGTAGTAAATATCACAACATGTGTTTTAAGTCACAATCCAAATCTTTCAATCACAAACCAAATAGATTTACTCAACTCTCGTCCAACTTGCAAATCTTTGTAAACTCAATGAATCCTCAACAAGCCACTCAGATCCAACAGTACCTACGAGAAGTACGTAACTCAACTTAGCACAAAACTCCAAAATCTAAGATTTCAAGCCCAAATGATGAAAATGCCCTTTGGACCAATCAGGGGTCAAAGTGATTAAATCTCGTCCAAACAACTTCAAAACTATGATGTACGCACTGTCGACATCAAAACATGACCATTGACACCCATTGTCCAAAAGTCACTAATTGGGTCCTATGGGCCCCGCATGTCCAACCGACATTCTAAAAATCCGTCTCGGGCCCATGACCTCAAATTTCGCATCCCGTTGCGCCAATGGACTCTAAATAGTCCCAACATCATCTTGCATCAATTTGGGCCCGAATCAACGGTCAGATCATTCTAGATCACACTATCACGCACGATCGAACAGTGATCACTCGCTTAACTTCAAAACACAATAACTTAAGACCAATCTGAACCTACAGACTCCTCTCAACACCAGCTACAATATATATAAAATTAGAGACGATCCAATGTTTCGATCATCTTTGATCCAACGGTACAACTTCAGAGGCTCCGATCATCGTTAAATGACAGGATCTTAACCACCCGAGAACACCACTGCACTCAACCAGTGGCAGATCTAGAAATTTTCTCTTTGGGGTCAATGTATAAAAGCTCGCAAATTTTTTAAATAACTCTACAATGCATCATATTAACATTAACCAATCTACAAAGATTGAACACCTAAAGTAAGCAACATTAAACTTATCACCCTACAAGCAACCATTAATGTAGTGTATTGAGAAAGAAAATTATGTAAAAACCCCAATAATTACTTAATGAAAACAGTTAAGAAAATTAACACAAAAACAAAAACTAGCACAAAAACTCAACCAATTAACCAAGAAACAACCATCTTTAATATTTAGTTAAAGCATACAAAATGTATTCAAACTAATCAAAATAAAAGCTCAAGAATATAACCAATGAAGAAAACTTTGCACATACAATAATCATTATTAATTAATGAAAGTATAAAGAAAGTAGGATAGGATTTATGCTCCAAAGGAGGTTCGAACCCCTTACCTCCTTACTGTAAACAAACCCTTGAACCATTGAAGTACAAACTTTCGTTCTTTGTTTTCTTGGTGAAATAAGGGGGACACCCCTAGAAAACAATAATTAAACACTGCACATGAGTCGAGGCAAGAGCCCCATCAAATAAGCAAATTTCCTAGTCCAGATTATAACTCCAATTTGCCAAACAATCCGCAACACAATTCTTTTCCCTGTAAATGTGGACAAGGTGACAATTTCCAATTTGTCTCATGAGATCACAACAACTATGCACCAAAGCAGCAAGATGATGACATTACAATGAATTGATTTGTTGAACAAGTGAGACAACAACAACAACAATATCTATTTAAATAGCAAGGTTAGTGATACCTTTCTCAACAGTAAGCTTTAGACCAAAACATAGACCCCAAACCTCAGCCTCTAGGATATGACCTTGGTCCAAATTCAAGGAAAAACCGGCAATCTAGTCACCTGAGGAGTCCCAAATAACACCTCCTGCTCCAATAATATTAGTGGCAGCCCTTCTAGAACCATCCACATTCAGAATAAGGTGGCTAATTGTAGGAGGTTCCCAAGCCAAAAAAAACATGTATTCTGTCAAGTTTCATGCAAAAGCCATTAGCAACTTTAGCCCACTCAACAACTGCAATAAAAATGGTTTTCTTGGGATTAAAATACTTATCCACTTCAACATTAAAAATCTGTTTGTTATACCAATTCCAGATATACTAACATGTAATGACAACCATAGCTAAAATTCTCCCTCGTAGGGCATGACTATATAATGTAATGCAATAAAGCTTATCCTATATGACTAATCAATAGAAAATAAAAGATATACAAATAAAAATTCATAATAAATATGCAACTCATCACCTGTAAGACAACACCCACATCAAGAAAGCACTCTTTCCTTTGTATCCTGCAAAATTGAAATATAAATGTTTTAGATGCATAACAAAATAGCAAATCCAAATTCTTTCATAGTATCAAACCTACATCAATTACCAAAATCCAAGTTTTGCGTTTCCACTCTCAAGGTAGTACAATTTGACTATTACTGCAGATTGATCTTCTCTTACACATCTGGAATGACCATAAAAGGAGAATCAAAATCTTTATAACAAACCTTAAATCTATTCACAATAAAGTTGAATAATAATTTTCATCCCATTTACATGCAAAGGGTTACGATCATAATGTAAGTTTGATTACATATTTGTTATAATGACTTGTTATGAGTGGGATAAAGAACCAAACCTTATTTCAATTGCTTTATCAGTAAATCCTATTCCTCAATCACAAAATGATTTTTTCACCAAACTTATTGGCTGGAAGACAAGAAGAAAATCAAGTAGAGCTATTCATTATGCTTCCCCCAAAACAATTTTTTATGCATCAAAATCCATCAAATTTGTTGCCTTGCACATAGTTTCGCTTTGGTACTATATGGAGACGAGCAACTCTCTCAATCCCATTTACAATGAAGTACCTATAACAGATTAACAAAAATTAAAATAAAAGAAAATTCAGAAAATAAATAGGAAAAACTAAAATGAAAAAGGATAGCGCAGCTAGCAAATACAGGGCATATGATAAAATGATAAGCAAAAGAGAAATAAAAAATACTCACCCTCCTATTTCTCCCATTTATGATGACTCTTCTTTTAAGAAAATTAGCTTATTGAGATTAGCACCTCTTAAGTTGCAACACTTTGACTGCATTGTCAAACAAATCAGAAGAGGATTCAACACCCCAAAACACACACCCTCCATGCTTATTCTTATGGGGTGTACCCAGTAGGCCTCAGGACTATTCACATAATGATGCAAATATAAACTCTTCAACATGTCCAAAAAACTAAACGCCCGTTTGGTAACCATTTCATCCTTAGTTTTTAGTTTTCACACCCTAAATTTCTAACAAAAAATGAAAACAAAAAAACAAAAATGTTTGACATGGTTTCAACCGAAAAAAAAAATGACAATGATTTATCATGGCATCTAGTTGAAATACACTCAAATGTTTGAAGTCAACATATGATTTGTCAGCCTCGAATCAATCATATGATCCTAGATTCCGAGAACCCACCCAAAGGAAATATGAAAACAAACTTGATAAGGTTAAGGATGAAAGCAAAAGATTGTCAACCATTAGCAAGACCACCATGTAATCAAATGACTCTATATGGGGCTTAAAGAGCTCCTGCAAGTGGTCCAACCCGATAGCAGATTGCTCTTCGGACATCTTTTTCACCTTCCTATGCTTGTCGGTGAAATGAATCAATCTGTTTCAGTGCATAAGCGAAGAAAGAAGTAAGAAAGAAAAGAAAGGTTAAAGAGAGATTCACTATTATACCCAATATAGGAGTCCAAATTATAAAAAAAATCTAAAAACATACCCAAAGCCCATTTACAACGTAACAAAAAGGCTTTTAACTTCTTTTAAATTACAAAACTATCATTCATTTCTTAACAAACTCAACCCCAAAATCTCATTAAAAAAAACCCAAAACACTCAATAGGGCATCGAAGTAATTTAATAATCAAAATTAAATTCAATAGGTCCAGCTGTCATTTTTTGGGTTTTTTTTTGGTATGTTTATAAAAATTAAATAGTATAGGTTTATTTATAGTTTTAGTGCTAAGAATGGGTATATGACTAAATATCTCTTTGTTTAATGGCTTGTCGGGGAGACGAAGTTCTAATGGCGGTGCAACGTAGGCCGTCCAATAGCGACAAAAATATAAAAGAACGGTTCAGATTGCGTAAAACGAGAACAAAAAACGACATGTCGTTTGACACAAATGACCAGAAGCATGAGATGGACTCAACTCAACTAATCCAGATCATGCGTCGACACGTCAGCCCATCTCGTCCGTTCAATCCGCTCCTCTAGCACCACGTGAATGAGGAGGATTGTGCCATGCGCACTTATTTTTTAAAAAAATGTTTCTAATTTACATAATTTCTAAAATTCAGTAAAATACCTTTCATATGTGGTTATGACATTGCTTGTTTCTAATTTTTAAACATTGAGGACAATGTTCATTTCTAGGTTGGGGGGTATTGGATTTTGGCAAGTAAATTTGGTTATTCTTAAATTTTTTTAAAATATTTTTGCTTTTTATTTATTTATTATTTATTTGAGTCTTATTTTATTTTTGAGTCACTTTCCAAACACATATGATGAGATTGTGATCAATGTTTGCATGACTTAAATGAAAATTGGATTTCATTTTATTTAATTATTTTTTAAAATAATATATTAATAAAATTTGGCATTGTTCTAGCATGATATGTTTGAAACCTTCTTTACACTTGCCATTTGTTTCATAATTTTCCAATTAAAGGATTTGCATGATCCAAAGAATTGTATCAAGCATAAATTAGACTCATATAACCAACCATATAAAGTGAGCTTTTGAGCCTTATCCTTCAATTCATGAGTGTTATGCACAAACTCTTATTTTCTTGTCATCTAAGTTGGTGTTTGATCTCATTATTCATTGATTTGGTTGAGCACTTAAAAGTCATTCATTCTTATGCAATTTAATTACATGACATTTAAGAAATGATATTAAGGCTCTCTTTGGATTGTTTGTGCATTTCAAACTAACCATATGCATGCTTAAGCATGATTTTCCATTGTTAACCATTTTGAGCCTACATGTAAACCTTTTCTTTGATTTAACCAATTATATTTCCTCGCCTTAGCATGAAAAACAAGTATTTACCTTTCTAAGGAACCCATGAGCATTAATTGGGATGTTGTTTTCATACTAAGTTTGGGAAGGGGTGTTACTTTTTGGAAAAAAAAAAATTCACACATTTGGTGAAAGAAAAGAGAAAAGTTGTGATTAAGTGGTGGTTGAATGAAATTTCATTTTTGGGTTCTTTATTAGCCTCAAAATAAATTGGCGTTTGATCAATTAAAAGAATGGAGGTATAAGGAGTTTTGATCATGTAAAAAAATAAAAATAAAAAGTCTAATCGTGATGCCTCAAAGTCTTGAAAACAATTGTTTTATGCTCTTACATTGTGAGTTCCTTGGACTTTGTATTATCCATACCTTTCATTTCATACTCACCTTACACCCTTGGCCCCATTACAACCTATGCTAAAGACCTAAATTGATTAAATGTGAAGTGGTTGAATTTCATTCATTTTCCTACTTTTGTTTGGCATCCTTCTTAAGATCATATTAATGCAAGTTCTTCATCCTTCTATTTCGAGTTAAGTCATTTATGGTTTAACTCTAATCTCATGTTTATAACTGAGTGATGCATTGTAGCACTCCCCTGACTAATTCATTTGTAAGAGGACAACTTTGGTAAGATTTAAAGTTGAATTTGTGCTTTGTATGATTTTTGAAATTGTTTGTAAACCAAGAGTGGGGAATTTGTTGCATTTGGCTATCACACTACTACACCTTGAGCATGTTATGTTTTGAACTTTGCCGCTTTGTGAATGATGTCTAAAATTGAGATTTTATTGTTAAAACTTTTGAGTCATGTGCATGAGTCGTTTCTCTTCGGAAAATGTTGGGAAAGATTGTTTTGAGTTTTTTGTTTTATTTTTGTTTTTATCTTGCTTTAGTTTTTGCTTTGTTAGTTCTAAAAAATAATTATTATTATAACCACGCAGAAAGAGAGGAAATAAGAAAGAGAAAAGAGAGAAAAAGGAAGAAAAAGGAAGCATAAAGAAAATGTCGTATTCCGTCCCATCTTTTCTAGATCTTAACCTAGCTCCATCAACACAGACATGGGGACAAGGAGTTGCACTGGTCTGGACGCTCTACTTTGCTTCCTCGCGAGGACCAGTGACAGTAAACGACTCGTTACTCATTGACAATGAAGTTGCCATTGGAGTTGCGAAGAGTTTGGTGACTCCTAGGGATGTGAGCATACTGGGAACGAGAGATGACAACCGGTTAGTGAGCGACGTCGTGGTACTGAGCGTGCAAAGTGCGGCATCTATCGCAAGTATGGGGCATCGCCTCATTGCGAAATCTTCTGAGGTGCAAATACTGAGAGCTCAGTTGGTGGCAGAGCAGAATTTGGTTGATGACTATCAGCGTGACATCAAAAGAGTGAAAAAGAATAAGGCAAAGACAGCAGAGGAGAACCAACGCCAGCTTCAAATACTGCAGGAAGAAAACGAAAGGCTATCAAAGATGGTAGATTCTTATTCTAAAGGCATGCAAAAATACCTGGAGGCCTTGGAGAACCCAGGGAAGCACAATCAAGATCACGAGACAAGTTTTGTTCAAGCTAAGAGAGTGATCTTTGGGAGCTCAAGTGATGAGCCCCAAGAAGCGGTGCGTGAAAGGCCGAGATAGGAGATCAAGAAAGCCAAACTAAAGGCTATTATTGTGGAATCAAAAAGCGCTCCATGATGATGATAAAGAAGAAGTTGTTGTTGTTGTTGTATTATTTGTTTCTTTTTTTTTTTAGGACTAACAAAGTCTAATAAGTTTTCTAACCACTTTGTTCTGTAGAATCAGTAAAATGTTTGTGGGTATCGTATCTGTTAAACCTTCAGGAGACACAACTCCTCCTACTAGGGATGCCTAGAGGTATAAAGGCTTGTTGCATACACTCAATGCAATCGAGTTACCTGCAAAAGTGGTCTAATTAACTTCTTATTTTGTTTTTATCTTTGTTTTCCTTTTGTTTTGCTCGAGGACTAGCAAAATCTAGGTTTCGGGGTATTTGATCGGTGCATAATTACATATCATTTTGTACCCTTCTAACTTATGATTTGGTTATGTTTTAAAGTTAAACTTGTGTCTGTAATCTCTTTTGTGTTTGTTTTAGTATATTAAGCTTTGGGAATCATTTAATGCATTTTGGAGTCAAGTTAGCTCAAAACTATGACTGCAGATTAGTCAACTTCACGGATTGGACTGTACTTTCTCAGGAAGAATCAGATAATGAGCCATAAATTATTGGAAAGATGCGGAAGTCTAGTTTATGGAGCATTTTACGGTTTATGATTCCGAGTATTCTAGAGGAAGTTATGCAAGTTTTGGCAGCTTAAGGTCCAGATTCCGAGTTTGCGTTACTGTGTGCCAAAATTGACATTTGAAGGTATTTTCGATTTTTCCTTGAGCTGTGTTGCATATTTGGAAAGATAAGACAAAAAGCTTCAAGATCAAGATTTTTCTAGATTTTTCAGAATGGAGGAACAAGCCCAAAACGAGCCCAAAAGAAGACTTCAATGCATTGTCATGCATGACATAAGCATGAGCTAATTATTTTGGTGGGGAAGTTAGGTAAAGTTGGTGAAGTGAGTGCTGTAGGTAGAATCAATACTCAATTTGGAAATTCACTTCCCATAGGCCTATAAATAGTGAGGTTCTCCAAACTTGTAAACACACCCCAAGGGGAGGAGCTCTCAAACACCTCTCTAGAGCTCCTCTCCCTTCTCCCTTCTCCCTTCTCCTTCTCTTCCATCTCCTCCTCTCCCTTATTTACTTTTCCCTTCTCTTCCTTTCCCATCTCTCCTCAAATTCTCCATGTTCTCAACACCTCTCCATTGCCTTCATCAAATTCTCCAAGTTCTCAAACACCTTTCCTTCTCTCCTCAAATTCTCCATGCTCTCAAACACCTCTCCTTTCCCTTCATCAAATTCTCTAAAGTTCTCAATCACTTCTCCCTTCTCTTTCTCAAATTCTCTAAGTTTTTCTTTAATGTTCTCAATTGTTGTACAAAACTCTTTTGCTTCTTAGTTGTAATTTATTTTTCATTATAATATAAATTCTTATTTAAAGTTTCCAATTTTGATAAGTTTCCAAGTTTCAATTACGGTTCTTGTTTTTATTCATTATGCTTATAAGTTAATATGCTTGTTTGAATGATTGATCACCATTAAAAACTTGTATGTTAGCTATCTTGGTTTGAATTCCGAGTAGACACCATACTTTACTTCGAATTGAACTATGAATGGGAAGAGTATGTATGGACATTTGACAATAGGGATTAGATGCATGCTTGGTTGTTTAAAACATTCTTCTATTTCTAATGCTTAATTTTAGGTTAGACAACATATGATCAAATTATGGAATTAGGAATACAAGGTTAGGACCAAACGCCATGGCTTAATCATACTTTAGCTAGAATTAATCCATGAATCTGAATTGAACTTGGGAACTTATTTGCTTGAGTTAGTTATTTTCTTTCTTCCTTGTTTTATGTTCTTTTGTTTTCATTTCTGTTTTGTGTAGGGAAACTGAATTGGATCATTCAATCACCAATCTCTGTCGAATTGACCTCGCACTTACATATGCTAAACTACCAACGGCTTGTGCACTTGCTAGTATCACAAGTTGAGGATGCAGCTGAATTCATTTTGGTGCAGCTCAATCGATGCAACAACAACCATTGAAGAAGCGTCGTCACGGCCACACCCACCACCGCATCAGTAACTGATATGAGAAAAATATGATTTCTAGCGATCTACCTGCGCATAAAAGCAAACAAATAAACAAAAACAACAACCTTGCCAAAGAACCAATTGAGTGATTTGTAACAACCTCTGTCAAAGACGATGTAGAATCAAATTTAGAGAACATAAGCGGCATTAAGGAGTGGGTTTTGGGAGCAGGATTTGATTGGGAACATAGACTAAAATAGGTGATGGGGAACTTCAATCTAACAATGGCTCGGAGGAAATCCCCACAAGAGGCTTTTTGTTCAAAACGCCCCAGTAGACTTATTCACTAACCTAAAAGGAAAAGACGAGAAGAGAAGAGGGGGAGGAGGGGCAGTGACACTTTTTCCTCCTCCTCCCTATATGGAGTTTTCCTTTATGACTCACAAAAGGAGAGAGCATCTAGAGTTTCTTTGTATGAATAAGGAATTGGCTTATGTTCTTATCTCTAGTGAATGATGTCATATCCAGGGATCGGCTCCGCGGTAGCACGATATTGTTCGCTTTGGGCTCCTCTCTATGCCCTCACGGTTTTGTTTCTGGGAACTCATGAGCAAATTCCTAGTGGGTCACCCATCTTGAGATTGCTCTAGCCCAAACTTGCTTAACTTCGGTGTTTCCATAACTCTGAAGCCAGTGAGCTCCCAAAAGGCCTCGTGCTAGATGGAGGTGAGCATGTACATATAACGCATATCACCCACTCTCCATTGGTCGATGTGGGATGTTACAAATGAGATTTCATTCTGGGTCTTATGTTCTCTGTTGTATCAGTATCAGACAATCAAATTGTGGACAAACAATTTCTGATTTTTTGTGATCATAAGCTGTTGAAGCATCGTTTTTTATTTTTGTGATCATAACTACGTCAAATGAGTGTAGTTTATGCTTTGAGTTTTTTTTTTCTTTCTATATTGAGTTTTAGGTTTCAAGTTCTCATCCCCAATAATTTGTTTCCTAACCATCCATCTTGATTTGAAGTTATTTGTAGATATTTTTACAAATTATAAAGAAAATACTCAACCTATTTTCTAACCATCCATCCATCATGTTTCCCATTTTCTATCTTTCATCATTTTCATCCAAATGTTAAAGTTTTACATATTAGTTTATCACTTTTTTTAAAAGAAAATAAATGTTGATTTTTTGGGACCCTGAAACTTCGGTGAAATCTCACTTTACCCCCTCCAAGTTAAAATGACATACTTAACCCCCTTGATAGTGGTTTTGTGTCCCACTTTACCCTCAACTGTTAACTCTGCTAAAAAATTATGTTAAAATGCTGATGTAGCACAAATAGGACCCACTCTTGTATGCCATGTGTAAACAATAATAAAATATTTTATTTTAATAAATATAACAAATAGGAAAGAAAAAGTTTAGAAAATTATTACTTCTCTCCCCTCCCCTTCATGGCAAAGACCTTGAGATAGTACTTGATCCTAAACACCATCCGCCTATGCGCCTCCACCACCTCCAAGAACTGAATCTATTTGCCGATGTTGCTTTGGTGGCTCTTTCGCTGGCTCAGGTTGTCTTGCGTCATCGAAAACCTCCCTGACTACTGAACCTCCTTGTTCATCTTCACATTTTCGATCTGTCGCATGCCTCTGACCTTGGTTCCTCCATACCCATTTGACAAAGCAAACATGAGGCATATCAAAAGGGCCAAAATCAGATTTTTCATTATTTTTGGGAGTTGTTTATGCGGGAAATTGGTGAATTGAGTTTTTGGGTTTAGGTGTGAAGAACTGAAGGATTTTGTTATTGTTGAGGATGGGGATTGAATTTGAAAGAGAACCAGATAGATCCAGATGGGGAGAGAGAAAGAAAAGAAAAAAGGAAAAAAAAGAAAAGAAAAAAGGAATTACATTATTTTATTCCACTTTTTCGAACGAAATTTTTTTTTTAATTCCATTTAAGGAAAAAAAAAGTGGGCTCTTCACATGACACATCAGCACTTCACTACTACAAAAAAACACTTTGCGCGACGAAATAAGTTTGTTGCACAAAGTACAATTTCGTCGCGCAAAACCTACGCAACGAAATTTTGGTCGCGCAAATCTTGTGAAGATAGGGTTTGTGTGACGAAACCTAATCTTCGTAGCGCAAATCTACCTTGCGTGATGAATACTAAAGTTTTGCACGATGAAAAATATTGGTCGCGCAAAGTCTTAAAAAAAAATATTTAAAAACATTCCCGCATCCCATTTTTGGTACCCCAAATTTTTAGGGTTTTGCGTGACAAAATAGTTTTTGTGTTTTAAATTTTTTTAATTAAAATAAACTAATTTAATAGTTTGGCGACGAAATATTTTGTCGCGCAAGGTTTTTGACTTTTTGTTTTATTATTTATTTTATATTAGTTTTTTTTCGAATTTTTACTTTTTAAATTAAATTAAATTGTATTAATTTTTTTAAAATTACTTTAATTTAAATGTACATATTCAAAATAAAATTACATATGAAAAATAGTGATCAAATTATCCAATAAATAAATAATTTAATATATATATATAATATTCAAAATGCACACATAAATTAACAAAGTACAATAATAAAATCATAATACAAGTCTATTGTGGTGGTAGTGGTGGAGGATATGTTTCGATAACGTCCTAATCCTCAACTTTAGCCGTCAAAGTCTCAACGATTCCCTACAAAAAAACAAATGTGGTCAAATAACAAAAAATTGGCATAATCTCCCCTAAAATTGTTGTACCACAAATCTAACAAACTCCAATCCTCACCCTATACTCAACCCCGAACCCCACACAAACTCAAAACTAACTCAAAAAACACATATTAATGAAAAAAAATTAAAATTTGGAGAGAATATACCTTTCGGCAAGATTGAGAGTGAGTGAGAATGAGAAGGAGAAGTGAGTGTGAGAGAATTAGAGAAGATAGTGAGAGAGATGAGAGAGTGAGTGCGAATGAGAGATAGTGAAGAGAGAGATGAGAATTAAGTAAGAGAGGAGTTATTTTGGGGAGAGGGAAAGAGAGAGGAGAGGTAAGAGTAGAGAAAGACATTGAGAAAATAGTGGAGGAGTAATTTTGGTTTTAAAAGCCGTATCATTTTGTGTGATGAAAAATTATGGTCGCACAAAGTCTTAAAAAAAAATTAAAGGAAAAAATATTGGTCCCATTTTTTGTGCCCGCCCAAATTTTTAGAGTTTTGCGTAACGAGTTGTTGGTCGCACAAAGTTTTGCGCCACCAAAATTGCGCGACAAAAAATATGTTGGTCGCACAAAGTTTTGCGTGACAAAAAATATTGGTCCCACGCAAAGTCTAAAAAAAATTATAAAAAAAAATTTCCTGCATCCTATTTTTGGTACCCGCCCAAATGTTTAGAGTTTTGCGCGATGAATTATTGGTCGCACCAACTTTTGAGAGACGAAAAATTGGTTCATAGTGCAGTATTTATAAAAATAATTGTTATGAATAATAAAAAATGAAATAATTTAATTTTACGATTTAAAATATAAATAAGGTTAAAGGTACTTAATAAATATATATACTATTCAGTTTCTTAAGTGTTATACATACAAAATAAATAAATTCAAAGCTACTTAATAAATATATATATACATACACACACCATTCAACGATCCAACCGTCAAACTTTTTTGTATATACTTCAAGATTGTATATCCCAAAAATCGCAAAAAACAAACATTCAGAGATCTAGTAAAGGAACAAAACTTTTCGACTGTTATAAATGAAAAATCACGAGTTAACAGTTATTTTAACTCCGATTTTGATGATTTTTTTACAGCTACACTCCCTGACCCTATATGAATACAATGACTGAATTTGATCTTCAATTTAAGATATTTATACTAGTAGATACCGCAAAGTCTTATGCTATATTTAACGAAAGTATAAATAAACTCTTAATTGTTAGTAAATATATTGTTTTGATGGCATACACATTCTACAAAACTAGTTTCAACGATGCAACCGTCAAACTTGTTTGTTTATACTTCGAGATCATATACGCCAAAAATCGAAAAAAATAAATATTCAGAGATCAAGTAATAGAACAAAACTTTTCGACAGTTATAAATAAAAAAATCACGATTTAACGATTATTTTAACTACGATTTTGATGATTTTTTACAACTACACTCCTTGAGCCTATATGAATACAATGACTGAATTTGAACTTCAATTTAAGATATTTACACTAGTGGATACCACAAAATCTTATGTTATATTTAATGAAAGTATAAATAAACTCTTAATTGTTAGTGAATATATTGTTTTGATGGCATACGCATTCTACGAAACTAGTTTCAACAATCCAACCGTGAAACTTGTTTGTTTATACTTCGAGATCATATACGCCAAAAATTGGAAAAAATAAACATTCAGAGATCAAGTAATGGAACAAAACTTTTCGATGGTTATAAATGAAAAATCACAATTTAACGGTTATTTTAACTCCGATTTTGATTATTTTTTACTACTACACTCCTTGACCATATATGAATACAATGACTGAATTTGATCTTCAATTTAAAATATTTACACTAGTGGATACAACAAAATCTTATGTTATATTTAACGAAAGTATAAATAAACTCTTAATTGTTAGTGAATATATTATTTTGATGGCATACTCATTCTACGAAACTAGTTTCAACAATCCCACCGTCAAACTTGTTTGTTTATACTTCGAGACTATATACGCCAAAAATCAAAAAAAATAAATATTCAGAGATCAGGTAATGGGACAAAACTTTTCAACGGTTATAAACGAAAAGTCACGATTTAACGGTTTTTTCAATTTTGATTTTGATGATTTTTTACAGCTACAGTCAATTTAAAATATATATTTTCTAACAAAAACTCAATCCGAACTACAATAATATATTTTTCTAACAAAAATCTGTTCCAAACTAAAATCATAAATTTAAAGCTAATTAATAAATATATATACCGTTTAATTTCTTAAGTGTTATGCATACAAAATAAAAAACAAAAATAAATTGGTTTAGGTGACAAAATATTTGGATTACGTCGTGCAAAGATTTTAAAAAATAATTTATTTAATTTATTTATTTTGTAAAGACTTTGGGCGATGAAACACACTTCGTTGCTCAAGACTTTGTGCAATGAAGTTTATTGTTTCGTCTCGCAAAGTCACTTTGAGCGATGATGTTTTGTCGTCGAGCAAAAGTTTGTCATGTAAAGAGACTTTGTGCAGCGATGTATATTTCGTTGCACAAAATTTGGTCGCGTATGACTTTGAGCGACGAAGTTTTGAGTTTCGTCGCGCAAAATTTGGTTGCACAAGGGTTTTTTTTTTACTAGTGCTTGTTGCAAAAAGACTAAAATAGCCATGCTACGTCATCAAAATTGACAGAGTTATTAATGGAGATAACAGTGGGGGGTAAAGTGGAACACAAAACCACAGTCAAGGGGGTTAAGTGAGTCATTTTAACTTTGGGGGGTAAAGTGAAATTTGACCGAAATTTCAAGGGGTACTACAATAAATAAGCCTATATGATATATACATTAGTTGGGGGAGATTTAGATATTTACTATCATTGGTGTCATTATAAAATTGTCACAACCCTCATCAAACTGTCTTGGGACATTCCATTACAGCTTCAGTTAGGCATTTCAGGCATCAGGTATTTGAACTAGTGGCTTAGCTAGAACAATCCTCAATTAGTTGAAAGAAGATGTGAAACTCGTGCTATCGCTGTCATTACTGTAAGAGAATTTACACTGCTCCTCATATTGTTTGTGTTTATACCGGAAATAAACGGCCTATGACCACCGAACACGTGGACAGAATCGATATTGGCTACAGAAACCCTTCGGCACTTTGCCTACCGAAGCCGTCCATTTTGGCCCTTTTACTACCGGACACGTGTCATGCTCACAATCCGCATCCACAGTCCCACATCGGAAATATGAGCACGGTGCACACCTCCCAAGGCCTATATAAGAAGACCCCTATCCCCTAAAGGAAGGGAGGAGAACGAACGGTACGCTACCGATTGATCTGTCAGTTAACATTACTAAAACCGTACTTACTAAAGCATCGGAGAGCCTTCGGCCGGTACCACACCGGTATCCCAAGGACTTACCGAACGCGTCATTTTGCAGGTACTCACCCTTCTGAAGCAAGACGTCTTCCGAAGATAGTCACCTGCCGAAGGCATAATATAACTAAGTTGGCGAAATACTTGCCGAACCACTTTTTCGCATCAACAGTTTGGCGCCGTCTGTGGGAAACCAGAAAAATCATCAACCTACTATCTCCAAAACATATGGGGACCACCTCAGTACCCACGTTCTTATCGGAAGAAGGGGTACCGTTCGGAAGGCAAAGCGGAGATAGCCCAGCGCTACCCCCATGCACTCCCCTCGGAAACGCCTTAGCAACCCAAACAACCGCCGAAGCCGAGCTGGTAGTCCAAATCGCGTCCCTACGGAAGGACATGGCAAGGCTTCAGGAACACAACAACCTTCTTTCGTCCAAAGTGGACGAAACCCAGCAGCTGCTCCACCAGCAGCACACGCAGAACATCCAGACAACTCACTCTTCCCAGAGCTTGCAGACCCCCCATAGGAAGAAGAAAAACGAGAAGGTAGAGAGGGCAACGCCCGCACCTTCCAAACAGTTGGTAGTTCCGGCACCCAGGGATCAGCCGCACATCCCCAAGAAATTCTACTCGATTGTTGACATCGGATTAACGATCGGGAGGCAAAGAGACGGAGGTCTCCGATCAGGATTAGTGCTCGACTAAAGGACTCACGGATGAAAATCCTAGGAAGCAAGTCGCCCATTCGGAAGGTCAGAGGGCTGGACTCCGCAGAGGAGTCGGAATTTGAATATATCCCTTCCAGGACGCAAGTTTCGACCTACCGTTCGGCAACGCCTTCACGGTACTCGGGGGTTAATTCATTACGCCTACGAAGACGATCGGAAGATTATGGTTCTGAGGAAATCCCTAGCCGAGACCCTGTTGTCCGACTCCTTTTTCAGAAAGTCCAGAAAATGAAAAACGACAAAGCTCGCTCCCAAGAACCGGAATGGGGGAAGCTTCGGCTCGGACCATTCACCAGGTGCATCCGGGACTCTCGGCAGGATAGGGAAGTGCAGCAACTGCGTATACGGTTCTATACAGGAACGGAGGACCCCTTAACACACCTCCACTCATTTCAGTCCGCCATTGGATGCAAGGGCCTGAGCGATGAAGGGCAGTGCCTGTTATTCCCATCTTCCCTTACCGAAGCAGCCCTGAACTGGTTCTACCGGTTGGAGTCGGAGACAGTAGATTCTTTCGACGAACTGAAGCAGATTTTCTTCAATCACTTCATGATCCAAACGGACCGTCTTTACTCTGCCGATGATCTGTACACGATTCGGCAAAGAGAGGACGAACCTTTGAAAGAATACGCGGCGCGCTTCAGTCACGAATACTCAAGATGTCCGGAAACAGACGATAGGGCAGCCTACGGCGCCTTCAAGAGTGGCCTTCGGTCTTCGCATTTCCGATACCTAGTACACAACAGCAATTGGCGCACGTACGACGAACTGATGAAGCAGGCAGCAATCCACTCCAAAGCCGAATACTTCAACTCGAAACCCAGGGTATCGGCACGGCAAGGGGATGCCGAACCAAGTGCTTATCCGGCAAAGGCGCCACCCTACGAGAGAGTCGACCCATATTTGGCAGGTCATAAGAGGAAAGACGACCGTGCCGATTGAAGAAAACACCCGAAGAAGGGAAAAGGGAGGTATGGACGCAACGACAACCGGCGCCCCTGCCGAACCGTGACCACGGTAACGAAGTCTTTACCCTATTAAATACTACCTACGAGGCCGTCCTGATGAACGAACAAGAAATAATACCGAAGCCGAATCTACGAAGACCTAATCGGCAAGACAACCGGGATACCGATAAATTCTGCCGATACCATCAGCACAACAGCCATAATACGGAAGACTGTATAAGCCTAAGAAAGATTGTCGAACGATTTATCAGAGAGGGGAAGCTAGATCAGTATATCGCCCGGCAGCCACCGGCACCGGTACCGAACCCAACTCGGCAGATAAACATGATAAGCACTATCAGCAGTGGCCCCACCATCGCGGGAATGAACAACCGTTCAATGAAGCAATACGTGCGTGCCGCACAATTTCCTCAGGTATTCGGCATAGAAGTAAATCGGCACCATGAAATACCGAAAGGTCACTGGGAACCAATCACATTTTGCGAAGAGGAGGAAGAGGGAGTCCTTTATCCCCACGACGACCTGATGATCATCCGAGCAGAAATTGCCGACTACGACGTAGGACGGGTACTGATCGATACCGGAAGCTCCGTGAGCTTGATTTTTGCCGAAGCTTTTCGAGAAATGGGAATAAACGACAGCCAGGTCAACCGGCAATTGACCCCTCTGTTAAGTTTCTCTGGGGATCTGATCCAACCAGTCGGTAGTGTAAAACTCCCAATTACCTTCGGCACCGCACCAAGAAAAACAACGGTATACGATCATTTCCTGATCGTCGATTGCCCGACAGCGTACAACGTTATAGTTGGACGAACGGCACTCACCAGGGTCAAGGCACATCTTTCCCCCCACATGCTATTGATGAAGTTCCCGACCCCCAACGGCATAGGGGCTGTCCGGGGAAATCAGCTAAGCACGCAGACTTGCTACGCCACGGCCCTCAAGTCAACCTCTTTCAAACTCCCCGACGAGACCATGTCTGTACAGGGAGTACCGAACGGTACAGGACCAGTTCACGATCCAAGAGATGAGTCCCCAACTCCTCACACACAACCTGCCAAAGAACTGGAGACAATAACCTTGAGCGAGGAGCAGCCCGATCGTCAGGTTAGAATCGGCACCAGACTCACCCGTGCCCTCTGAACGCAGTTCATAGACTTCTTGCGGCACCATTCGGAAGTATTCGCGTGGTCCTACGAGGATATGCCCGTCATAGACCTTGAGATCATCAGCCATAAACTCAGCATTTCCCCCGCTTATAAGCCTGTAAGACAGAAGCGCCGTTCGTATGATGCCGAACGATACGAAGCCATGCGCACAGAGGTTGACAAACTTCAAACTATCGGCTTCATCAGGGAGGCTACATATCTAGTATGGTTGGCAAATTCGGTAATGGTCCGAAAAGCTACAGGCGGGTGGCGAATGTGCCAAGACTATACCGATCTGAACAAGGCCTACCTGAAGGATAGCTTTCCGCTGCCAAGGATAGACCAGCTCGTGGACGCCACCGCCGGACACGAACTGCTCAGCTTCATGGACGCCTATTCGGGATATAATCAGATATTCATGCACCCTTCCGACAGCGAACACACCGCCTTCATAACAGATAGGGGGTTATACTGTTACAATGTCATGCCGTTCGGCCTGAAGAACGCGGGGGCAACATATCAGAGGCTTGTCAACAGAATTTTCGCCAAATACATCGGGAGCATCATGGAGGTTTACGTCGACGACATGTTGGTAAAGAGCAGAACTGCCGAAAGCCACCTGCACAATTTATCAATCATGTTCGGCATACTAAAAGACTACCGGATGAGACTCAACCCAATGAAATGCGCCTTCGGTGTGTCCTCCGAAAAATTCCTCGGATTCATGATCAGTCAGAGGGGGATCGAAGCGAATCCCGAAAAGATAAAGGCAATAATCGACATGGAGAGACCGAAGACAACAAAAGACATTCAGAGCCTTACCGGACGCATAGCTGCTTTGACCCGCTTCATATCGAAGGCTACCGACAAATGCGTACCGTTCTTCAAAGCCTTGAAAGGGGGCAAACAGAATATCATATGGACTGCCGAATGTGACAAAGCGTTTCAAGACTTAAAGGACTACATGGGCAAAGCACCCCTTTTATCAAAACCACTACCAGGGGAGATTCTCTCCCTATACCTTTCGGTATCTAGCACTGCCGTCAGTTCGGTATTGATTCGAAAACCAGAGAAAGCAGAGCTACCGATTTTCTATGTCAGTAAGGCACTCCAAAGTGCCGAACTTCGGTATCCCCCATTAGAACAGCTTGCACTAGCCCTTGTGGTCTCGGCACGAAGACTTCGGCCATACTTTCAAGCGCACGGAATCAAAGTCCTGACTAACCAACCGCTCCGGCAAGTGCTCCTAAAACCAGAGACTTCTGGCCGATTGATCAAATGGGCAATCGAACTCGGAGAATTCGACATACAGTTTATTCCAAGGCCCGCGGAAAAGGGTCAGGCTATTGCCGATTTCATTTCCGAACTCACCCCATCAACAGCACAGCCAACACCCGAGCCGGTAATCGAGGCTGGATTGCCGGAGGAACTAGACGCCGAACGCTTTGACGTCTCAACTCCCGTATGGATTCTGCACGTCGACGGCTCGGCAAACCAACAAGGGTGCGGAGCAGGCTTGGTACTGACAACACCGGACGGACTCAAGATCGAGTACGCCCTCCGATTCGACTTCCGAACCTCCAACAATAAAGCGGAATATGAAGCTCTCTTGGCCGGCCTTCGGTTAGCCAAGAGCATGAATGCCAAACAAATCAGAATTCACAGCGACTCCCAGCTCATTGTGAACCAGGTAACGGCAGACTTCGCGGCCAGAGACGCCTCCACGCACGCCTACCTTTCGTCTACCCATCAGTTGCTCCAAAGCTTCCGAGCCTACGAGATCAAGCAGATCCCCAGAACTGAAAATAGCCATGCCAATGCATTGGCACGTCTGGCTTCGGCAATCAACGACAAAATCGGAAGAAAGGTGCCAGTAGAGATTCTTGCCCAACCGAGCACGGTAGCCTCCGAAACATGTACCGTACGGTACGAAGATACATGGATGTCTCCTATCTACTCGTACCTGACCAACGACACCCTTCCAGAAGACAAGGCCCAGGCCCGAAAGCTTAGGTACCGATCAGCAAGGTACACCGTCATCAACAACGTCCTTTACAAGCGTGGCTACACTACTCCATATCTCAAGTGCCTTACGGCAGAACAGAGAGATTACATCCTTCGGGAGATCCATAATGGTGTGTGCGGCGACCATTCTAGTTCCCGGTCAGTCGTCTACAAAGCATTTCGGCAGGGGTACTTTTGGCCGACCATGCATCAGGACGCTAATTCACTGGTAAAAAGGTGTGATAAATGCCAGCATTTCGGTAACATACCGCACATCCCTGCCGAACCCCTGACACCGATTGTGAGTCCTTGGCCTTTCGCACAATGGGGAATAGACCTGATCGGTCCAATGCCGCAAGGTAAAGGCCAGGTAAAATATGCAGTGGTTGCCGTCGACTACTTCACCAAATGGGTAGAAGCCGAACCTTTGGCAACCATAACAGCAGCAAAGATGGAGGATTTCATCTGGACTCACATTTGTTGCAGATTCGGTATCCCATATGCAATCATTACCGATAACGGCAGACAGTTCGATTCGGAACTCTTCAGGCAATTTTGCACCCGCCTAAAAATCAACTTGTTTTTCGCATCACCGGCCCATCCCCAGTCGAACGGTCAAGTCAAAGCAATAAACAAAATCATCAAGAAACTACTGAAACGGCAGCTGGACAAGGCCAAAGGAGCTTGGCCGGAGAAGCTTCCCGAAGCACTATGGGCCATTCGGACATCTTACCGAACGTCCACTGGAGAAACTCCTTTTTCCCTGGCTTTCGGTTCGAAGGCTGTGGTGCCTGTGGAAATTGGCGAACCTTCCTACCGAACGGAAACCTTCGCACCGAAGCTGAATGAAGAAGCACTTTCTCTAAGCCTCAATCTTCTTGAAGAGCACCGAGCACATGCCAACCTTAGGAATGAAGCCTACAAGCAACGTGTCTCTCGGTACTACGACTCTAGGGCCAGACACTGCTCATTCCGAATCGGAGACTGGGTCATGCGGAAGGTATCCCTAGCAACCAAGGACGCCATGGAAGGGACTCTCGAACCTTCCTGGGAAGGACCCTATGATAGCATCGGTATCCTTCGATCGGGAACCTACCGCCTAAGAGACTCCAACGGCAAGACCCTCGGTCATCCTTGGAACGTGGAACATCTCAAATACTATTTCAAGTAACCTAGCCTACGGTAGGACAAAGTTGTAACCGATTGGAATGTATTTGCCCTTCGGCATAGATCAATAGAAAGTCTTCAGCACTATTACTTCAGAACCTCTTTTTAAATTACTCTACTAGCCCACGGTTGCCAATAGTGGCAAGTTAACGTTCTACGGCATCTTTATTAGCCTACGGCAATACATGTTTTTCGAAACTGTTACCCTACAGATTCCATCGGAGCCTTTCGGCCATAATACGATCGGCAATTGAAACAAGCTCAGATTGTTGAAACAGATGATAAAAACAATAATAAACTTTTAAATTAGGGATGCCCTCGGCACAAATACGTTCAGAGTACATGAAAGTTTAAAATCTAAATTTACAAGTACAAGCTCAAATTTAAGAGGCCCTCAGGCTTCGTCGCCGGCAGCAGCCTCGGCAAAACCAGAGCCTTCGGCGGCGTCCTCCCCCTCGTACTCCTCGATCATTTCCTCGGTTATCCCTTCCGGCAGGGGGGAGGGTCGGCGATGAAGTTCAGGTTCAGCTTTTGCCCAGGGTTGTACCGTTTGAATCGGTACAACAGGTTCGCCATCTCCGAGCCCACTTCCTTATCCAGAAGGACAGTGAACTCTTCAGACGAGCGGTACCCCCGGATCGCTGACCGAACGGCACCTTCGATCTTCGCTGCCTTGGCCCGCTCAGACTTTTCCAGGGCCACTTGCACTGCATCCCTGGACGCCTCGGCATCCCTCGCCGCCGCCAGCGCTCCCTCCAGGAGAAACTTCATCTCCTTCACCTTCGCCTCCGAAGCGAGAACCTGCCGTTCGGCAGCCTCTTTCTCCTTCAGCAGATGGGCATGGTCCTGGAGCGCTTTGCCAGCCTCGGCAACCTTGGCCCTGCCATCCTCGTACGCTTTCTTGGCGCGCTCGGCAGCAGCAATGGCCCGCTTGATGCAGAACCACATGTCCATGGATGCCTGCACAAAACAAAGCCAGAAGCATGTTCCACTTACAAAGAAAAAAGAAAAAAAAAGGGACGAAGGAAGAAAGAAACTCTTACCGAGGCCTGAAGCCGAAAGGCGCGTCCAGCCTCCTCCCGAAGAAGCTTCTTCGATAGTTCGTCGATCTCCGGCAGCTCCATCTGAGAGCCGAGGATCATATGGTTGACAAACTGGACCGTCTTCGCTGGGCAGGCAATGGTGACGGCCTCGGAAGGACCGTCCTCGTCCTCCACCGCAAGGATGGCCCTTGGAACGTCCGATTGGCGAGGGCGTTTAGGGACTGGCTCGGCTTCCAGATCCACCACCTCCTGCCGGACAGAAGCTGCTTTTTTTTTTTCTTGCCCTCCAGGCCCATCATCAGGCGCCTCCTGGAGGACTCGTTCATCTTCTTCGCCTAGGCAGTCTTCCTTGCGTCCGTCACTGGTCAAAAGCGTTCGGTCAGTCGACGAACAAAAGCAATACACGAAAACGAAAAAAAGGAGAAGGAAAGATATACTTACTCTCGGCAGGGTTGACGAGACCGGCTCTGACGAAGTTGTCGGTGAAGAGGAAGTGTGGATAAACTCGCTCGGCAGCAGGTACTCTCAGCCTCACTCTGTCGAGCTGCCGGATTTCACTCTGCTTGGGGCTCGGCTGCTTGAGTTTACCTATCAGAAGAAGGAAAATTAGTAAAATAAAACAAGGAAAAAGAAGAGAGAAGAGAAGCCAGCATATCGATCGGTAGTTCTGAAACCTACCGGCAATCTGAAATGTCGTGGGGACCGGGAAGCGGGGGGGAGTTCCCGATGGCGATTCCCAATCGCCGGAGAGTAGCACCGACCGATTCCTCCACGACTTTTGGGAAGTCGGCACCGAGCTGATGAAGTGCCCCCGCTCGGAAGCCTTCAGGCAATTCGCCTGAACCCAGCCACCATGATCGGCGCTCTTGGACTTGGTAATGCTGTATAAGTACGAGAATTGCTCATAGGAAGGCTCCCCCTCCCCGGCAATCCCGAACGCAGCGACTACCCCCATCAAGGCCACCCAGAAGTTGGGGTTGTACTGGCCGGAAGCGTACCCGATCTGGGCAAGGATCTTCTGCACGGCAGGTTGCAACGGCAACCGAACCCCTTGCAGAAGAACATCGGTGAAGAAGGTCACTTCGCCGTTCGCTGGGTCGCTGAGGGACTCGACAAGGCTCGGTGTCCTCATCTTCACCGAGTCCGGAATGAGGTACTTGGCCTTAATCCTATCCTGCTCTCGTTCGGTGATCTTGTTGGGCTCCAAGTAGTTGACCCCGAACAAAGTTTTCTTTGGCACACCCACCGGTATCCTAGGCAGCTCTCGGTGGATGATCGTCACCCTCGGCCGAGAGGGACCGGCAATGCCCTCACCACGACCGGAGGTGGAGGCCTCCGGCTGACGCTCAAAAGGACCGGCGAGGGTACCGTCCTTATAAACCACGGCCAAGGGAAGTGGTTGCCCAGTCATAAACCCCTTGCCGATGCCATGGGTGGGAATGGAGTTCACCTCCTCACCGAGTATCTTAACATCGGTGTCTTCTCCACCCTCGGCGCCGAGGCTCGCAGCCCCGCTGGACGTGTTCCAGTCCGATGACTCCCCATCGAACGCGTTGGGCTCACTGCCGAATGGCGACTCGCTATTAGACATCTACAAAACAAAGAAAGGGAAGCTAAGGCTCGTGCCACAAACTATCCTACCGATGCCTACATCGCTACCTATGGCCACTAGACTACCGAAGAAAAATCCTATTTTACATTCGGCTAGCCTACGCCATGAAAAGACGTACAATTAAAATAAAAGGAGAGTATTTTGGGGGGGTATCGAACGGTATCTTACCTTGAGTAGTGTGGGATGAGTTGATCACCGATCAGAGACTTCGGAAATCGCCCTGTATGCCGAGAACCGCTGTAAAAATCGCCTTGATTGCCGTTCACTCTCTTCGGAAATCGCCCGCACAGAGCTCTCGTGTCAACTCACAATTGCAAAGTGAGCCTTACGACCGGAGCAACCTCTATTTATAGGGAGAGAGCTGTAACGGTACACCTCGGAAGACTAAACGGCTCTTTAATGCGCCGTCAGACGTGCTTTTGCTGGCCACGTGTCACCCGACGAATGGCACCGCTGAATGCACCCCAGGCACGAAAGACGAAGCGTCTCTCTACCCTCTCGCCTCTCAGCATCGACGACCCCTCGAGTCCCAGGTCAATCTCCCCCGAACGAACCTACCGAATGGCAGGTCAACCTCCGAACCGCTATAGAGAACTAAATTCCCTTCTGAAGGACCTTCGGAAGAGAACTTGGGGGACTACTGTTTATACCGGAAATAAACGGCATATGACCACCGAACACGTGGACAGAATCGATATTGGCTGCAAAAACCCTTCTGCACTTTGCCTACCGAAGCCGTCCATTTTGACCCTTTTACTACCGGACACGTGTCATGCTCACAATCCGCATCCACAGTCCCACATCGGAAATATTAGCACAGTGCACACCTCCCAAGGCCTATATAAGAAGACCCCTATCCCCAAAAGGAATGGAGGAGAACGAACGGTACGCTACAGACTGATCTGTCAGTTAACATTACTAAAACCGTACTTACTAAAGCATCGGAGAGCCTTGGGCCGGTACCACACCGGTACCCCAAGGACTTACCGAACGCGTCCTTTTGCAGGTACTCACCCTTCTAAAGCAAGACGTCTTCCGAAGATAGTCACCTGCCGAAGGCATAATATAACTAAGTTGGCGAAATACGTGCCGAACCACTTTTTCGCATCAACAGTTTGATTGAATTTCTTAGTTAAAAAGGTAATAGCTTGTGTTTCTACTACAAATTGGTGTCTTTTTAGTATAGGTGATAGTTTATGGATAATAACTATAAAATGTTGGGGTGATGGTGGTGCTATTACAAATTCCCACAAATCAAAGGAAGGAACTAAGTCCGATTGTATTCTTTCAAGGACACGTAGGCAATTTAAAAACTCAATCTAGATACAGCCACAAATTCAAATAGAATAATCAAATCAAGGAGCTACGTCCGGATTGATTCCGCCCCAAGGATACGTAGGCAATATGGAAACTCAATCCAAATACAACCACAAGTTCAAACAGAATTCTGGTTCACAACCAAATTCGCCCCCAAACACTTTTCAACTACAAATCAAATTGAATCACTGGTCCAACCACATTCATCTAAATTCCATAAATATTTCCCACACCACAAATTCTTTCAAGGGGTCATTCACTCGTTGAAAGTCCAATCAAATTCTCCAAAGAACTACGAGTGACTTTATCCCTTAAAAAGGGTACGTAGGCAACCTAAGGTCAATCTAAGTGCAGCCGCAAACTTAAACAAACACACAAACTCCCCACATTAAATTTTATCCATGTTGGAAGCAAAAGGTGTTCTCTTATCTCGATTCTCTCTACTGCAATTTCCACCACAGCAAGGACGCCAACCAATAACTTGGCCAGTCGCCAGAGGTAAGAAATATCTTCCCAATCTTTCTGATTCAATTGGTTTGATCTTTTCTGTGTTTGTTGTTTCTCTAGAATGAGTGCTTGTTAGATCAATTTGAGACGTTGACTTATGCTGGAAAAGAAAAGAGAGTAATAAATAAAAAATAAAAAAAAACTTGAAGCTTAATAACTGTTCATACAAGACAAAGAAGCAGACTTTCACCTTCCATATTCATTGCCGGCAGCATTGCTGTTTCTGTGGTACGAAGCAATCTGAGACATTGACTTAGACTGGAAAAGAAAAGAGAGTAAAAAAAATATACTTGTGAGAACCAAATTTGTGTCATGGGATTTAATTTTGTAACCTCACTTGAGTGATTACCTGTCTGTAGCTGGATTTCCACTTTGATGGTATAGGTATAATGGACGGTACATACCGAGATAAAGAACGAAGACGAGAATACCGGTCCCGCATCTCATTCGGCAAAAACGCAATTGCAGGCTGCCATGTTTGAGAATTGAGGTCGAGCATACATATGTTTATATGTTTATATATCCACACTTTTTTATAGGATAATAATTGGTCCTTAAGAGCCAAGTTGTAATTGTAGTCGGGAGTGTACCCAATA
This sequence comes from Prunus persica, assembly GCF_000346465.2. Taxonomy (NCBI): domain Eukaryota; kingdom Viridiplantae; phylum Streptophyta; class Magnoliopsida; order Rosales; family Rosaceae; genus Prunus; species Prunus persica. Next base: position 18,442,759 of record NC_034014.1, read on the forward strand.
TTTGTCTCATATTTGAAGGCAGTACAATCGAAGTTTTTAGATAATTGTCATGAAGCATTTCCCAAGTATTATTCCTCAGAATCCACAACCCTATCATTTTATGACGTTCACGCAACTCACCTAGTAGACCAAGGCATCCAACCATCTCAATTAATTTGCAGTCAAAAGCATAGAAATCCGATTTGTCGTCACATGGGCCACACAACTGGGGAAGTGGGATCGTAGTGAACATCTCACTTCTAACCTCGAACACCAGAATGCAACTTGTGCGATACTCATAGCTTGGCCAATATAACTTGCGGTTGAGGCATAAAGGTTTATTCTCAAGAAAACTACAGAGGTGAATCTCATCGTGGACCCGGGGTAGGTGAAAATTCCGCGCCAGGCGCGTGAGGAAAAAAAACAAAAATAAAAAGAAAAGAAGTCAAAACATGGGTTTAAAATAAACTTTTCTTATAAAAATAGCTCCCAAAATCTTACAACTTTACAATAAATAAATACATCTCTATTACTCTCATCTAATTCAGCCTCAATTGGTTTAGTCTTGTCTTGTCCACTAATTCATCTGAAAAATTAAATAGGGTGAGAGATAAGCAATCACCGCTCAGTAGGGAAATGAGACCTTACGACAGTAGATTGATATAACTAAATTAAGTAACCCCCTTCCTATTGGATGGTGTTTGGCGGTTTACAAATACTTACCATCCAAGTTATATTCATGTGGTGGTCTAGCTTTGCAAATAAGGTAGTTCCCAATTCCTCCAATCCTATACAACCTTTCTTGGTGAATTGACAGAGCTAGTATATAGCTATGCTTACTAAGCATTTGTTTTTCTTTGACACATACTACACTAACAATGACTAACCATATCCATATATAATAGAACAGGATATTTATGTAATACACACATATATAATATAATATAATATATAAGTAAATGGCAAAATATTAAATCTTCAAACTATATAATTTTTATAAATACGGAGTTTCACAATCTACCCTCCTTAAAAGAAATTTCGTCCTCAAAATTTACTAACACTTAATTAAGAAAATCTACTCCAAAAAGTTATGCCCCTAACTCATTCTATCAATTTAAAACTTATTTTGTACTAATACTATATCACAGTTCCCAAGGGTGTCTAATCCCTATGCTCTGATATCATTCTGTCACGCCTCGAACTCGGGGGTAGGTGAAAACCCCTGGCCCGGCTCGTGAGAAAATTAAAAAAAACTAAAAAAAAAGAAGAAAAGAAGCCGAAACATGGGTTTAAAATAAACTTCTCTTATAAAAATAGCTCCCAAAATCTTACAACTTTACAATAAATAAATACAGCTCTATTACTCTCATCTAATTCAGCCTCAACTGGTTTAATCCTTGTCTTACCCATTAATTCATCTAAAAAATTAATTAGGGTGAGGGATGAGCAACCACCGCTCAGTAGGGAAACGAGACCTTATCACAGTAGATTGATATAACTAAATTAAGTAACACGCAATCACACAGCCAAATATCACATTAATAATAAAAATAATAATAATGCATGAATGCTCTTCATCTAATCCCGTTAATTTATATAACTGGACAAGCAGACCTGCACGTCCCATACTATGCTTATACCACTTGGTCCCGAATGCCCATTTATATGAACTAACACCCATTTCAATCATCCCATAATTCCCCTTTTGTTAGTCATCTTGTCTACAACATTGATCTCCAAGCCCAAATCACCCAATCGACAATTATACCGCTGATTTCCTAGTCTACTGTGCACATGGGCTCGCCTGGACTTGGTCCCTACAATGTTCAGACTCAACTGCACAAAAGGTCTTTCCCATTACCCTATTTTCCATACTTTCTTTATCAACCCAAGAGTTCCAGCCATCACTAATAACATATGATCATATCAATATTAATAAAATGATATAATAATAATTAACAACACTTAAACACTCAATATCAATAATAATCAAATAATATTATCATGGATAATATATTACTCACGAAATTTAATTAGATCAATCCCTGTAAAAGCTCCCAAGAAACCCCTACCTTAATTCCAAAGCATTGTTCCAATTTAAGAAAATACAAACTAACCCCTATATCTCCTCCAAGAATTTTATCCTCTCTCTCTCTCTCTCTCTCTCTCTCTGTTCATTTGCTATGCATATGTCGGCAGTGACTCCCTTCCTAATGACTAACCATATCCATATATAATAAAATAGAATATTTATGTAATACACACATATATAATATAATATAATATAATATAATATATAAAGTAAATGACAAAATATTAAACCTTCAAACTATATAATTTTTATAAATACGAAGTTTCACAAAATGCGTCAGTTATGAGGTCCCCCCCTAGAAAGTTCTGGATCCAACAACACGGAATAGCACCCTACGCCCCGAAGGTCTTTTGTGCTACCAGTGACAAGACAGTGGAAGGTAGGAGGACCACCAAGGTTTAACCTTTTATCATAATCTTCAATGAAATCCTTCCGTGAACTTACCCACTACCATTGCCGACATACCAACCGCGACTGTACCAGTGGCTCCAGTGGTAACCGCCCAAGGATAAGGATATATTACTTTATATCAATTGGCATGTTGGAGAATGTCGAGGATACTTGGTCAGTGTCTTTCTCATTGTAGGGATCCATTATCTTTCTTTTCTTTTTTTGCTGGAAATCCATTATCTTTCTTTTTGGTCGATCTGAAAACAAAATAACACATAAATTATTACCCTAAAAAAGTTATTACACTAGCATCAAAATTCGAAGTCATATGATTCAACAAGACTTATGGCTCTGTAAATAAAGGAAAAAGAACAAATGATGTAATCCAAGTTTTAACGATGAGATCATCATGGAATATTCTGAATATCCTGGCAAACAAATACATACTCATGTAGCAATTTCAGCACACTGGTGGAGCCAAGTCCAGAAAATGAAGGACCTCGATGAACAACACGAAAACGCGATAAGAAACGTAAATAATTTAGCCTCTCCGCCCGAATCGTCAAGCCTGCACTCTATGAATAGAATGTAGAACATAAGAAACCCATAAACACGTATGCAAATTTATGGAGATAACAGGATTGCAAACTCAAATATTATATTTGGAATAGGAAAACTCGAATAATATACATGAAATAGGATTTCTTATAAGTTGACTAAATTAGTAAAAAGCCCTAAATTGTTTTGAGTAAAAATATGAATTTAATGCTAGAACGAATTGTTGTCTGGGGCTTCTTGCTAAAAGCCCCCAAAACAAAAGGGAAGACAATTGCTTATGTTTTATTGATTTGAACTGTAATTGAAAATTAAAGAAATCAATTAAAATTCAAGACAAAAAAATGCACGGCACATGAGAATAAAGAAAATCAAGAGAGAAAAACACTAGAGCATTCGATTTCAATGTAACCAATTCTACCTAATTCCTTAGCATATCAATGTCAAGTAATTCCCCTAATTGATGATCAATTTCCCTAAACTATTCAATGGTCATGTCATCTAGTTACATCAAAAGTATCTTTACATGCAATCCTCTATGGCATCTAGATGAATTCAACATATAAAGACCAATTAAGCTCTATGAAAATTATGTAACAATCACACAAACCATAAATATGCATAGCATCTACAATTAAGTCATTCATGGTATCAATTGCAAGAAGCAAAATTGAAGTTAAGCATGACATCTACTCTAACTTGCATCACACTAATTTAACTTAGATGGTAATCAGGCATTCAAACCAAATTAAACATTAAGCACATCAAAAGACACTCAATAAAAAGGAAAAAACTTGAAATTAACTAACTAGGAAAATTAAGTATTCATGATTAAAATCACAATGAAAAATACCATAAGTTTAGAAGAACACCTAATTTCTCTTCCTTGCTTTGTCTTAAGCTTCCTCTCCTCCAACTTCTTGATTTTTTTTTTTTGTGTATTTTGCAAAATAAGGAGTAAGCCTACTTAGGCCATCCCCAATGGGGGCTCTATTTGGGGCTCAACCACCACAAGGCTCCAATATATACAAACTCTCTTTAAAAAGGCATCCCCAATGGTGCAAATTTGGGGCTCTAAAACTTAAAGCCCAAACGGAATAGTAGCTAAATGTATGAGCTTGGTTGAAGCCCTTGAAACCGAGTGGGACTCACCAATTGAAAAAGCTGCAGCCCACTTTTGTGCTATTTCTCACTTGCCTGCGACTGTACAAGGCATACTTGCCTTAAATTTGGTTGTCCATTGCATGTTGGCCAAAATATAGCCAAATTTACAAAGCTGTGTCAAATTGATGTCCAACGGCTATATTCCAACGGATATAAAAGGCCATTGTGTCTTTTTTTTATTTTTTTTATTAAATAGATTTGTAACTCAATTCTCCCTATAAATATCCATCATATCTCTCATAATTTTTACACACCACAACATCTTTATCACTCTTGCTCAATTTGTCAAATTTTTTCACTCACTAGATTATTTAATTTTTTGTAATTTTTTTGTTAATCTCTTTTCCACCAATGGCCGAAAGTTCGAAGCAAAAAGGTGCAAATTACTCCATCGATGAAGATGTTGCTCTATTCCGAAGTTGGCGTGCAGATCCATGTGTCGTAAGAAGCAACCGCTTCAAGGATTATGGTTGGACGACCATGGTGGCCCGTGTATGCCCCATGTTGTCCACTCCCAATGCATGTAGTCAAGGCTTCCTAGCATGCCATGAAACCCATGTTCCTCAACTTTTTGGAGCAGTTTTTGTAGGTCCGCCCTTGTTGATTTACGAAGATATTCAGCTCTGTATAAGTTGTTGACTGCATGACAGAATCTCTTGCAAGCTTCAAAGGATGTGGTCTCTGCTATCTTCAAGTAATCATCATTGAGGTCAGCTGTTGTACCATATGCAAGCATACGCATGGCGGCTGTCATCTTCACTTGTGGTGAGAAACCAAGCTTTCCAGTGGCATTAGGTTTTTGTTTGAAGTAATCGTCAAAAAGGACAATTTGTTTCATTATTAGATTAAACAACTCACGCCTCATGCGAAATCTATTACGAAAATCTAAAATGGATACAAGGATGGTTAGAGAAGTAATTTTGAAAAAGGTCTTGGTATAGTACGTCGTCGTGATGATGTACCCCCATGGACAACCATCGAGGTCTTCTCCTTCTTTTTCGCTGCTTTTTTCCTTTGGTAGTTTTTGAACATTTTCAAAAACATTATGTTGGCACCTGTTTCATCACTAGAAGAGCTATCATATCCATTGTTGGCCATTATAGTGCAGTGGTAGAAGAATGAATATTGAGAATACAAGAGTTGGGAATGTTGGCGTGACTTGTGGATATTGACTTACTTTCCTTACACACCAAGAATTCCTATTATAATTGTAATTGATTTACTTTAATTCCTGATTTCCTACTGTAAATGGATTTAGGAATTTATTATTTACTTGCCCATTTAGGTTTTGTTGTATTATAAATATGACCTCCTACAAGGAGAAGAATACACAGAAAATTTCCACAAACAAATATTCTCTCATAGTTTTCATATTTTAGCATGGTATCAGAGCGGCGATCTTGGGATTGCTGACTCTAGTTTCTAAACCCTAGCCGCCACCATGGGGGAGGATGACTCTTCTAATCCTCATGGCGGTAGCACCACTGCTTCCTCCTGTCCTTCTCAACCAACCATAGCCGAGTTGAGTGCCCAGGTGGCTCAACTAATGCAGATGCAGACTCAGACCTCGAAATTGATCCTAAATCAGGATCCTACCAAGACGACCCCGACCTTGACTCAGACGACGACCCCGACCTTGAATCAGACGACGACCTTGAACCCGAATCAGACAACGATTCCGAAGACAATTACCTATGAAGCTTCCGCTGCACAGATTGGCATAAAGTTGGATGGCACCAACTATGCCCTATGGTCCCAAGTTGTAGAGTTGTATATCTCCGGCAAAGACAAATTGGGATATATTAATGGCGATCTTCCGCAACCTCCTTCGACTGCTCCAACGTTTCCTCGCTGGCGCACCGAGAACTCTATTGTGAAGGGATGGCTTATCAATTCTCTGGAGCAGAGCTTGATTAGCAATTTCATTCGATTTTCAACGGCAAAAGCAGTGTGGGATGCAATTGCCACAACTTAGTATGATGGCACTGACACTTCTCAGGTTTATGATCTGAAACGACGAGTCTCTCGTATGCGACAAGCTGGTGGCTCCATTGAAACCTATTACAATACTCTCCAAAGCTTCTGGAGAGAAATTGATTTTCGTCGTCCAAATATGATGGAGTATGAAAGTGATATCAAGCGCTATAATGATATTCTGCAGGAAGATCGAGTTTACATATTTTTGGATGGCCTTGATGATCGTCTTGATAAGGCCCGAAGTGATGTTCTTCACATGACTCCATTCCCTACTGTTGACCAAGCTTATGCCTATGTTCGCCGTGAAGATGTTCGACAAGCAGTGATGATGGGTTCATCCGATCGAGCCACTAGTGCTGGCTTAGCGGCCAAGAGTGCGCCTCGATCAGGTCCCCCTACTCGTGTCGGACAGCCCCATAATTCCTCTACTGCAGCCCACCTTCAGATCCAGTCATATGCTACTGCTGCTGGTGCGCCACTTCCTAAAACCATCCCACCTTCCCGTCCCAAGGCTCCGACTGATGGCAGTGGTTGCACGCACTGTGGCAACCTCAAACATACCCGTGACACCTGTTTTAAGCTAAATGGTTATCCTGATTGGTGGGAGGACCTCCGCGCTCGCAAGCTCAGAGAAACTGCTAGTAATTCTGGTCGTGCTGCTCTTGTCTCTACCGAACCCCCATTAGCCTTGTTCCCGCAGGTAGATCCTCCTGATAGTCCCGCGCTTCCGGATGTCTCAGGTAACCTTGGTTATGCATATCATACCTCTGATCTACGAGATACTACTGGTTGGATAATTTATTCTGGTGCCACTGATCATATGACCTTTGATCCGAATTATTTTTTGCACACCACTACACCCCGCCGCACAAGTATTGCCAATGCAAATGGAGTTACCTATCCTGTGACAGGGGCCGGCACTGTTGCCCTTTCACCTTCTCTGTCCTTTTCTAATACTCTACTCGTTCCATCTTTGTCCAATAAATTAATGTCTGTGAGTCAGGCAACTGAACAACTAAATTGTTGTGCACTAATTTATCCCAATTTTTGTTTACTACAGGATATTCTCACCAAGGAGATCATTGGGTGTGGTACTAAAAGAGGGGGGCTGTACTATGTGGATGACTTCAGTATGGGACGTGCCAATAGTGTGAAGCATCCGTCTGATGACAAGCACTGACAAATTTGGCTCTGGCATCGACGTTTGGGGCATCCATCTTTTGGTTATATGAGACACTTATTGCCCGAATTGTTTTCTGTATTTAAGGACTCAGATTTTAAATGTGACACTTGCATTCTAGCCAAGAGTCATAGAGCATCCTATCCTTTAAGTATGAATAAAAATACTATTCCTTTTGCTTTAATTCATTCTGATGTTTGGGGACCCTCACCTATTTCTACTCATTCCGGTATTCGTTGGTTTGTCACATTCATAGATGATTGTACACGGATGACATGGCTTTATTTGATGAAAAATAAGAATGAAGTATTTTCCGTGTTCCAATCCTTTCACAAACAGATGGAAACACAGTTCAATGCTCGAATCCAGATTCTTCGCTCTGACAACGGTGGAGAATTTGTTAATCATGATTTTCAGACTTACTTCCAGACACATGGCATTATTCATGAGACAACTTGCCCCCAGACACCACAACAAAATGGTGTTGCCGAACGGAAGAATCGTCATCTCCTTGAAACAGCCCGTGCTCTTCTCATTGGTGGCCATGTTCCTCGTCATCACTGGGATGATGCTGTCGTCACTGCTGTCCACCTTATCAACCGCATGCCCTCTGGGGTCTTGAACTTCAAAACTCCATTACAAGTGCTCGCGCAACACGGGCCTCTGCCCTCTGTTTTGGTGCTTACCCCTCGCATTTTTGGCTGTGTGGCCTTCGTTCATCTCCACAAAAATCAACGAAGCAAACTTGATCCATGTGCGCTTTGTTGTGGCTTTTTGGGTTATGCCACTCATCAGAAAGGCTACCGATGTTATCACTCTCCTACCCGGCGAACCTATGTCACTTTGGATGTCACCTTTCTAGAATCAGATATGTTCTTCTATGACCCAGCATCCAATTCTACTCTTCAGGGGGGAGATACCGAGTGAAGAGCTCAATTGGAGCAGCTTGGAACATGAGGATATTCATCTATGCACGAAGATTGCTCTCGGCCAAGAAACAATAACAATCGATCGTCCCGAGTCTGGCACGTGCGAATGCTCTCTGCCAAACAACGATCGATCAACCCTTGCGAAGATGTTTTTGATGCGAGTCATACTCTTACAGATAACTCAGAACAACAAGATGAAGACCCCCCTCTCATTCAACAGTACCAACGAACCAATCTCCTGAGAATATCTTTGAGGTAAATACTCCTACTAGACTTGTGCATTTAGAGGATAAAACTATTGGATATCAATTACCTTTCAGGCAAAATCGTGGGAAGCCACCAAACCGTTATTCACCTGATATTGGCAAGACATCCAAGTATCCAATTGCAAATCATGTATCCACTGAGAAGCTGTCTGAACCACTCAAGGCTTTTATGCTTCAGTTGTCTGCTATCCATATTCCAACCAAGGTCTCTGAAGCATTGAAAGATCCTAAGTGGGTCCAAGCTATAAAAGAGGAGATGAAAGCTCTTGAGAAAAATCAGACTTGGACATTGGAGACTATACCACGAGGGAAAAAGACTATCGGATGTAGATGGGTGTTCACTATAAAACATAATGCAGATGGATCTATCGAGCGATACAAGGCAAGACTTGTGGCAAAAGGGTACACACAGACCTATGGTATAGACTATGAAGAAACTTTTGCACCAGTTGCAAAGTTAAACACCGTCAGAGTCTTATTGTCCCTTGCAGCTAATTTGGATTGGCCACTACACCAGTTTGATGTAAAGAATGCTTTTCTACATGGCGAACTCACGGAGGAGGTGTACATGGACATTCCTCCTGGATATAATACTACTCAGAATGGAACAGTTTGCAAGTTACGAAAAGCATTGTATGGATTGAAACAGTCACCACGTGCATGGTTTGGACGGTTCACCATGGCAATGAAGAACAATGGTTTCAAATAGTGCAACTCAGATCATACTCTGTTCTTGAAACATCGAAAAGGGAAGGTAACAGCATTAATAATCTATGTTGATGATATGATTATTACTGGGAATGATAAACAGGAAATATCACAGCTACAAGACTATTTGGCTACTGAGTTTGAGATGAAGGATCTAGGTGGACTCAAGTATTTCTTGGGAATTGAGGTGGCTCGATCGCAGCAAGGCATATTTCTCTCTCAAAGGAAATATGTCTTGGACTTGTTGACGGACATAGGAATGCTAGATTGCAAACTTGCGGACACTCCTATTGTTCAGAATCATCATCTTGGAGAATATCCGGATCAAGTTCCAACTAACAAAGAAAGATACCAAAGGTTAGTGGGAAGATTGATCTATTTGTCACATACTCGACCAGATATTGCTTATGCAGTGAGTGTTGTCAGTCAATTTATGCACTCTCCAAGTGAAGACCACATGAATGCAGTTCTTCGGATACTTAGATATTTGAAGTCTGCACCTGGAAAAGGACTTATGTTCTCAAAGCATGGTCATCTAAATATTGATGGTTATTCAGATGCAGATTGGGCAGGTAATGTAACAGATAGAAAATCCACATCGGGTTACTTCACATTCGTGGGAGGTAATTTGGTGACATGGAGGAGTAAGAAACAAAATGTAGTAGCTTTATCCAGTGCAGAACCCGAGTTCAGAGGCATGACTAAAGGGATTTGTGAACTTCTTTGGTTACGAAAGCTGCTTACTGAACTTGGGTATAAACCTACATCCACAATGAATCTCTTTTGTGACAACAAGGCTGCTATAGCCATTGCACAAAATCCGGTTCAACATGATCGTACTAAACATGTTGAGGTGGATCGACACTTCATCAAACAGAAGCTTGAGGCTAAAGTGTTTCAGCTTCCTTTTGTGAAATCCGAGGATCAATTGGCGGATATTTTGACAAAGGCAATTTCCAGTAAAGCATTCCACAATTCACTGGATCAGTTGGGCATTGGCGACATCTATGCACCAACGTGAGGGGGAGTGTTGGCGTGACTTGTGGATATTGACTTACTTTCCTTACACACCAAGAATTCCTATTATAATTGTAATTGATTTACTTTAATTCCTGATTTCCTACTGTAAATGGATTTAGGAATTTATTATTTACTTGCCCATTCAGGTTTTGTTGTATTATAAATATGACCTCCTACAAGGAGAAGAATACACAGAAAATTCCCACAAACAAATATTCTCTCATAGTTTTCATATTTTAGCAGGGAAGTGGTGTGTTATGAAAATAAGATGGTTGTTCATTTATAGAGGATGTGATGGTTTAGGAGATAACAAATATACGGATGAGATTCATATGAGGTAATTCGATCCAATGGTTATTGCAAGATGTAATCTGAAGATATTAGATTTTTTATCTGAAGCCATAACCAATGAGACCCACATCCATCTACCACTATTATTATCTGACAAAAGTAAAAGGCATAGGGATGGAAGGCCATCACGAAGGGGACATCACCATGCTTACCACAATTATTATCTAACAATGTAGATAAGAGAGGGGTGGAAAGCCATAATGCAAGGGACCCATATCCAACTTTGGGATGACCATCGAATCTATGAAATAAAATGTTGATTTCCAAATCTTGTCCAAATTTTAATTTTTTTTGGTTGAAATGTTCACCAAAATTTTTTTTTAAAAAAAACTAACATAACATGAACAAACATTAAAGTAAAATAGTTAACCAAAAAAAAACTACATAAATCAAATTACATCATAAAAAAATATAGAGCCCGCCATGAATATAGAGCCTTCCATTGTGGGAGAGATTCCTTTAGAGCCTGAAAGATTCCATCGGAGCTCTAAATGGAGTTTTATAAACCTTTTTTAGACCCAACCATTAAGGATGGCCTTATGTAACTCACGGCTAGCAAACTCCCAAAAAAGAAAGGAATTCTATTCCTACCCTAACTTGGACTACAAGTTCTTATTAAAAAGAAAAGAAAATAAACTAATAAACTAATTACAACTCCCAAAGCCACTTGGACAATTCCCCACACTTCACTTGCATTGTCAAAACCAGCCCATATATTAACATATGATCAATGCTGCTCCAGATCCAATTTTTATAAGTAAAACCCGATGATTAGGATGCAAGTAAGTTAATTATCTAATTAAATTCGATAATTAGGATACAAGTAAGCTAATTACCTAATCAAATTAGGATATATACTTTTTAGAAATACCCATAATTATCCCTTTATCTATTCAAGGCAGGATTAGAAGTGCTAAATATTATATATGTCTCCATTAATTGATTTTTTTTCGATTTGTTTATAATAATTTCTGTCAACTTTCCTCCGTTTTGTTTTTTGATCGAGTCAACTTTCCTATGGTTTAGTTAGGCGGGTTAATGTAAAAGTAAACAACAATAGACGAAATATCACCCTAATTTAGAAATTCGAAAAAAGGTAATATGCACCAAACAAAAGTAGGAAGTAGATTTGCAGATACGGACTCCAACTTCATAATTTCCGAGCAGAGCAATCCATCATCAATATCCTTGCATCTGAATAAACCACATGCAAATCGCATATCTTAATATCTAACTCAACTATCAAATATTTACCCCACAGAAAGCAGCAAAGAATAATAAAGGAACAGTGAGAAAGTAGGAAGAGAGAGAAGAACAAGAAATAGAAAGAATTAAACTACAGGTCATATACCAAGAGAAATTATAGAATAATATTGTATCACCAGGTTTTAAAATATGCCAGGTGTTATTTTGAAAAAATAATTAAATTTTTTTTGATAACTGGACTTTGAATTTATTGTTATCTTTAAAATAAAATTGAGAACATAAGAAAAAGAAAGAGTCACTGCCCATCCGTTGCCTTCCCTTACTACAGAACCCTCCCTTTCTTTTTCTTCCTCCCTCCATCTCTCTTTAATCAACAACTATTGCCCATAAAGAATCCAGTGTATTTCCATACTGAGCATTTTGAGCCATTGGATCGGCTTGCAAAGAGCATAACAACACCATTTTTTGGGTTCATTGTTCTCCTGTTTCCTTTTTTTCGGCTGAGGTGGCCGACAGAAGGAACTTTTGGTCCTTTTTCTCTTGGATTGCGTAGGCGTACCACCACCAAGCCACTGATTGGCTTGAATGGAAAAAGTTGGATTGTTGTGTTTGCGTTTCTAACTTCTAACTTGCCGATTGATCAGCCAAGCAAGAAACTTCCTCTTGGCTTAGGTTCTTTCACTTCCTCGGGGTCGAGAATGATTAGGTTTTTCTTATGGGTATTTTAGTATTTTTTTTGGAAATTAATGATAATGATGCAAATTAAATTAAAAGACAATTAAACTAAATAATAAGAAAGTAAATGTAAAAATAAGATTGAAGCAACAATGAACGTAAATTTAAATAAGAATGAAACAAAAACGATATGAACGATAAAGGGCGATAAAATGAAGCAATTTGAAACTAAATTAAACTTAAAGAAAATTCGATAACAATTAAAAGTAAAGCAATAAAATTGAATCTTAAAACAACATAATGGAAAATGCAAGAAATTAAACTTACACTAACAAAAGCGAAGAACTAATCTAGTCTACTTGCTTGGAAAATAAAAATCTAGTCTAGGGATAGAAAAGTGAAAGACAAAAAGTAAATTTTTGTGTCTGATGTCAGGGTCCTTCTCTTCATTTGATGGGGTTTATATAAGGTGATTGTCCATTAATGGGTTGGGAATTAAATGGCTCGAAGGTCAACTTCGTTCAAAATAATGTTTTGCTATTTTCTAGTTTGTACATTGGGCATGTAAAGCAACCGTTGATCATTTGATTTTACAGAAAAATAGAATTATCCCTTGAAGAATATTTTGCAATTATATTCTACCTCATTTTTTTCCCTATATAATTTGAGAAAAATGGCGGCCTGTACTTATAGCTCCAATGGTAGTGAGTATTTACCCTAAACCAAAAAAAAAAAACTCCTCAAAGTTAGAAAACTCGAATGTATTCTACAGGGTTCATAACTACTCCTCTTACTACAAGACGCTTACCTAGCCAACATTTAAGGAACAACTGGAGTAGGAGAGTTAGAGTCGAAAAGAGGATTCCTCACTTCTTTCCCTCATTCAAAACCATGCGAACTGCCGAATGGGAAAAATTGGGTGCTATCATATAGCTTTGTATAGGCTAAATTCGCGAATTGGAGATAAGCGGACTCAAACCGCTAACATCCGCCACAGGGTAAACTACCGCCTTTTAGGCCCCCAACTGATTCTACCATAGAGGCCAACAAAGACTGGATTTGTTATCTCATGTTTGCTTTTCGTGAAAAAATACCAGTTGAAGCGGAGGGTTTCTTCAAACAACAAGGAGCTAGGTCAACCATTCAATCAAATGAAATTGAGCATGTTTCCCATCTCTTCTCGAGAAACAAGTGTGCTATGCAAAATTGTGCTCAATTTCATATGCAGTAATTCCTCCAAGATCTCTTCTTTAATGTTTGTGATTGTTCCAGAAGAAATGAAACAAAAGATACGGTAGAGCTAGGACAGTTGTTGTATGAGGTCTACCTCCTCGCTTTCTTTATTCTTCAATTGCGACCAAAATAAAAATGGAGAAGCAGAAGCTATAATTCTGGTTTTTGGTCCTAATGAAATTCCATATTATATTTTTAGTCAATAATATTATATCTGTTCTCTTAGTTGTTTGGTAGTTCCGATCTAATCCCAAATTAGAATTGGATAATGACTAATGTTTTTTGTGTGTGTGTGTGTGGAGAATCTTTTGTATTGAGAAGGACGATATCATATTAAACTCACATACACTACACGGATGCTAGAACTCGAACCCAGAACCTTTCTAGGAGAGTAATTGCTCCAAATCACTACTTGCACACACTACACGATGTCGTTTTGAAGCCAGATTTAAAAAAATATATATTAAGGCACCTGGACCAAAACAACGTCTTTTTGACAAGAAGTTTAAAATTATTATTATTATAAAAATAATAATAATAATAATAAAAAGTCATGCATTTCATCGAACAGGTGATGTGCGCTTGGGGTTGTACACCAGCAAGGCTTGAGGTCGCCCCTGACCTCCATAACCATTTTTTCCGGCATCCATGGATTTATTTACTCGAAGCAGATATAACGTTTTTCATTAAAAGAAAGAAGCAGATGTAGTATCTTAGTTTTTGCTTTTTTTATTATTTAAGTTTTTCCTTATGGTCGTAGTTTTCAATTGAAGGGACTGAAGATTTTAAAACAACTACTAAGGAGGACACACATTTAATTTTATTAACCCAAACAAATTTGTTGCATTTACTTATGGAATAACTATGTTCAAATAAAACTACATGTCAAATGATAAGCGGCACATAAAGAAGAACTCATTCGATGAAGGAGCCAAGCATTCCCATCTACTATATAGACCTCATGAATTTTAAAAAGTAGAACTATGTTCGTTTGTAACTACTTTTGTAGGGAACATTTTTGCTCATAGTCGCTTGTATTTGAAGAACGTTGAGATCTTTATTAAAAATTCAAAGTGTGTTTTTCAAAAAAAACATTTAGTGATTCTTGAAGAAGCATTTAGAATGTGACTTTCCTGAGAAAGAGCTCTGTGAGTGTTTCTAACAAACACTATTAGAAATGTTTTTCGTTGCCAAAAAACACTTTTAGCATTTTCAAAAACAATATCAAGCACGTGGTAAAAATGGTTAGTGGTGTCTAGTATTATTGTTTTCGGAATGATATTGGCCCAAATAAATCGTGACTTTCCTACCGGCCAATATAACTTGTCGTTGAGGCATAAGCATTTACAGTCACCACTAAACTATTCTTTGACATTCTACGCAATGGCATAAGAATGGTTTAGCAGCAAATCACAGTTTGAAGCATGCAAAAATAACTTATAAAAAACACAAGGAAAAATCGCTATACCCATAGCAAATTGCGATTGGTATTAAAGTAGGAGTTCTTACTTACAGGTAAGGAGATATTTTCTTGTCCAGACTGGTACCCAGTTTTATTGTAATGATTTTTCTGTTGCTTATAGCTTTGAACTGGGCTCTGTAATGATGTGCAGACCATGAAAAGGACTTGACCAATCTAGCAGCGGATTGCATTAATCTATTCATGTTGTCTTCCTTTTTCTTTTGCGAGCACCAGCAGAAGTGATTTTAAATAGATATCATTCAAAGTGAGGACAACCTGGAATCTGTTGAAAGCACATAAAGATGTTCAGTTCTGTCATTTTATTGTCTATTCGCAGTTTTCTGCATAAAACAATCGTTCATAATTCATTGATGTTGACCAACGACCAAACCAACCCAAAGTTGGCTGAGTAAAAAAATAAGATCCACCAAATTGGCCATCAATTATACATAGTGCAGGGTTACTGGACCCATCCTTGGCCTATCTATATACAATAAAATGGGCCAGGGAACATAATCATATCTTCCCTAGTAATTATTTCAGCAAGAAAAGTTTTGTATTCTAAAAGCCGGTTTAGAAATAGATATTTCCAAATCAAACTATCCTTCAACTTCCATATTGCAGATGGGACATATGTTTTTTGGTACCAATTTCTTTTCGTGTTATAAAAGCTGGGTGCATGTGATGATCTAGGTGCCTACACCTGAAAAAAGAAAGAAAAAATATCTCACCTATATGGTTCAATTATATTGATAAAGTTTTTGGACATGTAGAGTTTTTTTTTTTGTTTTTTGGTTTTTTTAACAAGGCGATATTCTAAACTGCTCTAAATATACGAAAAGGGGATCAAACTCGAGTACAAAAGGACAGACACACCGTCTTGTCCAATTTGCCTAACCGACAGTTACATTGAATTAAAAAATTTTAAAACCAATTAGATATTTTTTCTTCTTTTTGGGATCAAGAAGTGATTATATATTTTATGAGGTGCCTTAAGAATTTGGTGGGATGACATAAGTTTTCTCTTGGCCACTTGCTTATTTTCTTTCATACCCTAATCTCAAACTCAAATTTTTGGCTCAAACTTGGTGATGTCTATCTAAGTTGCATTATATGTAGGTTAAAATTAAAAAAGAATTATGTTCTTCTAATTGGTTTACACGCATGCTTAGGTTATTTTAGTACAAACGATAGTCTAAATTAAAAGAGAGGGGGGATTTCTCACAAACACACACAACACTAAGATGTCATTGGGGTGAGAACTTAAGACCTCTTGTCTGCAAGTTAATACCTTTTTTCACTGGACTAGATCATGTTGGCGGGATGTTTATTTTTTAATTAGCAAACCAATCATCTGATCAATACTAGATTATTGCATAGTAGTTTTAGAACTATACTGAAGTGGAATGGCCATTAAAAAGTAGATAGAAAGCATTCAATTGCCAAAACATGGTGCCACAATCCAATCCAATTATAATCAATGTGCTTTAACCATACCAGCAAGCAACCCAATACCATCTCCTTCTTGGCCTTTACGTACGTACATACACAGTACACGTGTGGATGTTCACACTTTCGTACTGTTGTGCTCTGTCGGGGCCCTTTATTTTACTTCAATTATTTTAGCTTTTTCAGTGGGGCATTTAGGAAGGCTTTGGACTGTATCATATCTTCGAATGAAGACAATGCAGAAGGGGGTACTGCTTGGTGAGGCAACCTTCTCTCCACATTAGAAAGTTTTTCACTTTAACAAATAAAAAAGGTTGGGAGCAACCCAAAAGGAAGGAAAGCACAAAATACATAGATTCTCTGCATGCTTTGCTTTAATATCTTTCCGTCTCTTGAGAAATGAGGTTGAAGAAAAATTCAAATAAAATAAAAGCATGTTTTCCTCTTTGCTCTGTCCTCCACCATACTGGACATGCATTGCGTTGTCACCATATTGGACATCCATGCATTGTGGCAAGAGGTTTTTGTTGGATATATATTTCTGTGTGTTATGACTAGGATGAAAGAATGCTTCAACGCACATAAAGTTCGTACTTTTTTTCAGATTTTATTTTCTCTAAAACCTGTGTGCAAAGGGGATTTACAATAAAGCCCAGCCTTACGAGCGTGGTAATGCTTTGCACAATCAAAGACAAACCCAAACATGCTCAAGAATGTACAAGGATACTTAAATATATCTAGAAACTAAGATCCGGGTAGCTCATAGGCTAGCACGTTATGCTGTGGGATTAAATCATGTTGTTTGGATGGCGGATCCGCCTTTTGCTTGCAGATCTTTTGATCCAAGATTGTAATAACCTTTGTGTTTTCTTCTAATACAATTTTGTTTCCCTCACAAAGAAAAAACCCATATGTGCATAATTTTTATTTATTTTTAATCAGACACTGATTTGATATATTATATTTGAATTTAGGCTTGAAGTGGTTGTGACCCTTCTAAACTCCAAAGACCCCTTTGAAGTCTACATAAAACTTACACATGTATATGGATATTGATATTCAATGCTCACGAACAAAAAAATAGTAAATTGAGCTTTTTTTTTTGGTCTGAAAAAATAGTAAATTGAGCTTAGACCCATAAAATTCATTTTAAATCACCTACAACCCTTTTCTTTAGTTTTCTATTTAAAATACCCAATTTTTTCAAATAATGCCCGATGACTAGGATTCAACTAAGAAAATTACCTAATATAACTTAAAATCTGATTTATTGTATTTTTAGGATTCCAAAACTACCCTTATTTATAAGTTAATGTGTTATAGGAAGTGTAACTAATGACACCCATTCAATTTGAAAATATCTCCAAATAGTTGTAATGGATGTAGGAACTAATTTAGAAACTTATTTGAAATTAAATATCAAATTCCACATTAAAGTATTAGTAATCTATTTTACGACTAGTAATCTATTTTTGAATTAATGGTGTTTTTCTTCTATGAATTACGACTAGTAATCTATTTAAAGTATTAATAGTTTGAATTCAATATTAAATTTAAGAATTAATGTTGTTTTTTTTTTTTAATGAATTATACGACCAGTATTCTTTTTTATTATAGTTTTATGAATAATAGTGTACATTCTAATTATGTTGAAAAATAATTTGATAATCTATTTATTGTTTTATTTTTAAAATATTTTTTTAATGAACCTATTTTTTCTCCAAATATTGTACCTTTTTTTATTATTTATTACTTGTTTTATGAAAAATAATTTGATCATATTTTTATTGTTTGTTTTATGAAAACAATTTTTTTTTAAATGAGCTTATTTTTTCTCTCAAAATAATATACCAATTTTTTTTTCTCTAATAATGTACCTAGTAAAACAATTTACCTAGTATAATGAACCTTTTTTTTCTCTAATAATGTACCTATTTTTTCTCTCAATGTACCTATTTTTCTCTCAAAATAATATACCTATTTTTTCTCTCAAAATAATGTACCTTTTTTTCTTCTCTAATAATGTACCTAGTAAAACAATTTACCTAGTATAATGAACCTATTTTTTTCTCTAATAATTTATACCTAGTAAAACAATTTACCTAGTATAATGAACTTTTTTTTTCTTCTAAATAATGTACCTATTTTCTATACATTATTGTGTACCTATTTTTAATTTATGAAAAATGTACGGAAATTTCAATTACAAAGTGATTAACCTATTTTTGTTAATTTTTTTTGGTAAATAATATACCTATATTTTTATACGGATATATTTATATTTATATTTTTCATATGTACATTATTGGTTATGTGCAATTTTAAGGGGCCATATGTTAGAGGGAATGGCAACCAAAAGGAATGGGGTAATTAATATGCTATTAATAGGGAGTTTTAATTACAATTATGGCCGTTAATGAAATGCTTGGAATAAATTATAAATAAAATATGAAGCCTGATGGCAAGGATGTAAAAACATAGGAATACTACGACCTCTTATATCCTACTGGTCATTTAAGTTTGAAATTGGGTTTTACACATAGATTTATAGAATGATGGATATATGTCTAGGAAATAGAAATTGTAGGGACCTATATTGGATAAGCCCAACAAAAAATATCACTTTTCTTTTTTTAAAACTGGAGGAGGATTTGAACTTGGATCTTCTATATCATTGAAGAAAAGAAATACAACTTCCGCGAAAAATTAGTTGGTTAATAAAATAACACCATATGTATAAAGAAAAATGAGGAAAGGAAACATCAAGCTTTTGGTATTGCTAAGAATACTAATATGTACTCAGTTGGTCCTTGTTTGAGAACAACTTTAGATGAATCTTAGACTTATAGTAAAGAAAATATTTAATCCTTCTTATCATAGCACCATCTAAAATGTGAGTGGGTTCGACTTCTTTTTTTAACTTTACAAAGCCACCTAAAGTTCCCTAGCACGAACATTTAGCTTTTGATAAGCATAATGAAATTAGAAGATTTTCGACGTCTGTTTGCCAACCACATTCTCCATTGTCATACAGAAACAGAACTAAGGAATGTCAAAGATGCTGCCAGATATGAGGTATGATAATGGAGCTTTCTGATATTGCTTTATGCATTGAACTTTTTCCTTTTGAACCCAAGAAGGTATGGTTCACCGCTCAATTTTAAGCCTCCATCATGTTTAGGCTATGAGCTTAAATCCCAAATACATCAGAATTAATACTCTTTGACAAAGAAACAAACAAAATTTGACCAGAAAGTTAGGGCCACTCTAAATGCGGTGGCTCACGTTGCAAAACATAAAAGAGAACCTCGAAAAGTTAAATGGTAGAAAATTAGCTTTTGATTTTCTTGGAAAGGAAAAGTGCAAAATAATATAAACGCGATTGAGAAAAATAATCGCACAACTACAAAAGAATTTGTAGAGGGTCATTCAATACTAGTGTCCCTAGATCGTATAGGAATATTCAATATAGAAGAAAGATGAAAAACAAGTGCACCCACTCAAGTGTTTTCCTCACACTGTTCAAAGATCACTTTGATAGCTCCCTAAAAGTCCTATGTATATTGTATACGACTTAGGGTTACATTGGGTAGCAATTAGGGTTAAAATATGACACAAAACATGTTGGAATTAAAACATGAAACAAGGTCCAGCCTCATAGGCTCAATTTGCTACTTTAACCGGGCATGTATTCCGATTTTTCTTTTAGTATATCACTTGAAATAGTCGATATAGGTGGGCACAGTTCGATTTGGCCTTAGTTTGAGCCTGATTATCCCTAAACCCAATATGAGTTTTTCTATTCTACTTGCTTCCCTGCCGTAATCGAATCCCACCTCCACCCTTCAACAACCAACCAAATTGCTGCCACCTTGTCGATTCGTTTAGATGTTTATCTTAAATATTTATCTTTTTTTTTTTTTGAGAAAAATATTTCATTCATAAGTCAAAATGGCATGCATAGACTGACATGAATATAGTAGTCTCATTGAAACCTTCCTAGAAAAACCACTTGGGTAACCCTAAGGTAGGAAAAAGTACCACACATGCCAAAGACTAATAAGAGAGTCCAACTCATACCACAAAAGAACGTTACAAGAACAGAAAAAACTAACTAAACACCAACACAGAAGACCCACAAAGAGAATCACATCGCATCCCAACTTTCAAAAGAAGCCTTCTATGAGAAAAACTCATAGACTGCCCACAAATTGCAAAAACACACAAAGGACAGAAACCCAAGAGAGCACATAGAGGAAGATCACAAAAATGATAACAAAAGAGGCCCCTAAAAGCACCCCAACTCAACTCAGAACTTGATAAAGAAACTCCACAATGTAAAACTGCAAAAGAAAACCTATGCACGCATGGTTCTTTGTACAGTGCATAACAATGAGCGTGAGGGCAGAGCCAGCAAAAGCACCAAAAACCATCTCCTTGTTTCTTAATCCAGACCCCTAACCGACAAGGCATGGAAGACCAAGAGTGGCCACTTAGCATTATGAACTTCCAACAAAAGATTATTAGAGTAGGAACGTTTATCGGATGCAAAGCCCACAAATGTTCCAACGAACACATCAGGGAGACCGGGGAAACCCCTCTAGGCTGGTCTCCGTCGCTTTCGCAACACCGCGAGGCAAACCTTAACAGGATGTGATACGAAGAGGAATGAAGAAGCACCGACAACCATGGTTGAGATAGGATACCAGCGCTTGGATTCCGATGGAGGTGATGGCACCACAACGTGAAAAGAAACCCTAACCCTAAAGAATATCAATCGGGTTTCCTCTCGTGCGTGCTAGAGAGATGGCGACCACATCGCAACCCACCACACTAGCCAACACAGCTAGCAATCATAGAAAAACCAAACAACACAGGAAAGAGTCACACCACCCCAACCCAAATCCGACTAGAGAACCCCAAAACCACACAACCAGCAGAAAAACCACACAATTCAAAAACCCCAGAACCCTAAATCACCACCTCAACCCACCACTCCTAGACGACATCGTAAGGACCAGCCAACACAACAATGAAACCACCCAACCACAATCCCGATCAAAAGCCCGGAGATAGGAGAAACCAGGAGGCACACCAACGGTGAAACCCTAACCCTAGGTTTTTATGTAGCGGCCCTCCTCATGTACAAGAGAGCATCCTAAGTTCTATTTTCTTTATTTTTTTGACAACATATAGATGACTCCCCATTTTGGGTTGTAGAAATGATTCTTGAATTAAAACTAAAAGGGCTTATTATCACAAAACGTCTCTAAGGTTTACAAAACTATCAGATTGCATCCTTAATATTTTTTTATGTCATTCGTGGTCCTCAAGGTTAGTATGTGTGATCACAAATGGTCCATGCCTTTAGGTTCTGTAAAAAAACTCCGTTAGTTTGCTGACGAGGCATATATATATCACAAAATATCCCTGAGGTTCACCCACCTATCACAAATGGTCCCTGCGAAATTTTTAAATTTTTTCTATTTAAAATTCATAAAATTTTGATTTTCTTTTTAAAATTTTATGAAATTTTAGTTTTCTTTTTAAAATTATTTATAAATGAAAAAACCATTTATAGAAGGATTTGAATCTTGAGGACCATTTATGAACCCTAAACCCTTAGTTTTTTCATTTTAAATTTTATGAATTTTAAATTATTTTTTTAAAACTCCATATGTTTGTTGATGTGGCATATATATGGAGCCCACATCTACAATAATATAGTGTCACATGTATTTAAAATATAATATGTATTTTTAAATAATTTAAAATTTAAATTAAAAAATTAAAAAAATTCGTAGGGACCATTTGCGATAGGTGTGTGAAACTCAGGGATATTTTATGATATATATATGTCACGTCAGCAAACTAACGAAGTTTTTTTACGGAACCTACCGGCAGGGACCATTTGTGATCGCACATACTAACCTTGAGAACCACGAGTGACAAAAAAAAAATTAAGGATGCAATATAATAATTTCGTAAACCATAGGGACGTTTTGTGATAATAGATAAACAGTTTGGATCTAGAGGCGGCCTTAAGAGGGTTAAAACGAAGCCACCGCAAATCTAATTTTTTAGGGCCCCCAAATTTTTTGCCCATGTATCTATGATATAAGTATGTTACACGTAAATTTCCTTATTAAGTTTGAGCTTAGCTCAGTCGGTTGATCGTGTTTTACATCCGACACTAAATATCTCATGAGATGACTAAATTAGTAAAAAGCCATAAATTGTTTTGAGTAAAAATATGAATTTAATGCTAGAATGAATTGTTGTTTGGGGCTTCTTGCAAGACTAGAATGTCCTCTCTTTCTTTATTCTTCTATGGCGACCAAAATAAAAATGGAGAAGCAGAAGCTATAATTCTAGTTTTTGGTCCTAATGAAATTCCATATTATATTTTTAGTCAATAATATTATGTGTTCTCTTAGTTGTTTGGTAGTTCCAATCTAATCCAAAATTATAATTCGGATAATGATAATGTTGTTTTTTTAAGGACATTTCTTAATGAGAGGGGCGATAGTAAATACTAAATTCACACACACTACAACGAATACTAGGACTCGAATCCAGAACCTTTCCAGAGGAGCAATTGCTCCAAACTACTATACTAATGGGTCCTTTGCAGATAATGACTAATGTTAAACTATGTACAAAAGGCACACAAATCTGGTTGTTGGGGGACAGTATAACATAATTTGGAACAATTATATTCTCTTAGTAAAAGTCTAGAAAACCAAAACTTTCAAGAGAGGATAGGCTGGACATTAAAAAAAACAAATAATTAATGGAAGGGGGTTATATAGCCTGGGCTAGGTGGAACAGCAGGAACTAGGAACCTTCAAAAATCTTCAAAATGGAGTTGTTGTTTTTTTTTTTTTTTTTGGTGTTGCTTCTTGTATAATCTAAAACAGCTTTGGTCCAGCTATGTCCGCAGCCAAACGCGTTTGTGGTTATGTTCATGAAGGCTGCTAACAGCTATCTCTTTTTCTTTTCAAATTTTATTTACTCAAAGCATATCTCTCTCGTTTTTCATTTAAAGAAAGAAAGCAGATGTAATGTCTTAGTTTTTTTCTTTTTCATATGGTCTGAGTTTTTTTAATGGTCAATCTGAAAATTTTAAAACAATTACTAAGGGGGTCAAATATTTAATTTTATTAATCCAAACAATTTTTTTGTATTTATTTATGAAATAATTAGGTTCAAATAAAATTACGTAAATTTAGCACACATGTCAAACGATAAGCGGCACACAAAGAGGAAGGACTTATTCGATGAAGGAGCCAAGCATAAAGAGGAACTACTATAGACCTCATGAATTTTTAAAAAGTAGAACAATACAAACTTCTTTTGCAGATAGGTCATAGACATTTAAAAGGTTGGGTATGGAAGTGAAAAATTTAAAAAGTTAGGTACTAATTTGAAACGATTCTTAAAAGTTGGGTACTTTTATGTAGTTAACCCTTAAAAATTCAGGTGTTTTTTTCAAAAAACATTTAGAAGTGATTCTTACAAAGCACATATAATATAATTTTTTAGAGAAAGAACTTTGTGAAATAGAATCACTTATAAGTATTTCTACCATACGCTATTAGAAGTGTTTTTCGTTATAAAAACACGCTTTTAGTTTTTTCAAAAAAAATATCAAAGACGTGATAAAAATGATTAGTACCGTCTGGTATTATTGTTTTTGGAATGATATTGGCCCCAAATAAATCGTGGCATAGTAACATTCTGTCTTTGACCAAATGAACACGAAACAGCTCACAAGCAAAACCCAAAGCAAACGACTAAACGAATCTTTGAGCAAAAAAACACGACTAAGCGAATAAATAACCCCACATTTAGGGGCAGCCAGCTCCTATTGGCCTACCCACACCATCTCCACCGTTTGATTCTTCCCACGTGTCTTCACAGAAGCCCTTGATTCGTGTTTGGTGTTTGTTCACTTGGAACGTGGAAGCTGCTTTCAAACACTTTCATACCAATTAACAATTTCATGTTGTATTATATGCTTTGAACGAACATAATCACCGGGCCCTATCACTTTCAGCAAGTCCTTTTCCTTGAAACATTGCTTTCAAACGTTTACCTAGTATATAACTTAAATTATTTTGCATAAAAGTCCCTATATCTTGATATATTTAAGGTAGATGTATCGTAATTTTGATTCTTTCATTACATTTCCCTTCCTCATCATGTATAAAGCCTAAACTTATATACGTACAGTCATTCACAAAATTAGTAAACGTTTTCTTTATTTCCTTTAAAAATTCAAGTGTCATTTATAGGGATTAGTGTCTTGATCGTCATTTGGTGAATTTATAAATGTTGGGGCTAGACTTATTAAATTGGATAACAGTCTAACATATTGTGTCTTATAAGTCTCATCTATAGGGATGAGACCCATAAGAACTGATTTCGACTAAACTCCAAACCAATCCAAGTCGAGCCACAAAATGAATGAGGTTTACAACTTATTGTGTTGTAGCAATTAGCATGTGTATAGAATCTGAGGTTTACAACTTTGTTATGAAGGGCAAGATTTTCTCAACTTTTTTATGTATATACCAGAGAATGTAGGGGCACCAATTCAAATTTGAAGTAGTATGTGTCTTGTATCATTTCTTCCACACCAAGGATAATGGTTTCCCTATTAAGAAATGAGAAGGTGAAGAACCCATATATAAAAATTTTAAAATTCAATGAAACCTCCAGAACAACAAATATCTGGGTCCTCAAAATTGTTGTTTCTGCTGTTTGGAGGGGTCCACCACCTTTTCTCTGTTTGAATATGCTGAAAAGAACAAAAAGGAGTCTATATAAGAAGTAGGCCTGTGTAAAAGAAAGATGTCATAGGAAGGAAGGAAGTAAAAGAAAGCAGAGCGAGCAGCCTTAGAAGCCTTTCTCTTTGAGAGTTATAAGGCAAGGAAAGAATCCATTGAATTGTTTACTTACTTACTAGCAAGGGAAGTTCCTTGCAGTTTCTTTCGGGACAGCTAACTTTCTAATGTTCTCTATATAAATTTTGTTCACCAAGTAATTGCTAAAAGGCATCTAGCTCTCTGTTTTTTTCTCTCTTGCTCATTTCATCATCTGTCATCTCTGTTTTCTCATTAGTCTCCTCTCCTTTACAACTTTTTTCCTAGCTGAGCTTGTGTTAAGCATACGCTGCTTCTCTTAGACTCATTCTGCTTGAGTAAAAAAAAAAATCCTTGAAACCTGAAAATGGGAGTTGGAGGAACTTTGGAGTATTTGTCTGATTTAGTGAACAACAGCGGCCATAAACACAAAAAGAAGAAGCAATTACAGACTGTGGAGCTCAAAGTCAGAATGGACTGTGATGGCTGTGAGCTTAAGGTCAAGAAGGCCCTCTCTTCTTTAAGTGGTATGTTGTTGTTAATATTGTATCATTTTTTCTTCTTTGAAAGTTGAAAATTTTGAGCTGAAAATGTTGGGTTTTTGCAGGAGTTAAATCTGTGGAGATTAACAGGAAGCAGCAGAAGGTGAGTGTGACAGGTTATGTTGAAGCAAACAAAGTGCTGAAGAAGGCAAAGTCAACAGGGAAGAGGGCAGAGATATGGCCTTATGTACCCTACAACTTAGTGGCACAGCCCTACATTGCCCAAGCTTATGACAAGAGGGCACCTCCTGGTCATGTCAGAAATGTGGAGAACATGAACATGACCTCCTCCACTGGCACTGTCACAAGATATGAGGACCCTTACACCACCATGTTCAGTGATGACAACCCCAATGCCTGTTCTATCATGTAATAACATTATGGGATCTTCTCATTAGTCTCCTCTCTCTCTCTCTCTCTCTCTCTTCCCTAGCTTTTCAAGCCTCTCTAATATTTTCAATCTAGGACCTTTTTTGTCTTCTTCATTTTCTTAGTTTTGTTTCTTATATTATTGTATTTTTGTTTTGGGTTCCCTTTTTTTAATGAGAAATATGAGGAATTAAGGATTTTGATCATGCTTGTTTTCTTGCCCTCCGACGGTCCATTTCATTAAACTAATGTGGTTTCCAAATCAGTGGTTGGGCTTAAAGTTAGAGGAAATAATCCAAAACCATGAACCAAAATCATCAATTGGTAATAAGTGAGGAGGTTTAAGATTTTATATGCAGATTGCGATATTGGGTGAAGTGGAACAGTGAAATTAAAATAGAATGGACGAGACAATTCTATATCACGCTTTTTATATTAACAACACTTTTAAACCCAAAAAATACAAATAAAAAAGAAAAGAAGCAGTCTAATAGCTTTTGGGGTATTTGGTGAAACTAGTTGAGTTGTTATGAGGTACCTATCATACATAGCTTTTCTTTTTATTTTTACTTCTCGTGCCTTTGGGATGGCTTTGGTTTGTTCACAGCTGTATCTCTTCACCAAAAACGAGTTGGTGCTAGCTGGCCGTCTCTTCTATTTTAAGTTAAGGGCCTTAGGGGTTGCTGTTGTGGCTCCATAAGCAAAACAACCATACATGGCAAACAAAGTGGAAGTGGACCTAGATTTCAACTTTGTAGGTCTTTGATGATTATACAAATAACAAATTACATATACAATGTGTGACATTGAAGATCTCCCAAGATTTTAAGTGACATATGAAATCGTATAATGTTGTTGCAAGGGTTTGTAGCTTTAGCGATAGCTTGCGTTTAGGCCCACACTCATGACTAAAGTTCGAATCTCTACCTTCCAGAGGCTGAGTACGAAAACTAACATGTCTAGGGCGCCTAGTATTCAAAATAATTGGCACCAACGTTAACATTATTCAAAACCATTTGGTTCCAGAAAGAGCTAAAGGAAATTGCCAAGGAAAGCAGATCCGTCTTTTTGGTTACTCAACCAAACATGAAGAACTAAGGAATCAGCTTTCTTCCTTTCTTTCCCTTTTAACCTTTTCTCTTTGCTTTCTGTATGCTTTCTCTGATCCAGAGGAAGCGTAAAGACGTTTTCATATGCATACCTAGAGCTCAAAAAGCAATATCTTTGATAAAACAATGTTAAGCAATCAACCCCACCTCTTAACTTTGTTTAAAACCATATTCACTTCACCTCCAATCCTAAAAATCAAAATTACAAGCATCTAAGGTCTAATCACAAAATTTTACGTTTTCTTGTGTTACAAATGTCATTTGACAGAATTTTATACAAAATTTCAACCACGGTGCACTGTTTACCCTGTCATTTATCATGTTGTCAACTTGCCACTTATTACATAATGACTAATCATAGTTAGCATATGTGATTGCATCATTAAGAAAATGTTAATAAGTTAATATGCGCAACATAATATACGTGATCACAAATGACCTGGTGATGATGCACCGCAGTTGAAGGTGGTGAGCAAAAATGTAGGATAAAGGCAAAAAGCAAGCCCCAACAGTGTAAAGTATAGAAGGTTAAAGTGTAAAGAAATGAAAACTACTGGACCACAACTATATATTCCCAAAGATAATTACTAATGTATCAGGTCACTTCCTTTGATAAGATATGTACCTACAGCACTAGAATCCTCCATTTGTGGCATTGATGCGAGGGGCGGAGCCAAAGCCAAACTTGAAGTGGTGTTGGCCTTCTTTTTTTTATTTATTACAGAAATGATATTGGGAGATGAGGGATTTGGACACAGGACGGACTCAGTGAGACAACTGCTTTTAATCATTTAAACTACATACCTCTTGCGTGTTCACCTCCATTTGCAATGATAAAGTAAATGCAATGATAAAGTCATTTACAATTAAGTTTTAAAGGTCCATACAAATCTAAAAATCCTAACTCCGCCCCGTGGAAATATTTCAGATGGCAAACCATCAAACATATTTATGTACGCTATATATACAGAAAAGAAAAAAAGATGTACCAAGCTCCATGACAGGCCAGATGAGTGTACTAACCAACCCACAGGAACTTTGGCCGTTTTAATAAAGGTGACCAGACCAGTGTCAGCAATGAGAGAGCAGCTGGGCAGTGAGGTCCTCTAAATTTTCAGAACTAAGCCCATTTTGGGCAAATGTAGATATTCAAGAGAAAAGCCATGGTCTCAGCAGCAACATATCTAACATAAAGCAATCTGAAAGATTTGGTTAAGGATCTTTTATTGCATCATGCTCTTCTCTTCCCATAGGCATACATTTTGAGACACCTTTTGCTGGTTTTCACAGTGAGATAAAATTGGAGTACAAAATTCAGTTATTTCAACTACATCAAGCGACCTTTTAAATTGGTCAAGACTCTCCAGTTTATGGCCGCTTCTCTATGGTACCAATTGTTGCTTCATTGAATCATTAAGCAGGGGAAATCCTATTTTAAAAAGCAGAAAAATTCTGCCTTACTCTTGCAAGAACGGACTAACAGGGTCAGCTACCCAGCTAATCTTCATATATGTCGCAAGCCAAATATGTAAGCAACCATCCTAATCCCATCAGCATTACAGGTGCCACTTAAGAGCTAAAGCCAAAGCATGAGCTCTAAAACCAAATCTGGGAATTGTGTTTATTTATTTATAAATTGGAAAACTTTCATATGACCTTATAGAGAAATGAACTCTCTGCTGCAACCCACTGGTTTTGGTTGAGCTTGACACTGATCACTTTATGAGGTGAAACAGCTAACTGAGCCTACTTTTATATGTATTAGCATTCAAATCAGGGACAAGTATTTTTTTGTGAAAGTGTTTAAATTACAGAAGATAAGTATGTTCATTAATAGTAATCTTCATGTGTTCCATAGAGGTAATGCTATATACATAAAAAATGTAAGGTAGAATGTAGAATGAAATAGGCGGGAGCTATACCGACTTTATTCAGGGATAGATCTCCGGTTAGCAAGCCAAGCGTACAAAAAGAAGGTGCTCTCATATATGCATGCTTGAGGAGTCCTGTCTCAACTTGTATTTAACAGTGGAAGCTTTGAGTTTCAGGAAAGTCAGGAGATGCACTTGATCTGAGTTTCCTATCTATTTGCTGGCAATGGCCTATTTCCCGAGTAGATACCGACAAAATTAATATCGTAGACAAGAGTAGCATTGCCGGGTATATTGCAGTCACCTATAAGAAAAAAAAAATTATATTATATCAGTTTCTGAATAGTTGTTAAAATGATTCACAGAGTATGCTTTCATTTCTCCGCATGCTCTAGGAATAAATTAGAAACCGTCACATATAAGAAAGGTGTAGCACTATCATACCATAAAATACCAAAAATTATGAAAGCAAATATCGACAATGGTGTTATTTAACTGTCCCGAGAAGTAAACTCATAGTATAGTATTTCCAAACATATACAGATAATGAGGATGACAGTGACTTAACCACATATTTTATGGCCTTAGTATAGGCTAGGCATTTTAAGATGATAGAAAGTTACGAGTTTATGACTTTGGCCAAGGGCAAGAGTTAAAGATACCATAACCTAGGAAAACTAACAAGTCAAGATATGGGTCCTCACCTGAGAAGCATCCTGCAGGTTCTGGTCCATATGCTAAATGTGAAGGAATGTGGAGCTTACGTTTTCCCCCTGTGCAACATTTGTTGGGTATTGATTTGTTATCTTCTTTTTTCACAAATGGCAAAAACATAGAACACAATAACCAGTTCTGAAGTCCTACCTACTTGCATTGGAGGCACACCATCACCCCCATAAATTCCTTGATCCAATCCTCTAATGACCTGGACAACAAAGCATACATAAGATAAAGGTAAATGAGCACACATAA
This sequence comes from Prunus persica, assembly GCF_000346465.2. Lineage (NCBI taxonomy): Eukaryota > Viridiplantae > Streptophyta > Magnoliopsida > Rosales > Rosaceae > Prunus > Prunus persica. The sequence continues at coordinate 18,473,125 of NC_034014.1, forward strand.
ATGAGGCCATATGGAGAGGGATAAAACAAAGTGCAATAGGGGAGATAAACATTCGTTTACTGAGAAGTTGAATAAAACAAAGTTCAATTGTTCTGTACGACAAGTTGGAGAACTGCATACAATACATACACCATGCCCAAATGCAGTTGCATTTTATCTAACAGCACACTCTCGCACGTTAAGGGAATAACATAAATTGCACCTAAGTAAGCAAAAGACAGAACAGCCGTAGAACAGAGAATCAGCAGTTCACAGAAAGCAAAGTGCACATAATATAGGCAGTTAAGATGTAATTTTAGTATGAAAATATAACATGTGGATAACCATAAGATATCTAAAAGGAATTTTTGCTTATGATTATTCTGTGGCTTTTGCGCTCATTAAGCAGTGTGATCCTAGATTTAAAAGCTTCATGCATGATTAACGTCAATTGGGAAATGAAGAGATACTATTTCATCTAATTGGCAATAAAGTAGAACAGTTTCAATCATTTGAGACAATTTCATACCTTGCCAACACCAATACGCATAGTCAGAGGTCTGCCACGTTTGTAGCTGCTGTCAAAGACTGTCCCATCAGCAAATCTTGCGGTGTAGTGAACCTGCATTCGTTTTAGCAGGTTATTGTGTTATTACGTTGTGCTTGATAACAACTGAAGTTTAAGAGAAATGGAGAGTAACATGGTACACAGGTAAGGTTTTTAGTAGTGTATTCATCTGAATCTTGGTATATCATTTCCGGCCATTTATTTTCTAAACATGTACTGCACAGTTTTGTTTTGTTTCTGAAGTTCTACACATAAAGGAGAATGTTGGTGAGTATTTTAGGCTGAGGCTAATTACATTGTCAAGTTTCTCTCTTTAACAGTGTATATTTTTGGGATCGAACAACTAATTAACAGGCCAAGAAGATGAAATCATAAAACTGATTTGAACAGACCAAACAGATGCTGCTTGTATATTTGGTGCAAGTGAGTCAAGAATTTCTCCCCTGGCAGGTAAGGATAAGTTTCACTAAATATAGGGGGACAATTACTCTCTATGAAGGAATGAGCGTTTAGATGGACCTTTATGGTTTTCAGAAGCTTGTTGCAGAGAAGTCCTACAGGTTTCTGGACATTTGACGTCATGACAATATATTCAAGGCATACAAGAACTATTTTCTTGAGAAGATACAAAACCTAGGGAATGTATGTATGGCGAATGAACACGAATCAAGAAGGGGAAAATCATGAGTAAAGTCACGCTTGGAAAAAAGTTCAATACCAAGGTTTGAGAAATGTTCTGGATTCAATTTACTGACACACAATCAACTTCACTTGTATCTTTCTTTCCCAATGTTTTGATAATATATGATATGAATTCATGCCTTTTATACTTGGGATTTTAGAGAGACAACAGCTTTAAATTTTCTTCATAGTCAGTGTATTTGATATCCATTAAAAAGTACCAAAACTTCAAATTCAGTAAAAATACAACAATGACAAACCAAACCAAGATTAGTTTTCCATGTTCAAGTAAAACTGAAGCAATTAAGCACAATTAGAGGATAACCCAACAAAAAAGTTTGCATGTTTATTTCAAAATATATCGGAAAAACTCACGTTGATGAGCTCACCACGAGGAGCGTCCACACCAGAACCCACTGAAACATCACAGAAGCCAAGCCCAGAACGAACAAAGTTCAATTCACACAAAGGCTCCCCCACAGTGGCGTAGTATTCAATTCTTGTGGCATTAGCTTCCAGAGGTGACAATGCCACAAGTGAAGCAGCTAAAAGCCCAAAACCCACATCCAAAACACTCTTCTTGGTCACAAATTTTGAAGCCCAAGACACCTTTGCATTGTTTTCAGCTGTGGACGGTGAAGAAGATGAACAAGAACAAGTGGGTTTGGAATTGCAGGAGGAGAAGGAGATTGTAGGATGAAGGCTTTGAATATGGGGGAGGGGCTTTGGAGTTGTAAGGATTAGAGCAGAGACCTTCATTCTTCTTTTTGGCTTATTTTTTTAGTTTTGGCTATCTGGAGCTTTGAGTTGTATGTATGGCTTAGCAAAATGATAACTGCTAAAACGAGTCTGGTGCTTTGGGTGGGAAAGAAGAGTGGATACGATGGGACCCATTTGGGGATGATCTGGGCCGGTAAACTGGGATAAGAGTCGATCTTGCCTTTTCTTTGATTCATAGTTGGGCAAACCCCAAAATTTGGGTTTTTTGGGCCAGCCCAAAATGTTATGAATTGAAAACCACAAGAAGATGAAACTAATCAAAATGTTGAGTTTTGATTAGTGAAGATATTAGCAACAATCAAAGAAATGGAACATTTTAGAATCATGTCTACCATAAGTTTTTTGAAAGTAGTCCCTGCCTTAGAGCCTCGAACACTTCAAGCCATTGCATATGGAGGATGGGATATCCAAACTTAATACTTCTTCCAATATCGGAAAGAAAAATATCACTAAATTAATAGCTAGTTAATACTAAAATTAATCTATTAGTTAATAGTTGGTTTATGTTTACATAATGTCTGTGCATAGACTCTTTTAAGCAAGTAATCTAAGCTCACTGATATTTGTTGAGCTCATCATTTGACCTACGCCACTAAAAATGAGTCAAAACTTTGACTCAGTTTAAATGTGAAGCCCCTTTAAAGACAGTACCTGAAAGCCTGAAGCGCATTCGTCCGTTAGCAAGTCACTCTTCATGCAAGTCACCTCACATTAAACTCATCTGTTTTGCTTTCCATTAAATCGTAATCCTCTGCCATTACTACCACAAGATTGGTTTTCAACTTATTTTGGATGCCAAAAGTACAAGAAGAAAGCAAAATATCACTCCGTTTCTTCCTCCAAATTCTCATCCATACTTGCCTCTAGTTTTTATGTCGTTCTGTAATTTTGGGACTGCTCTGTCAACTTCCTTGCCAATCTCAGTGAAGGTTCTCTCTCTCTCTCTCTCTCTCTCTCTCTCTCTCTCTCTCTCTCTCTCTCTCTCTCTCTCTCTCTCTCTCCACACCCACACACATAAAAATCCTTTTAACTTGGTTTTTTTGGTTACTGGCGCTATTACTGGTTTCTCTGGCATGTATTTCAAATGTCAATTTATCTTGAATCATCACCAAATTTGAAACATTCAATTTAAAACAGATGCCACTATGCAACATTTTATTCTGTAGGACGAGTAAAATTCTGCACATGGCCTTTTATTTTGAAAAAAAAAATAGTTATTACCGTTGAGACCGTTAAAGGACACTTTTACCGTTAAGAGGGTTGAGATCAATCTTTTGCGTATCTGTGTCTGCACGAGTGCATGGCATGGACCGTTAGGTTGAATATTCGAATCTTGGCCGTTAATACCGTTATGTTGTAATAAATATTCAAATATTTATTTATCAAATTTTTAATTGATAATATGGTTTTTCTTTTAATCTCATTTTAAGAAAGAGGATTCGTAAAATGTTTAAGAGTACTTCTTTTTTGGGTGAGCTACTTCTGGAGACTTAATGCTGCCCCTTCTTTTAATTTTCTCTATGATATTCTGAAAATTATTGTTAGATTTTTCTTTCAGAGGCTTGTTTTGCACAAAAAATTAATTGATATATATATATGCCCAATTCCAGCGAGAATCTCTCTCATTTATGACATGACACTCTTTTTATAAGCTCATCTTTTACACGTAGCAAATGTAACCTGAATATCATTTGTTTTATATATGACTTGCATTCTTAGATATATATATATATATATATCTCCCCTCTCAGAGTCATACTCTCACATATACACAGCCTTCGCAGATCATCCATGGAGAGAAAGGTACGTAGGACTTCAATTTATTCATTTAATTTCAACTCTCATATGTACTTTGCTTTTCTTTTATGTGCCATGGAGATACGTAGGACCATGGTGATATAATTATGTATCCGCATTGGGACATACGTTTTCTGTTATACAAATTTATAAAAGAGGAAAAAGTGAATTTTTTTACTGAGATGAACCAGTTTGCGAATTAGATTATCAGAATGATTTTGGTTTTTATTTTATTTTTACATATCTAGGGGAAGGCAGTTTTGGAGCCTCATCATGTTGCTGCGCAATTTCCTACTTGCAGCAGAAATGGGACAAGTTTGCAGCTCCTTGAAGTGAAGTTTGTGCTCTCTCTCTCTCTCTCTCTCTCTCTCTCTCTCTCTCTCTCTCTCTCTCTGTCCAAAAGTCCAGATTCATCTTCAACAGCTCACCGTGCCAATCCTACAAGCATCAACTATGGCAACAAAATCTATACCTCATCACCCTCTACAATTCCAACGCAGGTAATTAATTAGTTGCTTCTTAATTTCATTTGACAACTAAGTAGTTGAAATAATGTGATTGTACAATATTCACGGCAGGCAAACAATATCCATTTGGGGTCTGTTCCATATCCGCTAGCACAACCAACTAACGATGGCCAGGGCGTCAATAGATCACTCCCAAGAAACCGGCGGCTCCCGGTGGTTGGCACAAGTGGTAGTGCTGCCTCAGCGCTGCCGTATTCCAGACCTGGAATATTGGGCACTAGAGCAGTATGCAATACAACTTTAAGAGTGGTTTAAAAGTTCATTATTCCTATTAAGCGATTTTTAATTACTGGACATTAATTAATTATATGCTGGGTTAAATTATTTTGGGGCTAATGCAGGGCAGCCAGGGGACCGTTGGACCAGTGATCATCACCGGACCCGTGCCTAGGAATGTCCCACGTTCTCATGACTCGGTACAGGTATATATATCACTCTAAACCCTAAAAGGGTTCTTAGTATATATTTCCCTTTTATTGCTAAACCTTAATTGTATGTTTTAGCAAAATATATTACGTACTGGGAATGCTAGAGAGGCTATATTATTGTACCATATATCATATCTCTAGTAGAAATGATTCCTACTTGTATTGACGGGACATACCTCTATTAAAGATGTGATACACAATGTACAGGGAAGGATAGAGCTACATACATGCCTGAAATGGCTGTGTGTAAGTTCATAAATTTTTAAGCTATTTCTCCTGCCTCCAACTCCCGGTCCCCAAAATATATAAACTCTAGCTTCACCATTTACAATATGGTATTCCTAACATTACTTTTACGTTCCTGCAATTTTCCTCACCTCACATTTCCGTATACTGAAAGTGGACAACTAATGAGATCCACTTATTGAACAGGGTTTCTACGGTGGGTCCTAAATCACTTAACACATTTCTTTATATCATGACAGAGAGGAGCTGTGAATAATCAATATAGGCAACAGCTGTTAGCGAATGCAAGTATGGAGCTCCGACGAAGGTTTCCAAAAGTATGTAATTAATTAATTTAGCACAATATTGGACTTGGTTTAATTAGTTTCTAAAATTTTCATTAATCAACAACTGTTGATTAAGCACCCTAGAATTAAAAATTGTAATCACAGGTACAGGTACAGGGACCAATAAGAGACCATGATCATGAGAAGCTGGCATTGGCAACCGAAGAAGCCCATCAGTGGCCTGTGATATATGGCCATCCTCTTCGGGTACGTGCCAACTTCTAATTACAAGTTCAATCAAATAATTTGTTAAATTTTAAAGAGATGGGTATGCGGTCCACTACTAACAACACTAATATGGGTCGGGTCGATAGCCACACCGAATCAAGGTGTGATCGGTCTAGGTCGGAGTGTCGGTCTGAGTCTGAATTTGGGTATCGCTCTAATACTATGTTAAATTTCAAAGAGACGGGTCTGCAGCCCACTACTAAGAGCACTTCCAGCAATGGCTCCTTGTCCCGGCAACGAGGGGCCCAAGCCCCAATTTGTAGTTCCAGCGGGCTTTTACATCCCTGGCAGCACATGGGTCCCACCAAACCAGGCCAACCCAAAGGCAAGATCAGAATGAAATTTTTTTAAAAAAAATATTAAAAATTTCAGAATTTTTTTTAATAAATACTTAGTCATATTCTTCATCACTTCCCACACCAAAACTCTATACAAATTCTTCTCCTCATATCTCATGTGAATAGTAGTTGCCTTGGAAATGGGTGGAAACACCACAAGCCTTTTGCAAGGGCTACCACTGTTCACATGAATAGTAACAGCCCTTGCCTTGTCATTGCCTCTGATATTATCCCCAACTTAGCCACCTATAAAGCCTAGTAGGTGTGGGGTTTTATCCCAAAATGCCTCAATGTTATTAAGAGTGGAACCACTTATTATAAGTTGTAGTTTATTTAGTCAAGTTTCCGATATAGGACTTCTTCTTCTTTTTTTATTTTTTATTTTTTATTTTTATGAGATAGGGGGGACAAAACTCCAAATAAAACGAAAACTAACTACCGATATGGGACTTTATATTCTTCAACATAACCATTTTCTCCATTTCTACTATAGAGAGGAGAATTTTGAAATTTGAATTTTCTGTTTTTAATATAAATTCTGATTACTTGTTTAATATTCTGCGGCAGGATTTTGATGTAACCAAGGGGATGTATGGCAGAGAAGACGATCTTTACTACCCCTTCCCAGCGCATCTTATCAACATAGATGATTTCAGTTAAATCCGAAAATGGGAAACTAATTTGCATTTTACTTGGATTAGGGTTGCTTGGAGGTTTAACATTAGAGCATGGCATGGACGTGAAAGTAGTGCTTGGTTATATATTTGAATGTTTGTTTACTTGGAAATTATATGTTTCCATGCTTGTTATTTTTTGTTCTAATCTTTATCAACAAATTCTTCAGGCAAAAGTTTGTTCTTGCGCTCCCACCCAAAAGTTTCTTTTTTAACTTCAATGAATTGTTCAGACAAATGTCAATGGAAAAAAAAAAATTATTTAGACAAAAAAAGAAAAACTTTGAGAAATTAGGAAAACCCAATACAAGAACTAAAACAGAGGAAAACGAAGAAAATGAACCCAGTCCCACCCATCGAGAGAAGTTGAGGTTTCACTTTAAAACCAATTGGTAATGAGTGAGCTACCGACACTAAATTACAAAAAAACTCACTATTATCCAATAACTGCTACAAAAAAGTGACACCCTTTTGTAAGAAGGAACCATCATTATTAAAAGGTGGTGTTTATTTTTGGTAGTTCACAAATTTGTTAGACTAATTTAAACATGGACCACTTTTGGTGGTTGTTTTTAACATTTGCCTAAAAATTTGCAGAGAGCTACAATACAACTCAAAATTTTGAAAGAGATTTCAATCCTATATTGAATACAAAATAAATGTTCCTGTGCTAGATTTTTACAACAAAGAATGTAATTAAACTTGGTTCTTCAATTTTCCCTTTCTTCCTTTGCAATCTCTTGCTTGGTATATTTACTGAAGCACCCACAACCGCCAATGACTATGGCTTGTGAACTCCTCTAGTTGCACCACAGCCCATTATAGAGGAAGGTAATTTTCCCACCTTCTCAATTCCTGATTCAAACACCACACCCATTCCCATAAAGAAGTGAGACTCTATGTGGCAATGAAACGCCCAAGCCCCTGGATTATCTGCCCTGAACCTCAAAGCAGTCCACCCATAACGATGAACAGGCACAGTATTCTTCATGATAGGGTTCACCAAATTGTACTTCTTTGGATCATTGAACATGTCAAACTTGCCCTCGCCATATCCTAGGACCCAGAAATCGTGCCCGTGAAGATGCCACGGGTGCGTCTCACTGTTGTTCGGGTTCCTGGTGTTGGCATTTTGGAGTATAAGGTCCACTGTTGTATTGAACTGGAGCCTATAAATCCCATTGCTTACTGTAGCATTTGTGTTGTTTGGTGTCTTGTAAATGTCATAGTTTACAAAATCATACACGTCAGGTGGAGAAGTTTGATCAAATTCCTCAGTCAAGTTCTGCTTGAGGGCAATGAGATAAGGTGTGTGAGGATGAGTGAATGAGACATTGTTGACCGACCAGCGGACATAACCGTTGACGGTGTTTTGTGTGTTGAGAAGGACAATCACTCTGTCTGAGGTTGGGGGAGGGGTGTGGATGAAGCCTTGGTGTGCTTTGATGGCAAGACTTTGATCCAATCGGGCCCGAACGTTGTCCCAAGCGGGGCCTGCTGGGGGTACCGCCGGAGGAGATCTCCTCGGGTGGTTTGGATAGTAATTGAGAATGGCTAAACCAGGTGGGGTGGTGGCATTTCGGCTAACCACATTTGTTGTCATCCAATAATTTCTTGAAGGGTCTTGGTCTGCTTTTATTAGCACAGAATATGTCTCACCAGAATATAAGAACAGGTTCTTCACAACAAATGGCTCAACATAATGCCCGTCTGCCTCAACCACTGTCATATTATGGCCCTACAAAAATGGACAAGTTTTGTTAATTATATGCTAATACTTACAATTATGTGGATATTGTTCTGCATACTACATGAACATGGATAAATTAGTAACCTCTATTTGAAAACTGAGGGCAGACAGAGCAGTCATGCTAGCAACCCTTAGTCGATACGTCTTGCCAGGGACGACTGTCGTTGCGTAAGGGGAGCATTCGGGCTTTGTTGCGTTACAAACATCAGAGTCTAAGCTTGGAGTGGTCAGTGTAGAGCAGTTGAATCTTCCTTTTCCTTGTATCAAAAGCGACTGAAATTTTGGCCAAAAGGAAAACCCATTAGCAAGTGCCTTGACAGCAGCAAACACTAAACTAGTAAATTCTATTTGTTACCCAAAAACTGAATAGAGAGGCAATTAATTACCTGAGGTTCCCCAACCCAGGAAAAATTAAGGGAGGACAGCCCAACTGCGTGTTCATAAGTGCTCTTGTGGTACCAATCATTAAGTATGATGCTTCGATCATAATCGTAAGAAAAAGGCTCAGATTCTCCATCAGGAAGCGCTACACGGATCGAACCATATAAACCAGCTTCTCTCTGCATTCCATAATGAGCATGGTAGAGGTATGTTCCAGGCTGCAAAAGGCAATTTAATCATACATGGAGATCAGTATAAATTATTAATTCAACAATAACAACAATCTGTCTACCATGAAAATGATGTCCTACTTACCCTATCAACCACAAACTGATATTTGAAGGTGTCTCCAGGCACTATTGGGCATTGAGTCACACCTTCAGTTCCATCACTCCATGGTGTTCCAATCTGCAACCGAAAAAAGCAGCACACTTTCAGATGCTATGAAAAAAAGAAGTATGCTGATCAAATAACAAATAAATAGGAATTGAGGAAATTACGACGATCGTACCTGTCGAATTCCATGCCAATGTATGGCTACATTTTCTGTCCATAAACTGTTTGTAAGCTCAACAATGATGGTGTCTCCCTGCTGAGCAAGTATGGTTGGTCCAGGAGATCTACCATTAATGGTTATGACCAGCTTCTTGAAGCAATCAGGGGACTTGTACTCATACTTCACCTCCCATTTGTAATGCCTAATTCTAGCCTCCACTGCTGGAACCGCAACCAAAGACAAGAACAGAAACAAAGCCAGAAATAACTTTAAAATGCAACCATTTCTCTGTAAAAGCTCAACCATTTCTCTTTGGAACCTTTAGAAGCTCACTGAAAAAACTACAGAGACTCTATTTGAAAGTTGATGAAATATTAATTATATTGGGCGCTGTTGCTTCCTCAAACTCAAATTGGCTCTTTTTGTAAAAGTGCTAGCTGCTTCAATTGCTTTTCCCCCCTCCAGCTCTATATATAGTGTCTGAGTCTTTGGTCAAACATGGTAGCTAAAGACTCAATCAATTACTCAGTGAAACCACGAAATTACTGGGTATTTTCCTGTTTATGAGCTTGTGTTTTTCGTATGAAGCTGACATCTTCAAATTATTTGCAAACATCAGGAAGGTGGAAGAGATCCTTAGAAATTTATCTCATTGACTTTAATCTGTTCATAACCTTGAGTGTCTCTTGCTCTACCTAGTTATTGTATATATCCTTTTGTAATGGGGATCGATTTGTTTATTCTTTTCTTTTTTTATGAAGTTTTAATTGGTCAAACCAACTCCATCTTGCCAAGTTCTATTTGTATTTTTCTTTTTGGCGCCGGAATGTTGTACTATTTCATGTCAAAACAAGAGAAAGTAATCCAGCAGTCTGTGAAAACGCGTTGTTTCAGGCTTTGGTTTTGCAGCAATAAGAAGACATACTATGGATATAAGCTTATTTGAGATGAATTTTTTGTGGAGTTCATTATTATACTTTGTATTTCAAACATTTGAACTAAATATCTTTTTGTTGACCAAAAAAATAATAAAAAACTAAATATCTTTTTTGTCTTTATTCATAAATTATTTTTACAAAAAATTGACAATATAAAAGCGATATAAACACATTAATTAATTATGAAAACATTAAAAAGACAACCATTTGATTGAAAAGATAGAAGAATCATCTCGTTGAAGCTGATTAAATATAAATAAAATATGGTCACAATCACATTTTAAACTCCTTTATCGTATCGAATTACACTTGTGTATTTTATATGGCGGAAAAAAGTGCATCCGTATCCCTCTAGTTGATTGATCCTATCTACACAAGTGATAGGGTGGTCTATTTTGTGATCCTATTAAGTATTATCCTCTACAATAAGTATTATTTAAGAAATATCATTGTGAGACTTTTACGGTGTAGGTTGAGGAGGACCCTCTCCTTAGCTGGAGTTTCATCAAAGTTTGATCTGCACTGACCCGTTGACCAGAAAATAGTGAAAGCAAGGTGCCCTATCCAAATATATCCATGCATGATTACCCCACCATTCCCGGTATGGAACAAATTAGTACCTAAAAAAGGGTTGTCACATCTAAATAGGGTCTAAAATATTTTTATTATTATTTTAAATCCTTGATATTGATGGAAATTTGGATAGACATTCAAAAAATAGACCGTGAGTCCCTAATTGGCCATTTTCATATAGCTTGAGTTCTTAGTTTATAAAAAAATTAAAAAAAAAATCAAGGGGTAAATTGACAATTATGATTTAGTTCAAGGGGCAAAACCACACTTTAGTTATAATATAATGATTTTGTTTTTTCAATTTTCAATTTTTAGAACCGAAACAATAATCTAGCCACTTTCTATGTAAATATACTTCAAATATAGTTATTGGCTTCTTTTTCCTACAAGTAATAAATCTTGTTATGTCATAAATATATGAATGTGGATGACCACCATATCATCCATTACTTTTGTTGAGTTGTAACCTATGTTATTACTATTGTAATTAGTACCCTTTAACCTACAAATTATGGGTTTATTTTCTATGGTTGTAAGCATATAAATAGGTGTTTATCAAAAATGAATGTGACAAGTTGAGTATAATGCCAAAAGAAGACACCGAATTTTAGTCACAAACACTCCCTCATGAGCTAAACATTCTTCCTCCTTTGATAGCAACTGCATTGTAGCCAAGGAGTCAGATTCAACTACCAAGGGCAGAAGCGATGTATCTAAGTCAAAAGAGAGACCCACTTTGAGAGCGTAAAGCTCGGTAGCCAACATAGACATGAGACTAGGTGCCCTCATTGCCACTGCCCTTATAAGAATGTCGCGTGAGTCCCGAACAATTAGACCTACCCCCCCGAAGACCATCTCGCAAATCTAAAGCAACATCGACATTGAGCTTAAAAAAACCAACATGAGGAGGACGCCAATGTTGGTTCGAAATGGGCAAAGAAATACACTTATGAAGTAGTAACTGTGATTGATGATATCCCACAACATAGTTTATTTGTACCACATTTGACCCGCCACTCACGCTATGACACGTGGAAAGAGCACAACACTAAGGAAGACCCTATGACCCACACTAGCAAACCAAGTGGTATGGATCGGTAGGTACCTTCGGTACCCACCACTGATCCAGCGTCCAAACGTAGCCCTGTGACCTTGCTGGCAAGGTCGGTCCAACAAACGACAGGTGCTTTCGACTATATCCTCCGATAGGTCGTCTTATATATACGTCTGGTAAGCCTTGCCAATTTTGCGCCTTGGAAAGGGGATCTTACGAGATAACCTCGAACCCCTCGCTTGGATATTTGCTGGGACCCATGTCAACCTCGGAAGGCACTCATAGGAGTCCCACATCGAAACTAAGTACCAAGAGAATACCCAGCACTCTCTATAAATAGGGCCTCTTGCCCTAGATACAAGGTAAAACTTTCGACTTGACTCCTATGCTCTTACATTGTCAGCAGCTTGCTCTTAAAAACTAACTTTAGCATCGAAGGGTCTTCAGCTAGTACCACATCAGTGCCCTAAACCTCATCTGTTGTTTCTCTCCTTGGCCCAGATCCAGCATCGCATCCCGAGGAAGGATGTGCCCATACTGAAGGCTCAACTAGTCCTTAGACCATCCACCTCACCTGTAAGTTACTGATATCTCTATCTGTTTAGTTTTAGCACCAATAGATTGGCACCGTCTGTGGGAATCGATTATCGATCAACCCATATCTCTCTTGAGCCAAGAGAATCCGCCTTCATCCCTTGCTGCCGATGGTCCAATCATTGGCCTTGCCAGCAAAGCGACCCTCGCTCCCCCGCCCAACACACATTAAACGGAGACACGGGTTCGGGAAAATACTCTAGAGGCTCGAGTGGAGGCCATGCAACAAGAAATAGCAAAGATGCAGGAGCACAACAATATTCTCTCTTCCAAACTCAACGACACTCAGAGGCAGCTCTACAACCAGCAATCACATTCTACCCAATTGCAGGATGGTCTGGAATAAACCATACAGCTTCGGCAGGAGTAGTCATTCAGAAGCGTGCCAAAGCCCAACGGTCATGACAACGGATAACAGGCTGCAGTAGGTAAACCGTCCACCTCTCAAAAACTGTTCGTGCCCTCCCCAAAGGAACACCACCAAGAATACCGAGTCTACTCCGACTGTTGGAATAGACTCAACGATCGGGGCAAGGAACACCAACCATCACCAATCCCGGTCCAAGCGAAACTCAACGATTGGCATCTGGACGTATTAGGACCAAAATCCCCCATTCACCAAATGTAGGACGCGATCAACTTGGAGGAAATGGATGAATCAGACTACATTCCGACTTCACCCGCAATTACAATCTCCTACCGATCGGCATGGCTAGGACCCTCTCGGAGAGAGCACCATAGTTACCAATCGACTAAATAGGATAATCGACAAGACCTCTATGCTTTTGCATTGTCAATAGCTTGCATTGTCAAGGAGATGCTCCGCAGACATAGGATCAAAACCAAAAAGGACAGCATTCCAATCATTCCACAATAGCCACAGCACAATAACAAAAAAAAAGGTTGTTGAGCAATTGGGATTAAATCCCATGCCGCAAACAGCCAAGTAGCAGCATCGTCCAGGGTCAAACCAAGAAAAACTGTTGGCAGTTCCGAAGACTCCTACACGGGATGAATAGCCGAGCAATCTCGTAGGGCATGAATTGTTGTTTCACAGCCAGTGGAGCAACAAAAACAAGTCACGTCCATGGCGATCTTACGATGAAAAAGGACAGCTTTTGTCGAGATGCCATTCAGAGCGAAACGCCAAAGAAAGTGTTGTATTTTTGCTGGTACTTTCATTTTCCAAATATGCTTCCATAATTTTGGTGACAAAGAAGAACCAGTACCAGTGCTAGTATGACTGAGAGTAAAATTCTGATATTCTAAGGCAGCCCAGTATCCACTCTTCACAGTATATCGCCCATATATAGTAAAGTGCCAAATTCTACAATCAACGTTATCACATACCAAAGGTATAGATAAGATAGTCTCCGCTTCCATAAAAGTAAATAAACTATAAACCTTGGGAACATCCCACCGCCCACTTGCCGAAATCAGGGTGCTAACCTTAGTATTCATAGGGACGTGTGGAGCAGTTTGAGCCGTGAATATGCGGCGATAGGGAATCCAGGCATCACCATAAATTTGTACCAGCCGACCGTCACCAATCCGCCATCGCAAACCACATAAAATAAACTGCCAAGTATAGGAAGGAGACGAACCCTCATGTGCACTCAAGAAATCAGTAATAGAGAAATACCTAGCTTTCAGCATCCGAGCTACAAGAGAATTAGGAGATTGGAGCAGACGCCAACCTTGTTTTGCCAATAGAGCTTTGTTAAAATTGACTAACTTTCGGAAACCCAACCCTCTTTCCGACTTATGTCGGCATAGTGCTTTCCAGTTTTTCCAATGAGTCCCTCGCGCAGCACCCTTAAACCACAAAAAAATGCAATATATAAGTCAAATTTGGCGTGGGCGCATATCGACCTATTTAGTGGCTTGGCCCAGTTCCATATGGACTAGGTTGTGGGCTTGGGCTGAACTTGAGGATTTTCATAAATGGACGGGTCCGACACGGCCCATTTATTAAGTAGACCAACTCTAAACTATCCAGATCGGCCCAACACGAACCATTTGACACTTTTATTCAACTCTGTATGTGTTTGATCCATTATTCGACCCAAGATACGTCAACACTTTCACTTGCAAAAAGGTTATTGTTAAAATTCCGGTGTAACTAATCTATATCTATATCTACATATAATGGAAAAGACCATTATTGTTAAAATTTTAAAAACCCAACAAATGCCTTTACTGAAGTAAAATATATATATAAGCCACTTGACATGCATGAGCACAGATCGAGAAGCTAGTATTATATAAGAGCATCTCCAAAGGACGAGGCAAAAGAATAGGCAAACCTCCTTTGTTTTGCCACATTAGCATTTTTATGCTCCAAGCGAAGAGGCAAATAGGTAGGCAAAATATATCTACTCTCCCTAACAAGGCAATATTGCCTACTTCAAAGTGAAGAGATATATTGAGCCCCACTTATTTTTTATAATAAAATATTATCTTCATTCTCTCACCTACTTTCTATATAATATGAAAATGTAAAATATAAAGATAAATAATATAATAATAGTTTGTAGACTTGTATAGTCCCTTAGAGTGACCAACTTTTTTCATGAGGCAAATGGGTAGGCAGCATGCCACCTGGGTAGTTATAGTACAATTTTGTTTATTTTATTTACCTCTTTTCTTGGAGATGCTCTAAGAAAGTGGCTAACTTCTTGTATGTCATGATACGGTGGTGTACAAATATAGAATTTTGTTAGCATTGGTGTTAAGTAGACTTCTATTTTATGAGGATTACGTTCTTGAAATTTGTAGAGGTGACACTGCGCCTCGCGAAGAAGACGATGCCTGGGTGTTGGTGACCTAATAAACTCTACGCACCGTTTTGTCTATAGCCTCCTTTGATTTAAACGGTTTGTTTAGTGTTTGATTGTACAACCTCTCAGCTTGGTTTTATGATAATGACTAGATTTTAAAATAAAAAAATTCCTATTGGCCAATACAATAGAAATACAAAACCCTTTAAACACGTACCAGCATATATAACTACTAAAATTAATAAATGATATATTATTTTAATTACCCTATCTTTGCCGTATTCAAATTCTAATTTTTGAAGAATTTCCGTATGGCTATGTTGTACCATATCGTATTTTTGTACAAGTACAACATAGGTTTTGAGCTTTTAGAAATTTATCTGGGGTTTTGGATTGTCCACTTTTTTGGTGCTTTTAATGTTTTAAATGTTGCCCCTTCTCTGAAAAATTTATGAGTCCGCCAATGTACGTGAGTGTATGTTTGGATAGTGCGATGTTATTGGGACTCTATCCTTTTTTATTTTTTATTTTTGTAATCTTGGGTTAATGATATGATTTTCAATCATACTTAGTGACAGATTCAGGATTTATACTTTCAAGGGTCATGGTGTAAAAAGATCAAAGTCTCTAATAAAACTATCACATATCAAAAGGCCATCATTGATATCAATTTCATATGGTAAAGCAAAGGGTGCGGGTTGGAGGTTGCGGGTTAGGGTGAGAACTAGGGATTTAAGGTTTTGGAGGGGGAATGTCAGGCTGTATTGGGGGGAAAATGTTTTTTTCAAGACGTGGCTCAAAATATCGCTGTTTTTAGCCAGGTTAATTATTAAAAAAAATTGATGTGCTTGGGTCAAAACTAGGACGTTAAAAAAATAAAAGGAATCAACAGTGTAGCTGCCCAAGATTTCGTTGGGGCCTTTCGTTGAGCACTTGGAGTGCATGTTGGGGTCGACTATGAAGCTTCCACAAAATCACCGGTGAAGCTGCCATTGCCAACAAGGTTTTTCGGCGTCCACCGGGTCGGGTGACCTCATTTGTCCCCATGTCAAATAAATAGAGGAGTATATACTATTTTGGAGTGGTCTAGAAGCATAACATAGTCTTAAAATAATTTCTGGTTTGCTTTGCATGTGTGCGTTTGTCTAAATCTCACGTGATTATAATAACTAATTACGTTAGAGTTGAGTCATTCCACACGACTAAAACAAGGTCAATTACCTAATATTTAACGCAAATAATAAAATATACGATACGAAGCCACAACTGAAATTGTCAAGGTCTTCAACTGAAATTTCCATGGCATTTGCATATAGGGTTGGTGACGAAGAAAACGGTCAAGTTTTTTGTCATGGGTCTTGAATTGGAGCTTTCGTGGTATATTCAGATAGGTTTTCGGACATCATGAAGAAAAGATGTCGATGTAGACAAGTTTTAAAATAGTTAAACCTGATTATTTTATGAACGGAGGGATCAACATTGGTTCATGAAACAGCGTAGGCAAGTTTTAGTCATTGATAAAAATTAAAAACAGTTGATGGCATCTTCCGTGTTCTAGTACATCAATTCCATCGGAGCTCTTAATTATTATATAATTACTTTTCATCTCTTTCTCTCTGATTTGCGACTCAATATAATAATTTTTAGAGAGAGAGAGAGATGGGGAATATGTTGTAGAACAATTTAGTTCAGGTGATGACACAGAGAGATGGGAATAGGAAGATGAGGTTGCAGAATATAAGAATGACAAACGTTGCAAAATGTTAAGAAGGGTCAGTTGACTGCGTATTCATAGTATTGAACATTTCCTTGAGTTGACATTGACAATTACTTTTATTTTTTGTTAGATTACGTAGCAATATAGCAACCTACTTCATCAAATACAATGCCAATTCAACAATCCTACAATAAACCCAGTCTCAAATTTGTGAATTACTTCTTATATCAAAGATGGAATAGTGACAGTCTAGAGAAAGAAAAATAGATATACTAATATGAATATCTGATACTATGTGGTTATTCATTCTTATAAGAGCAAGTCCAGCCATAGCCCCCAGCCTTGGCAGGACAGGGCCCGAGCCCAGGCAACAACTTCCAGCTGGCCAAGCTTGCCCTGGCAAGCTGTGAGTCCCACGAGACTGGACCAACCCGCAAGCCAAACCTGATCTCTAGCTTGGGTTACAAATTCCTCTTATAATATCTCATATGAATAGTGGTTGTCATGACAACGGGTGGGAACACCACAACCTTTTGCAATGGTTGCCACTATTCACGTGAATAGTAACAGCCCTTGCCTTGCCCTTTGCCATGACAAATAGGTGAAAGTGCTATAAAGACAAAAAAATTTGTCGATAAAATCAAAGGATGTGTAATTTTTTCTTTATTACCAAAAAGTTTAGCGAATTTCACAATTAAATTTTGTACTTAAATATTAATTTTCCCATCACTTTTATACCGAGCAAAACCCATTATTTTTGCATGACAGTGTCATGCGGGGTTTAATTTTTGGCTAAACGGGTGTGGCTTAATGACGGGCTCATATCATCACGTGCATGAAAAAGTTAATTAACTAAAAATCGAAAACTCCCACCTAGACCCAACCGCAAACATCCAGGTAAACC
The DNA here is from genome assembly GCF_000346465.2 of Prunus persica. NCBI lineage: Eukaryota > Viridiplantae > Streptophyta > Magnoliopsida > Rosales > Rosaceae > Prunus > Prunus persica. The sequence continues at coordinate 18,490,884 of NC_034014.1, forward strand.
CATTGGGATGTCGGTTTTTTTTTTTTATGGTTGGGCTGTACGTTTTGTTTATGTTTGTGTCTGTCAGGCCCTGTGTTATGGTGTTTGAATGGGCCTAATAAGTATGTAAAATTGGTTTTTTTCCACAAAGGGTCTCCAAAGTTCAAGAAATTATCATTTTTGATCCTTTATGTATTTTTGTGACATTGTTGATTCTCAAGGTTAAATTGGTCTCTACCGTCTGATTTTGTCGAAAATTCTGTTAAATTGCTGACATGAAACTTAAGTAGAGCCCACATATCATCAAGTCATGTGAATTTTCTAAGAGAAAAAATAAAATAAAATAAAATAAACCGATAAAAAAGCTCCAACTTTTTAGCTATTTCATTGACACAGGATATTTCAGAATGTATTAAACATGGGCAATACTGGCTGGAAAAAGGTTGTTTCTGCATTTGGAGATGACATTTTACAACCTGATGCAGAAGTTGATAGGCCTAACTAGGCCAACTTATATTCTCTAATCCCGCAAACTTCTGAATCGTTACTTACAGGGTGCCATGTTTGAGAATCGAGGTGGAGCATATGGATGTTTATATATCCATACCTAGAGTAAATCAGATAACAATTGGTCCTTAAGAGCCAAGTTGTAATTGTAGTCGGGAGTGTACCCAGTATTTGTCTCATATTAGAAGGCAGCGCAGTCCAAGTTTTCAGATAATTGTCATGAAGCATCCCCCAAGCATTATTCCTCAGAATCCACAACCCTGCCATTTTAGGACGTTCAGGCAACTCACATCCATCTCAATTAAATTGCCTTGAAAAGGATAGAAATTCATTTTGTCTTCAAATGGGCGATACAACCCACTCCTTGCTCAAGTGAGTTCAAAAACTTAATAGATCATGGAAACCTCAATGTAGCACAAACAAATCAACCGCAAATAGGGAAAGGGAAATTGGATACGAACAGTTTGGATCCAGAGGCGGCTATGAGGGGGTTAAAACGGAGCCACTGCAAATCCAATTTTTTAGGGCCCCCAAATTGTTTGCCCATGCATATATGAAATAAGTATGTTAAATGTAAATTTCCTTACTAAGTTTGAGCTTAGCTCGGTTGGTTGATCATGTTTTACATCCCCCACGAGCAGTATTTGACATATAGACCTCACCTAAATAACACATCAACAATAACAGAATTTTCAACGGAACTTGACGACATGGACCAATTTGATATACCCTAGGTAATCTCGAGGACCAATCATGTTATGAAAAAATATAAATGGCCACAGGTGATAATTTCGTGAACTTCATCAACAATTTGTGAAAAAATATATATATATTTTAAATACAAGCGATAATGAGAAAGGAGAATCTAACCTAAAACCTTAAGTGCACGGATAAATATTCTTAATCGACTGAGGTACAAGCTCATTGCTTTGTGGAACTGATTTTTATAATAGAGCAAAAAGGATTTCAAACAGAAGCCATCAAGTTCCAAAAGAAAAGAAAAATACTATCTTGGAAAAAAGAAAAAAAAAATTACTGCACGAATTGGAAATTACGCTCCTGGACGTTAGGAACTAACGCAACACAATTCAATAAAATTATGATTAAATATTTTTTTGTCATTGAGTTTTATACAAATTTCAGTTTAGTCATTGAAATAAATTTACTTCAATTTTTTTATTTATCAAATTTTATTTTAATTATTCACTGAATTTAAAAAAAAATTGTGAATTGGAAATTACACTCCAAGACATTAGAAATAGAAAGTAATGCAACACCAGTAAATAAAATTAATAATTCCAATCAGCAATGCCACCAGTTTCCTGATTCCTCGTTTTTTTTTTTTGTTTTTTTATTTTCTGTTATACTTTTACATTAAACTCAAAGGAGGGGCAATCTCGATTCTCTCTACCCCAATTTCCACCACAAGGAGGACGCCAACCAATAACTTGGCCAATCGCCAGAGGTAAGAAATGTCTTCCCATTCTTTCTGATTCAGTTGGTTTGATCTTGTTTGTATGACTGCTTATTAGCTTGCATGGAAAGAAAAAGGCATGTTCTTACCATGAAGGGCATTTTGTTTTGCTGGAAATGTAAAACTGATTGGGTTCTTGTTATTTTATGTACTGTAGTTTCTTGTTTCTGGTTTCCTGTATTTGGGTAAGTGGATTGCAGAAACATTTTCAAAATTAAATTAATAAGAAAATGCTACCAAAACTGTTGTCAAATTGCAATTTTTTCTTTATTCTTTATATTCTTACTTGAATGTGTTGATAGAAATATGCCGCAACAGAGAGGCGCTTCATTTCTAGGGAGCCAAATTCCAAATCTTTAAAATGGGGAGATTGATAGGGTGCACTGGAGCCCCATCTTTGTGTTACTTCTCAAAAGAGCTAAAGAAAAGAGATAGCTAGAGTCATTTTCATTGGAGATGCTCTAAAAGCCTTTAGCTAATTTTGTTCTTATATTTGATTTTGCATTCAAGAATGAGGATAGTAGGACTGACAGGTGGAATTGCATCCGGGAAGAGCACGGTCTCAAATCTCTTCAAGGCCCATGACTTTCCCGTCGTTGAGGCAGATCTTGTTGCTCGTGTAAGTAATGATCAAACCCTTAATACCCCTATATTAAAATCATAAAAGATTTATGGCAGTATTTTCTTTTTAGCTAGTCCATTGACAGATGATATTTCAGGATGTATTAAAGAAGGGCAAAACTGGGTGGAAAAAGGTTGTTTCAGCATTTGGAGATGACATTTTACAACCTGATGGAGAAGTTGATAGGCCTAAACTAGGCCAAATTATATTCTCTAATCCCGAAAAGCGCAAACTTCTGAATCGGTACTTACCCTTTTGCAGATAGTTCCATTTTTCTTTTGTGTTTTAATTGAGAGTATCACTTAGTAATACTATTAGCTGTATGATTTTACTTCCTACTTCAACATTATCTCTGGTGCAGTTGAGTAAATCATAATCTTTTACAAATCTAGTCACCATTGAATACAAAAAGACTCACCCAGTGTCAATCTGTGAATGCTGGGTTCCCACTTATGGTTTTAAATTTATATCATTCAGGTCCTGTAATAATCACCAAGTTTTGACTTGTCCAAGTTAAAATTCATAGTACAATCTCCTAATAACAAGGGAAATTATGCAAATTCCATTAGTCAAAATTGCCTAGATTTTGTTATAATATTCCTGGTAATGGTAATGCCTTATCAGAGATTCTGTGTTGGATTACTTTATAATACAAGTTCCATGACATATCAGTTTCAAAGTCTAGTTTTTATCTTTTTGTAGAGTGCTGGCTCCTTACATATGGTTTGGAATCTTTTGGGAAGTTTTGAAGCTATGGATGGAGGGGTTTAAGATTATTGTTGTTGATGTTCCTCTATTGTTCGAGGCCAAGATGGAAAAATGGACAAAGCCCATTGTTTTGGTATGGGTTGATTCTGAAACACAGCTCCAGAGACTCATGTTGAGGGACAGTACAAGTGAGGATGATGCTCAGAACAGGATAAATGCTCAGATGTCACTTGATTTGAAAAAGACCAAGGCAGACCTAGTGATTGATAATACTGGTTCACTAAAGGATTTAAGAGAACAGTTTCGCAGTATCTTAGTTATCATCACGAAGCCCTTGACGTGGACTGAATTCGGGTTCTCTAGACGAGGTGTCGCGCTGTTTCTTCTCTCCATTGTTGTAGGTGTTTTGATGTACTTTCAGAGAAGTTTATATACTAGTAGTTTATAGCAACCTTGGAATTGTACTTGGTTGAGATCTTGATCTAAATCTCTCCCTCTTTGATAGAATAAGAACCTTCACTCTGTTTTGTAGCAACAATGAAGAATGATTTTTTGCATCACTGTCTAACTTTATTAAGCCAGAGCCTTGGTTATTTAAGTTTCTTGGTGGTGACTCATTTGAAATCTCACTTAGCTCTATCAATGAGGTTGTGTTTGGGGTATAACGAGATATGCATCATTTATGTGCTATGGTTTCAACTTTATTACCTTCTTTTGGGGCTATCCCATTCCTTGGTTCTAGTCATACAGAAGTGGTCATCTAGATTTTGCTCCATTGTGCTTATTTTCTTATACCCCTTTTTTGGGTTTTTTCAATTTAGTATTATGTACTTAAGGGTATACTAGTATTGTGTTTTCAATTTTAACAATTCAAGCTATACTAGCATATATAATGGGTTTAGCCCAGTGGAAGAGGGTCTTGACTTGCAGACTAGAGGTCTCAGGTTTGAATCTCCATAGCATCATTTATGTGTATGTGTGAGAAATCCCTCTCCCCTCTAGTTTAGATTATCACTTGTACTAATAAACAAATCAATGTGGCATCTTGAACAATTTAGTACCATGTTACCTTGTTTTGGGGGCAATCCCATTCCTTGGTTCTAGTCATAGAAGTGGTCATCTATCTTTTGCTCCATTATGTTTATTTATTTTTGGGATATTTTTTATGGCATATTTACTTGTAAATAACGGGGGAACTTAAGAATAAGGAAATCAAGAATATGAATCAGATCAATTACTCCCCTAGTTTTGAGGGTATTTGATTGCGGATTTTATAGCATATTTACTTAGAAGAAATGAGGAACTCATGAATAGGGGAACTTAAGAATTTGGGAGTAAGAAATTGGAATCGGATAAACTATTCCCTCTAGTTGATATGATTCCTAGTTTTGAGAGTATTTGATAACGGATTTTACTGTGGAACTCCCATAATTTTTTATTCCGTATACGTAAGTAAATGTAGGGGCACGTGTTAGTAACAAAGGGGAATACATAATTGGAATGATTATGATACCCATTACTAATAAGTAAACATGCCTTACAAGAATCAAGAAGTCATCAATTAGAAAACTTGGGAATCAAGGAATGATAATTGGATCAACTACTCCCCTAGTTGATCCCATCCTGATTTTGAGGGTATTTAATTATAGATTTTAACATGAAACCCACATAATTTTTATTTTTATTTTTGATGTATTAGTAAACGAGGGGAAGTCAAGAATTAGAATTAGTAAAGGGCTTTTCACATTTAAGCCCATAAATAGGGTCCAAAATATAGAAAAACCCTACAATACTCAAACTCTAGAAAAAACTTATTTCACTTTTCACTTTTCACATGGCCCAAATATACCATACAAGCTTTGAATTACTAAAAAGTTACAACACTACCATGAGAGTTCTTTTCTAAAAATCATAATGCAAGCATAATAAAGGTATTTCACACATCATTCAAATTAAAAAAATAGTATTGTTGGTCCTTTTTGAGTTTTTTTCTTCAATTTATAGGTCTTAGTGTTTATATATAAAATCCATGCAAGAAATAAAGTTTATTATAAAATTCAACAAAGATAAGATTCAAAATTTCATTTTCTCAACAACTACAACATATGAAAAAGAAAAAGAAAAAAGAAGAATGATACAGTCTATGGAGACTCTTCAAACTGTTAAGATTTCAAAGATTTCAAATTGGCCCACTATTAGCAACATTGATATTGTCTCTAACTAAATTATATGTTTAGCAGGTGTAAAGTTTTTACATAAAAGACATTTATGTTATTAGTAGTGAAACTATTCATTTTTCATATTATATTTTATTTGACCAAGTTTCCATGACTTCATATTCTTCAACACAAACTCATTCAATTTATGTTTCTTCTTCAATTCAATTTCATACTTTCTCAGTCTCTCCTCCACTTTCTCCTTGCTGTTTTTATCGACACAGTCCATGATGTAGAAGCCGAGAATGCCACCAACAATGGCTTTGGTGTTGATCCAGACATAGGCCTCCTTCTCTCTCTCTCTCTCTCTCTCTCTCTCTCTCTCTCTCTCTCTCTCTCTCTCTCTCTCTCTCCCCCCTTGATTTTATTGGGAAAGTTTCATGGTGTTTTTACTAATCAGGAATTGGAATTCTCATAAGGAATTGGATTTCACCTATGGAGGATTCCCGCGTTTACTTTACATCAAGGAATTAAAAAGTAAGCGGGGCCCACACAAAATTAGGAATTGAATTCCTGATTTTGGAGAAATCCAATTCTTGGGTGAGGGGTGGTATTTTAATTCCTAGAGAACTAACCCATTAGGAATTCATCTTTTTTACTCATTATATCCTCACACAATTTTAAAATTTGTCATCTACTTTAACTCAACAACAAGAAAATTTTAGTAATTAGTACCACTCCTATGCCAATTCCATATGTTTTTTTTTTAGAAGGAGAAATTCATTTATAAAACCACAGACGTATAAAGAGCGACATGTCATGGACTAACAGGAGAGTCCAATTCAGGTCACGTTGGACCATTACAATAAAAGAACAAGTCAAAAACAAAATCTAACACAAATACTTCCGATGAGAACCGCAACTAGAGGCTAACACAGTAGACCCACATGAGAGGACCGTAGAAACCCCAAATAGTAACTCACATGAGAGGACTGCAGAACATCTCAATTGTCAAAAGAAGCCTTCTATGAGCAAAATCATAGTCTTTTGACACCCATACAAACTGTAAGTCATACCATAACAGAAGCTAGGAGAGAACACGGAGGACGAACACAGAAACAATAGTAAAGAGACCCATGAGAAGCACTTCACTTTAACTCAGAACCTGACAAAGAAAACTTCCTATGACCAAGCATAGTTCTTCGGTTGGCGCAGAGTAAAGAAGAGCACTACATCCCAACAATTACCACCAATGTAGCTGTTGCCGCCGCCGTTAAAACAGAAACAAAACATCAGCCACCAGGTATGACAACTCTCCCAAGGAGAGACACAATCCAGTGTCATTACTGTAGCCGCCGCCGAGACAAAGACAACACCAGTCACCTGGAATATTGCAAAAACAACCAAACAAAATAAACAGACAAACAGATCTAGACTATTTGGGGAGGGGAAGGGGAGGAGAAAAAGGGATAAGAGGAAAGGAAAATATGGGAGAAAAAGAAAGGGAGATGAGGAGAGGAAGGGGAAGATGAGCGGAGGGGAGGAGGTGCAGTGGCCACCTCCCCCCTTAGCTTCCTCGCGGTTGGTTGTTAGCAAAAAGAAAGGGGATAAGAGTGCGGCTAGGGTTTTGCCAATTCCATATAGTTAAGTAAACAACTTCAATAGGAATCCAAAATCTAATTCTCCTCAATCCAACTCCTCCTCAATTCAATTCCTCATGATCCAATTACGGATTAATAAACATACCATCAATGTTTTGTTTTGTTATTTTAAATATTTTATTCAACTTTAAATAATTTTAAAAAAAAAAAAAAATTCCCACGTGTGCCACCACCTTGCATGTTGCAACACATTTTCAAGCACACCTTGCAAGTTGTAACACATTTTCAAGATGAAATATTTTGTTATAAAAACTGAAAACATGTCTTAAGTGTGCAAGTCATTTCGGGTATCTCAAAACAACATATAACCAAGGTCTTTGTTTTGTTTTTTTAAACCTGAAAAGCAAAGGTCGAGGTTTAATATTGATTCTTGACTAGTTGGACTCATCCCAAATTAAAAAGAAAAAAAAAAAAAAAAGAGTAGAACATCTTGACTAGTCACACAAGTTGAACCAGTGCTTGCTTTGCCTTGCCTGCTTGAATTTTTGTACTCACCTCCTTGCACACCCACTGCCTAAATTAGGTAGGCATGTGCTGTTGAATTATAGTCATGTTTGTCAGCATGACAATTACCCTTCAGCATGGATCTACATAATTATATGGTTGCCTAGTCTAATCAATCAAAATTTGTACTCAACAAAATATAAGATGAAAATTAAATCACCTGACCTAGAGAGTTTATCATTTCAGTATTAAACATTTACTTTCATACTTACTATTTGTACTTCAACTTAATTTTTTTTTCCGACACCAACTAGCTCTTCATGTGCAAACGTGAGTTAAGCGAATTGGCTACAATAATGCGCCCGATCCTTTACACATAAGTTCGAATTTCCGTATTTATCAATTAGAGTTGTTTAGATTATCGTTTTATACAAAGAATATTAGGGATAAGAATTAAGCACATGACTCTAACTAAAACTCAGAAATTGAAGATGAGAAATTGATATTAGGGATAGGGATAGAGTTTGTGCTCCTAAGTGCTCAATTACTTCAGCTCCATCCAAACCCTTACGAGTCGACAAGTTGTAACTTAAATGACCTGAATATACCATCTGCCAACACCTTGCACAACCTAACCTCAAGTCCCAGTCAATACTCAACTCCATCCATTTTCCCACCAACCCCAAGGGACCCCCCTCACTCTCTCCTTCCTCTGCTTTAAAATGCAAAAGTTTAAAATGCAAGATTCCTCCAATTCACCTAACCCATTCCCAAAAGGAACAATCCAACTCCAACAGAAACACCTCCTCCTCACCAAACCCCCATGGCCGCCTTTTCCCTCCAGACCTCCTCCTCCTCCAGCATTGCTCGTCTCGGTTCCCAAACCCGATTTTCCGGAGCCGATTTGGGTCCAGACCCGAAATCCATAGGTTTCCCTTCTCACCCTCGCTCTAGTCTCGTGCTTCCCCTCAAGCTCCCCAACAGTAAGAGCAGATCAAGAGCAATGGTGATGGCAGTTGCAGTGAGTGGCAATGACCAAACCCAAATAGCGGAAGTCGACATCTCTCTGAGCCCAAGAGTCAACTCCGTCAAGCCTTCAAAGACAGTTGCCATTACTGACCAGGCCACGGCTCTCGTGCAAGCCGGTGTACCCGTTATCCGATTAGCGGCTGGTGAACCCGATTTCGATACCCCTTCTATCATTGCTGAGGTAGCTGCTTGTTTAGCTTCTTTCATTGACATCTTAGTTTGTGAGTTTTGTTGCATTGCCAATTGCCAATAATGGGTTGTTTTGAATTTTTTTTCATTTTCAAAGGCTGGGATCAATGCAATTCGTGAAGGTTACACAAGGTACACGCCAAATGCAGGGACTTTGGAACTTCGCCAAGCAATTTGTCATAAGCTCAAAGGTTAGACCTTTTTGTTGCTTTCTGGTTTTTTCATGTATGATATGTAGTGTATGATTTCACATTTGGAGTTGTAAGTAACGGTTAGGCTTTTGTAGAGGAGAATGGGATCTCTTACACACCTGATCAGATCGTAGTTAGCAATGGAGCCAAGCAGAGTATTGTTCAAGCAGTGCTTGCAGTTTGTTCCCCAGGAGATGAGGTCAATTGCTCTGTACCCAATACTCCCACAATCTACTTTAGACTTTATATTTTTTATGGATTCGTTTATATCATTTTCATTCATTTCAGATTCGAACTGTATTAGTGGAGTGGAAAGAAACCAAGTGTCAGTTCAATAATTAAGAAATGCCATTTTTTTTTCCCTTTCTGCTTCGTTGTTTTTTGGTGGTGTTGTTAGTGGTTATGAATGCATTGTAGCGAGTGCCTGTGAAGGAACTCACATTTGCCAAAAACCTTGTATCTCCAGGTTATAATTCCAGCGCCATTTTGGGTGAGTTACCCGGAAATGGCAAGGTTAGCCGATGCAACACCTGTGATTCTGCCCACGAGCATCTCTGACAATTTTCTCTTGGATCCAAAACTTCTGGAATCCAAACTCACTGAAAAGTCAAGACTTCTGATTCTTTGTTCTCCATCCAACCCAACAGGATCTGTATACCCCAAGAAATTGCTTCAGGAGATTGCTCAAATTGTAGCAAGGCATCCCAGGCTTCTGGTACACTCACTCTACCTGAACTGAAAGACCTGTACTTTACTACCTCAACCTTAACATTTTGAATCCTGAATTTTCAGTTACTGTTTTGTTCAGGTTATTTCTGATGAAATATATGAACACATAATTTACACACCAGCAACTCACACAAGCTTCGCATCTTTGCCGGGCATGTGGGAGAGGACTCTGACAGTCAATGGCTTTTCAAAGGTAAGTATATGGCTAACACCTTGTTGATTTCGTACTCCTCTGGCGTAAAGGTGGCTCGTCCATTTTAAATCTTGATAACTGTTAAACAGAAGAAAAAAAACCCTGAAGTATTTGGTTTGATTCTAAAGGTTGACATTTAGAAGGTGGTATCTGTAGGCTTTTGCAATGACTGGTTGGCGACTTGGATATCTTGCCGGCCCTAAACACTTTGTTGCAGCGTGTGGAAAGATCCAGAGTCAGGTATTTCCTACATTAGAATTCCATATGCATCGTGCAAATATATTTTGCCAATTATTTAACAAGTAATAATGGCACATGTCTGACAATTGCGTTTTTCAAACCTTTTTTTGTTAGCTTGTGGCATTCATTAATAGTTTTGGGGTAAAAAGTTTGAAAATGTGTGCACACACAAAATAAGAACAAAAAAAATCCTTTCAGCCCATCCACACGGACTAATTAATAATTTATGGTCTATACATTTGAGTATAATGTTAGTTCCAACAAATTCATTTTGATGTTGCTTGCCATTGTAATTAAAGTTTATTCATTCCTACAATGAAATTTATAAACATGGAATATTTTATGGAAGTTTTAATCTTTTGTTGAATTGTAAAATTAAGGAGGCAATAAGCATGATAATGGTGGGATATGTGTTTGAAAAGGTGGTAAGAGGTATCATGCATGCTGTATATCGAGGGGTACTTTAAAAAAAAAAAACATACATAATGAGTTTAGTGGAGACATCATTTGTTTAATAGTTTATACTGCATCAAGTATAAACTAACAGTCTAACATGTCTGGAATGCTATTGATGGTCAACCACCTTTAAGTAACTAAACACCACTACAGCTGAGAGACGGTTCTTAAGCGGCAAAGAACAGCATGGCGCTGCTATGATAATAATTCTTGTCATTGCTTCTTTCTTCTTCAGCTTCCAACACAAGATTATTTTTTTCTCTGTTTTGGGTTGTAGCTACTGATCGTTTTGGACCTTGTGCTGAAAAATGTCCAAAGTGAAATACATTGCTAACATTGCTGTTCAGTTCTAGTTTTAAAACTAGAGCCAATGCTATTTTGTGCACTCTTAGGAATGGGAATCATCAAATGGTTGGCAGAAGTGGAGCCACCATGGGATTTTGAAAATTCACTTTCCTTTTACTTGCATTTGCAACGGATTTTTAAATTCCAATATTCTCTTCTAATGGAGCCTTCTTAAATGTTCCCTTTTGGACTCTTCTTCCATTTGATTAGAAATCTGGATGGGATCATGACTTGCTGCTAAATCCTTAAGCAATATGAGTATTTAATTCTTTGCAGCATGGATATGGGTGCCTTTGTTCCATGGAAAGTCTAATTTTGTCCAAGCTAAAAGAACTTATTGGAATACTCTGTGACCGAGAGACTTCCTGGCAACAATTCCTTGAATGTCAATGAACTTATTGCTTGTCACCACCTAAAAACTAAATCCAACCTGTATAGCCAATCAAGGTTTACTTCAGAAATGTTGCCCTTTTAGAAATCATCAACTTCCAATTTCACACCCCTTTTTACCCCCAATAGTATATGTTCTTCTTGCCATGAGGATGAAGATGACATAATGACTTTCTGTTAAACCCTTAATAAATATGAGTATTTAATTCTTTGCAGTGCAGATATGGATGTCTTTGTTCCATGTAAAGTATAATCTTGTCCAAGCCAAAGAACTTATTGGTACACTCTGCGACAGAGAGACTTTCTGGCACCAATTCTTTGAATTTTCGGTGTACTTATTGCTTGGGCAGTGTGTCATAACCATCTGCATGTCATCTCAAGTTCATGACTGCATACTGAGCTTGTCATAACCACACCTAGTTTTAACTAATGCATAGCTAATTTATATTTACAAGTATAATGGAACAAGTCCTAAGTTAAGATCATGGATGGTTAATTAGTATCATTGCAAAAGAAATTGAAGATAATTAAATAATTTGGCCTAAATTAGAGGTCAATATTTGGACGTCTTAAGTCTTGGATGAAATTTTGGGATGATCAATATATATACATTACTTTTATTTACATCTGTATATACGTTTTTGTTTTTGAAGTTTGCTACACAAAGCTAACCCCAGTGTAATATGCCATAGTTCACCTCAGGTGCCAGTAGTATATCACAGAAAGCAGGAGTTGCTGCCCTAGGTCTTGGCTATGCTGGTGGAGAGGCAGTTTCTATTATGGTGAAAGCATTCAGGGAGCGACGAGATTTCTTGGTCAAAAGCTTTGGTGAACTTTCTGGTGTTAAGATTTCAGAACCCAAGGTACCAGATCTGATAATCCGTTTATTTCCTCTTTATTTTTCTCATTTTCCTTTCCCCCTTGTCTGGAGTATAGCAGTCCTTTGAGGGATTAAATTTTTTGTATGTTTTATCCTTTTCTTTTTATCCTAATTTCTTTGTTATATCACTTCTCACTTTCAGGGAGCTTTCTATCTCTTCATTGATGTCAGCTCTTACTATGGAACAGAGGCTGAAGGATTTGGTAAAATTGAGAATTCGGAGTCCCTATGCCGTTACCTACTTGACAAGGGTCAGGTATGCATTACCAATGGCTGCTTGTAGATTGGTATTCAGGAAGAGTCATATTTTAGAAGTCCTAATAGTTTGAAATCCCTTGATGGTTCCATAAAATGCTGACATGGGATTGGTCACTATCTATAAAATAAAAGAAAGAATAGAAAAGAAAAGGAGTACATTGAGTAGCAAACTGACTTCAGTTCTTCGTACTTGGGTTGTCATTGATTTACAGGTTGCACTAGTTCCAGGGGATGCATTTGGAGATGATACCTGCATACGAATATCCTATGCAGCATCCCTCACAACCCTGCAGGCAGCTGTGGAGAGAATTAAGAAAGCACTGGTCACACTAAAGTAAAGCCTGTCTGCCCGCATTTAAATTAAGCAAAATCGTTACTGGTAATGTTGCAACTGTTGTACTTCGGTGTAAATCTGTACTCTAGTAACTCTAGTAATTGTTTCGAAACTAAGTTGGTCCTGTAGGGGACAGTCTAAAATAATTTTTTCGGGCTGTATTCAACAGTTATGCAATCAAAGGCTTATGTTCCTATTGTATTTAATTTTGGTTAAATCAAAGGTGTATGTTGAATTGTATTTTAAGGATTCTAAACTCATTTTTCAGAATGGTCTTTTCTTAGAAACTACTGGAATCTGGCATTTTCGTTGGAAATATGATCTACCAAATGTACCTTTTGGAAGCTGAAATATAAGGTTATAGTAATCATTAAGAATTAGTATATAGTTAAGAAGAAAACAGAGAATGAGGTTACAAAAATCAACTCTACCCTTTGTTGGCAAAACTTTTATGTTGCAGGTTTGGGACTTGTGAGAAAGCTGAACCGAAAGTAATTTGCAGTTATTAAACATGGAAATGTAGTCCTAGGAAACGCATCCTAAAAGGGTTGTGACTAATTAAGTTGAAGCCCAATAACGTCTAATATGGATATTTCCCACAAAGTGTCTCAAATAAGTTTGTTTGAGGTATCCCTCAAAAGAATGAAACTATATATATGTCTGTTTTGGTTAATTTATGCTCAAATATAGTTTAAAGCCCACATGGAGGCCACTCATTACTCGCAACTTCTTGTTCTTGTCCATTTTTTTATTTTTAGTACAAGCGATAATCTAAACTACAAGGGAGTGAGTTTTCTCACACACACTATCAATGTGTCATGGGAGTTCGAACCTCCAATCATTGGTATGCAAGTTAAGGCCCATTTTCCACTAGGTTATATCACTCATCCCTTTTCCACTTTCTTGTTTTGTTCTGAAACATTCACGCACAAGTTGATATTAACTATTTGTATTCAATAATTGAGAAATTAGGGAAAACTATTTGGCTTTTTATCACAAAACGTCCTTGACGTTTACGAAACTATCAGATTGCATCTTTAAAGTTTTTTTGTATCACTCATGGTCCCTAACGTTAATATGGGTGCTCTTAAATAGTCCTTTTGTCAAAAAAACTGTTAAATTCAGGGATATAATCGTCAAATCAACCAAAATTATAAAATATATATTTTATTTTCTTCCCTTCTCTCTTTCTTTCTTCTTCTTCTTTCTCTATTTCTTTTCTTCTTCTTCTTTCTCTCCGCCAGATTCCTTATCTCTTCTCTCTCTGTTCTATTTTTTTTCCCCTATCCTCTGTCACTCTCTCCTTTTTCTTCTTTCAATCAAGTGCATTCAATACCAAAATGGAAAAATGCAACTTATAGAGAATCACAGATCGATCTCTTATTCTTGCCAACTTTTCTATCTAAACAAAACCCCCCAACCAACAAGAAAAAGCCTATGTACATGCATATATTTTTTTTCATTCATTCATATTCAGCCTCTTTATCATATGTAGAAGGCATGTCTTTCAACTCGTGCTTGTGGATTTTGGAGGTGTCCTTGGAGATAATCCAACTGCCTCAGAGCTTTTCATCAACCGGAGCCGCTTGCATGATTCCACAAACATTCTGTTCAAGGACAAAAAAGAAAAGATTGATGTTAAGTAAATATGCACGATCTAGTAAAACAAAGAAAAATTTAAATCCCCATGCATATATATTTGACCGAAAATTTTCTCATACAATATGTTGTCATATTATGAATAAGAATCAAACTATTAACGTTTGAGTGTGTGGTCTTAGTTCACAGAAAAAGGAGAGAGTGACAGAGGATAGGGGAAAAAAAAGAAAAACAGAGAGAGAAGAGATAAGGAATCTGGCGGAGAGAAAGAAGAAGAAGAAAAGAAAGAGAGAAAGAAGAAGAAGAAAGAAAGAGAGAAGGGAAGGGAAGGAAATAAAATATATATATTTTATAATTTTGGATTGATTTGACGATTATATCCTTGAATTTAACAGTTTTTTAATAGAGGGACTATTCAAGAGCACCCATATTAACGTTAGAGACCATGAGTGATAAAAAAAACTTTAAGGATGCAATCTGATAATTTCGTAAACGTTAGGGGCGTTTTGTGATAAAAAGCCAAACTATTTATATTCACATTCACATCATGCTACCTTACCCAAAAAGTGAGTTCATGAATGAATACAAAAGGCTTATGAGTTTTCATCCTTAAATATATATATATATATATATATATATATATATCATGAGAAAGGAGAAGGAAGGACAAAGAGAAGAGAAAGAAAAGAGACAAAGCATATATTTATGT
The DNA here is from genome assembly GCF_000346465.2 of Prunus persica. Taxonomy (NCBI): domain Eukaryota; kingdom Viridiplantae; phylum Streptophyta; class Magnoliopsida; order Rosales; family Rosaceae; genus Prunus; species Prunus persica. The sequence goes on from NC_034014.1 coordinate 18,505,977, forward strand.
AAGAAAGGGAATAAATTCCTGCCTAGTTGGAGACTTTGCTTCAACTGTTCCAACATTTTCAACAATGGCCTAATGGATGAAGATTGTCAAAACTTGTCCAAAAGGAAGGTTCCCTCCAAAGGTTACCGTTTGAAAAGCAATAGCAGAAAGAGGAGAAAGCAATTCCTGTCCAACTGGAAGTGCTTTTGTATATGACATCTTGAGGAAGCTAAGGACTAAAGAACCCCTAGAGCCAAAGCCAAAGCCTAAAACTCTTGACTTAAACTACAAGTAACTCAATCCCACATAGGAGGAATTCCCTTTCTTCCACTCTGGCCTTTCTCTCTCTTTCTCTCTGTTTTTTTTTAACTTCACCTTTATATATATAACGTGTACGTAACGATGATGAAAATTACCAAAAGCCTGAAACCCAAAAAGGGAAAACCAGCTATAACCTCAAATGGATGCTTCTACTTCATCATCCAAAGAAGGCACACCAGAGATTGTGTTCTTTGACATAGAAACAAATGTACCCAATAGAGCTGGACAGAGGTTCTGGGTATTGGAATTTGGTGCAATTGTAGTTTGCCCTCAGAAGCTTGTGGAGCTGGAAAGCTATAGCACCCTCATCAGGCCAGGGGACTTGTCTGCTGTGGCATTGAGATCTGGCCGGTCCGACGGGATCACTAGGGAAACTGTTGCAAATGCACCCTTGTTCAAGGAAGTTTCTGATAAGATATTCAGCATTTTGAATGGTAGGGTGTGGGCAGGCCACAACATCCGAAGATTCGATTGCATTCGGATTAAGGAGGCCTTTGCGGAGATTGGCAGGCCTGCTCCTACTCCGGTTGGGATCATTGATTCTTTAGGGGTGTTAACTGACAAGTTTGGCAGAAGAGCTGGTAATATGAAGGTATATATAAATGTTACAATTAATTGTTAAACCCTAAACCAAACTGTAATTTTGGCTGCAAAAACAATCTTACTTGATTTTCATTTGTTCAGATGGCAACTTTGGCATCTTACTTCAAGCTTGGGCAGCAAAAGCACAGGTGGGGAATCACATTTCTAGTTACTATATACTATTATTGGGGTATATCAGAAGAAATTCATGTTTGTTTATATAATTCCTCAAACCATTTATAGGAGCCTTGAAGACGTTAGGATGAATTTGGAGGTCCTCAAGAACTGCGCAACTGTGCTTTTTTTGGTACTTCCCACAAGACCATGTCTATTTGTTTTCCCCCGGTTGATGAATAAAACTTTTAATTAGCCTTTAATTAAACTTTTTAATTTGAAACACCTTAGGAAGCAAGCCTCCCTAGCCTGCTAAATGGCAACTGCCGCGGCTCTTCAACGATCACAACGCGAAGCAGAAGCAATGGGAAATCGTTATGCAGAGAAGAAACTAACCGGAAGTCTCCACCCACTGCTTTGATTGGATATCAGAGAGCGGTTCCATATGCGTCAAGGGGGAGTTTGGAAAAGGTTTAGCATTTAAAATCTTAGTTAATAGTCAATATCATTCATGATTAATATTAACGAAAGTGAGATTAATTAAATAATTGGTTCTCCTTTATTATTATTATTTATTTTGAAAGCAGATGACAGAGAAGGTAAAGAATCTGCTGTGTAGAGCTCAAGGAAATCAGCCTCTTAACACCATACTGAAGCATTCTCATTCCCTACTCCGGTGACAAAGCAAAGGACGTCCATTTTTCATGCAGCTGAGCAGATGATCTCTTCTCCCTCCTATCCTATTGAGAAACCATGACAGAGAGAGAACACAAATTTACAACTGCCTGCAGTGAAAATCAGAGAGAGGAGATTAAAGCAAAGCAAACAATAGCAACAACTTGAACTAGTTATTATCCTTCGACTAATTGATTCAATATATATTTATTATTTATCTGCATTCTTTTGTTATTTCTTTGTCTATACTCTATTCATTAATAAACATCCTTCCTAACATCTCTTGGATCATGTGGTTGTCACTACACATTGACTAACTAAGCAATTGAATTTGAATCTAATTTTCAACCCGACTTATTGATGTCAAAAGTTGGTCGTAGTTAGTTTTGTTGACCCAATTCACTATTAGAGAATTATCTCTAAACCATTAAAAAAAAAAAAGTACAAATGCTAATTAACTTAGATTTCCAGCAGTTCAATAGATTAGAGAATTAGCTCATCAAAATATCTCGGTTCAATTAACCAATCACCAATTAACACTCTAAGACCCTCAATTAACTCAAACACCCGTCAAATCACAAGAATCGAAACCTAATTAGTTCAAGAGCTCAAGACAATTCAGAACGTGAAGAAAGCCCACATACTTTAGGGCTCGTTTGATAACAATTTCAGCTTTTAGTTTTTATTTTTAAGAAATTGAACACAAAAAACTTGTTTGGTAAACAATTTTAATTTTCAAAAAAATTGAAAATTGAAAAACTTAAAAGTTGTTTGGTAATAACTTTTTTCAGTTTTTAGTTTTATGTGGAATTTGGAAATGGAATCTTTTGGGGTCAAATTATGAATTTGATATTATAGAATGAAGTGCATGTTACAAAGAGTTTGTAGTATTTTTTGGTGAATTTTTTGGAGTTCGAATGTTTTTGTTTTTGGGTGAAGTTTGGATATGGAGGTCCCGAGGCTTGGACTGGGTCCGTTGTTGAACACAAAAGTCGAGCGGTCGGGTCCAAGTCGGGAGGTTCCAAATACTGAGTTTTGGTAACTGGAGTGCATTGCACGTGTGGTGATGTAAAATTGGTGATTGAAAAAGGAGCGCAAGAAAAATGAAAACAAAAACAATTTCAAGGTTTTATTTATTTATTTATTATTTTTTAAAGAAGAATAAACCAAAACGGCACATAAAGATTGGCATGAATATAGTAGCCTCATTAAAACCTTCATAGGAAAGCCATTTGGGACAAACCCTATAGTAGGAAAGAGTACCACATATGTCAAGAATTAACAAGAGAGTCCAATCCATACCACAAAAGAGCGTTACAAGAACAGGAAAAAAAAAACCAACTAAATGCCAACACAGTAGACCCATAAAGAGAACAACATCCCAACTGTCAAAAGAAACCTTCTATGACAAAAACTCATAGTCCCTTGACCATCCATGAACTGCAAAAACACACCAAGGAAAGAAATCCAAGAGAGCACACAGAGGAAGAGCACAAAACAATAACAAGAGAGGCCCTTGAAAAGCATCCAACTCAACTCATAACTTGGCAAAGAAAATCCTATGACCAAACATAGGTCTTCGGGCGGCTAAGAGTAAAGACGAGGTGCAAATGAGCAACAAAACAATGGAAAAGGACAACAAAATGGACGCTAAAATCAAAGATAAAACCCCTCAAAAGGCACACCACCACAAGAACAAAACATCAGCCACTAGGTATCAAAACTTTGCCGAAGAGAGACCCAATCCAACGTCACTACTATCACTACCATTGAGACAGAGACAATACCAGCCACCTAGAACACTGCCAAAATAATTGAACAGAACAAACACATAAACAAACCTAGATCCAAACAGATTGAGGCTAAAAGCCTAAAATCCAAGTAGATCTGATGAGGAAAAGAGGAAGGGGAGGGAGGGGCCAATAAGAGCCCCTAGGAAAGTGGAAAGAGATGGAGGGAGTGTAACACCCCGACCCCAAATTTAATCCCTTATTTTAATTATTTAATAATTTAAGGAAAATTACAAATTTACTCTTGAGATAAGGGCATTTTGGTCATATTCTTAACCGGAGAGAGTTTGGGGCAGGAACTAGTATTTTTAGATAGGTCGTACTGAGACGAGTTAATAGACACATAGTGGGCTCGAATCGGAGTTGTAACGAGAGAGATATAGTCAAAAGAAGCCCAGTGGCACAATCGTAAATATTTTGAAATGGGATTTTTTATAAAAGTCAGATTTTCTCTCTCTCTCTCTCTCCCTCCCTGCGCGCAGAACAGCCCCCCCTGTTACTGTTCACAGCGGCGGTTTTTGGGCCACCACCGCCGCATCCGGTCACCGCTCGGGGTGGCACCGGTCCCAAAAGAACCGTGCCATCTTCCTATTTCCATCCCGACCAATCTCAGCCACTGGAACCACCTGTGCTCGCCGGAAAATGCAAAAATCCGACCGGTTTTAACCCAAAATTTAAGGAGCTCGATCTCCCTCCTCCGGCCACCGATTTCGACGAGCAAGGTATGGTTTCTCACCTACTTTCCATGCTCTAGCTGCCTGTTGGGTAGGATTAGATCGATTCTTAGCGTAGCCAACTCGATTTTCGAATTGAAAATCGGCCGAACTTCGGCCGCCGTGATCGGCCACTTCCGGTCAATTTTTGGGGTAGGTCCAAGAACAAAAGTGGCTCCAAATAGGGTGTTATACCTAGGGTAGGAGTTTGGAGCCGTGGTTTTGAGATTTTCCGGCGAAGCGTTATCGCTTTGGGCACCACATGCTGCCGGCGCGTGGGCACTGTAGAAAAAGTGGCAGTGTTTCTCGATGAGATCCTTAGGTTGTCACGAGTGCGTAGGATTTCGCGGATCTCAATTCGGACATCGTTTGACTATCGAACGGACGATCGCATATTGTGCGTTATCCGGATTCGATAGGTTGGGACCGTTGGATGGTCCCAAATTTAATATATGTTAATCTAGGTAATTCTAGGATCATGTAGGAATTCACGGATTGTGAATCGGAGCCCCGGATGTTCCGAATAATAATTTTAAAGTTTGTATTTTATATTAATTGTCAGATCGTGCGATCGTGAGCAATCCGACCGTCCGATCTGAACCAAACTTGCAGGACAAGTGTCCAATACCTGGTAGAACCCATAGGGACCTTCGGATCGGAAATTGGAGGTCGTGGGTTCCGCAAGTCCGTTTGACCAGGGTTAGAATAATTTGACCATTGGTTGACCGTGAGTCTTCCGGAGTAATCTCACCTTTTCAGGGGAGATTATCGAGTGCTAGACTATTGTGGAGGGTTACACAATATTAGAATTAATATTTATTATTATAATTATGATAAGTTTGTACAAGGGTACAACAGAGTCTAAAATGTCAGTTTGGAGTGCTATACGCACAACCTTAGGTACCTCCCCGGATGTTGGATTTATTACGAGTACCACCAAGTGAAAGTGAGGTCTCACGTGACTTAGGTTATCTGGCGTTAAGACAGGCCCCATACGTGGCGTTGGTTGTACCGGCGTATGGGGAGATATTGTGATATTGTGTTGAGGTCGCACGTGGCGTAGGTTATCCGGCGTGTCGACAGACCCCATACGTGGCGTTGGTTGTACCGGCGTATGGGGAGATTTGTGATATGATGTTGAGGTCCCACGTGGCGTAGGTTATCCGGCGTTGGGACATGCCCCATACGTGGCGTTGGTTGTACCGGCGTATGGGGAGATATGTGATATGATGTGCAGGTCTCGCGTGGCGTAGGTTATCCGGCGTTGAGACAGACCCCATACGTGGCGTTGGTTGTACCGGCGTATGGGGAGATATGATGATAGTATGGCATGGTCGCATGTGGCGTAGGTTATCCGGCGTGTTGACAGGCCCCATACGTGGCTTTGGTTGTACCGGCGTATGAGGAGATTATATGAAATACAGAGAAATGAATTAAGGTATCGCCCAAAGGTGGAATTGGGTTTTATGGAAGAACTACGTGTGGCTTGATCCCTCAAGGAGGGTACGTAGGCAGCCTAAGGTTATTAGGTGCAGCCGCAGACTAAATATTAGTCATAATTTAGATTTGAATTGTTTGCCTTGTTTAAGGCATGAATTGTTTTGTTAGCATGTTTGGTAGTTTCTTTTTAGAATTATTGGAAGGCCGAAGGCCGTTTTGTGTGAATTGCATGAAATTATATTGTGCATGCTGCCAATTGTGGATATTAAATGCATTTTTATGCAGGTTGAAATTTTGGGAAATGTCCAATTTATAGGGGAGACTGCCGAAATTTCGGCAGGAAGTCTCGGTTTTTAGTAAGTGGGCCTGGCATCGGGGTGATGTCAGGAATTCCAAAGGGTTCGTCTCGGATTTTGAGAAAATTCGGGGCGGGTCCTTTCAGGGAGGATGAGGGTGGACAAGAGATTGTCATAAGGACAGTCTATGTCTTTGAGGGCTAGGAGTCTCAAAGACAGTACAATGATGTGGGGCATCTTGCATTGCACATCGTCATGGGTACTGAGTTTGTATATGCATTCACTATGTCGTACGACTTAGTTGACATGCTAGACATTTGTGGATGCTAGAGACATCGTGGTGCACCTTGGCCGCACATGTTCTCTCGAAGGATTTGGCATTGTTTGACTTGTCCAATACATGTGTGGATGCTAATCGGATATTGACGTGTGTAAGGGACGATCACTTACAACACACGAAGATTATGTGCGATGTTCAGAATACATGTCATTATGTGGTCTATCTTGTGTGTCAATAGATTAACTAGACAGAGTGCTAGAAAGCACATGTGGTGTTGGACCCTTGAGTCTTGTTGGGGACACTAGCGTGCCACGAGTTGTTTGTGTTATCAAAATTATAGTTTTCCTTTTTCGTAAAGCCAAATACAAAACCTTTATATTATAAATAACATATAAACAAATTGGAAAGCTTTTAAGGTACAATGAAACTAAAGAAAAACAAATTGATAGGTAAGTAAAAGCAAAATAAATTATAAGTAAGAAGGTGAGCTTGGTACGGTGAAGCACGTTAAAAACGTTGTCCTAAAGCCTTTGTAGTCTCTCTATTTGCAAGTACTGACGATCTACAAGACTCCAAGATACGACCCATAATACATAAGCTCAAGATCTGCTATGAGCACGTTCACAATGTTTGGAGGTTTATCAGCAAGCAAGGATCCAAATAGGGTAACCCCGTTGCTAAAATCATGTAGACCTAGAGAATCCCCCATTTGGATATCAAGTTGGTCCGCAGTTGAAAATTTTCTCTCCATCACAGGGAGAGACCTAAAGATATCTATGAGAGTAGGAAAGAGAATAGACGAAAATCCAGAGATTGGATGGTTATGAGTGAAGGGAAAAAGGAGAAGAAAAAACGGTGAAAAAGGGTAAGGACAGAAAATTGGGTAATAACAAGCTTTTGAAGCTAGACTAAGATAGTTTTGGTTTTTTTTTTTTCTTTATGGGCTAAAACGAAAGAGAGGATTTTGGTGAGCAGGGCATAAGTAGTAAACGATAAGGAAAAAGGTTAAAGATGGATAGAAAAAGGATGTGCAATACTACCAAGGTATGGAGACTCTCATGAGAAGAGAGATGCTCTCAAGAAGAGAGAGAAAAAGGATAATAAATGGTTTAACAATGCTTTTTTTTCCCCTTCTTCGCTATTCTTCAAAACATCGAATTCCTCTCTCTCTCTCTCTCTCTCTCTCTCACGACCCATAAATGAAAATTCAATTGAGCAAAGTTGGCAAGAAATTCATGCATTAGCAGCTTTAATTGTTCAATTGCATCACTTGAAAATCTCAAAGCAATGAGGGTGTCCAGTTATTTTAGTTTACACTTATGGCATGTTTACTAATCCGTAATTGGATTAGGAGGAATTGAACTGAGAATGAGTTGGATTGAGGAGAATTAGATTTCGGATTCCTATTGAAGTTGTTTACTAAACTATATGGATTGAGGGGAGTTAGATTCTGAATTCATATTGAAGTTGTTTACTAAACCATATAGAATTTGGGTATGAGTGGTACTAATTACTCAAACATCCTGGTTGTTAAGTTAAAGTAGATGGTAAATTTGAAAATTTAAATATTGTGTAAGGATATAATTGGTAAAAAAGATGAATTCCTAATAAGTTAGTTATCTAGAAATTAGAATACTACTTCTCACCCAAGAATTGAATTCCTGTAAAATTAGGAATTCATTCCTAATTTTGTGTGAGCCCCACTTACTTTTCAATTATTTGATATGAAGTAAACGTAGGAATCCTCTGTATATGGAATTCAATTCCTGATGAGAATTCCAATTCCGGATTAATAAACACACTATCAAGTCTTATGTCGACCGATTCCGACTTATATTTAAAAACCTAAATATTACAACCCCTGCCACCATAGCCCAAGTCCAATTTTTAATTTAAAAAAAGCCCAAAACCCCAGGCGTAAAAAAATAAAAAAAAAAGCCCATAGTGGTTGCGGAAATGTTTTTGTTTAACTTTTAAAATTTTCGATTTGTTTTCCGCTTTTCATTGATGTATTTTTCTCGATTAGGGATTAGGGCTTAAGATTTGGAAGACGAACATGGGCAAGAGAGAGAGGGAAAAGGCCAAATTTGATTGGGACGAAGTAAGCGAAGAAGAACGAAATTTAGCCGAGAAAAACCCTTCGAAATCTGTTGCTGAAAGGAACAGTAGCGATGACGATGAGGCCAATGAAGATCTCAGCCTCAAGATCGTCGAGAAAGCTATGTTAATGCGTGCGGCCAAGTTGGCTCCGGACAACGACGTCGTTTTGGGCGAGCCAAGCGGTTTGGTTGAACTCCCTTCTTCGACTTCTTTGCAGGAAGCTGAAGTTGCATCTGCAGATTTGGAGACTAAGACGGTACGTAAAAGGGAGAGGAAGAAGAGGATTAAGAAGACGAAGATTGAAGAAGCTGTAAGTGGTTTTCGTCTTTTACTCTATTTGTTTCTAGAGAAAATTGATTGAAGGAAAATTATGGAAATTAATTCAATCCGTGTAAAATTTAATTCGTGTTTGCTAGAAATTTAGTTAAGTGTAGTTAGAGAAGTATAAGTGGTCAGTGAGCCAATTTCTTTTTCAAAAAAATAAATTTTTGTATCACTTTTTATTTGTGGTCGTTACACATAATGGGATTGAATTGGAGAATTTGATCTGAAACCGGACCATATGATGTCAAAATTGAATTTCCTGATTAGACTGTTTATGTAGATGTCTGTAGGAAGAAATGTCAGTCTGATTTTCTGGCTTTTCTTTGTTGTAGAAGAGGATGAAAGAGCTGTTAAGCTTGTTTCTTATGTATGACTGTTTTGCATCCCATTATTGGTTTAGGTGGTTGCTAACGAGGAAGAGAAGGTAGAGACAGCTAATGCTGTAGATTTGGCTGACGCGGAGCAACTGAATAATGTTGAGATTAGCGACAATGTTGTGCTGCGGAAACTACTTGTGAGTTCAAATATTTGCTTTGAAATGCCCTATTGAAAATGAAAATCCTTATGAAGACCTTAGCTTGGTACCTATCTTATTTCTGTTCTATCAGCGGGGACCAAGGTATTTTGATCCTCCAAATAGTAGCTGGGGAACATGCTTTAACTGTGGCGAAGAAGGTCATGCAGCAGTGAATTGCACCATAGCTAAGAGAAAGAAACCATGCTTTGTTTGTGGCAGTTTGGAACACCATGCCAGAGACTGCAGAAAGGGTTAGTTACTTTCTGAACAAAATTGTCAAATAATATGGAGTAATGAATTGAATTTAAGCGTCTTCTCTAGGTCGAAGTTACTGCACATTTATTTTTTTTTTTTTTTTTGGGGGGGGGGGGGGGGGGGGGGGGGCGGCGGCGTTGTGGTGGTAGTGGGGCTTTACGCCAAAGGTTTTATGTTGACTTGAATGAGTTGAGTTGGATTTCTTTTTTCTATGATGTATCTTCTTTTTATTTTTTATTTTTTATAAAGGATTGAGGTTCAGACAAAATGTTTACAATTTTCTTTTGGTTGTAAAATTTAATATTCAATTGCTCTATGTCTCTTAATTTCTGGGAAGGATTGGCTAAATGTTGCTCATTTTGTTTTAGGTTGTTAACTTTTCTTGTATGTACACATGCTCTCTTCTGTTTCTTAGGTCATCTTTTGATAAAAAAGATTAAAAAACAAAACCAAGGATCTCATTTTCCTTGTTTTATGTGTATGCTATATAATGTTTAGTTAGTGCTATTAACAAAATGATGAATTGTTCACCACTTCTTGTACGCCACAGTGCTTGTATGGCATTGTACAAAGATAGGTTCCTCAATCTTTCCTATTTCTTCATCTTGATTGCAATGTTCTCATTGGAAGCTCTAGAAGATGGTTCATGTTCATTTGGTCTCTTATTGTACCTGCTTTAAATCTTTACAGGGACAAGATTGCTTTATTTGCAAAAAAGGTGGACACTATGCTAAAGATTGTCCAGAAAAGCAGAAGAGGGGCTCATTGAAATCCCAAATATGTCTAAAATGTGGAGATTCTGGGCATGATATGTTCTCATGCAGGAATGATTATTTAACTGAGGATCTTAAGGTATTTTTGTGACTTTTAAGTCTATTTTCTATATGATTTTTATATCATATTAATCATGAGATATATTGTTTGGAATTATGTTTAAGAGCCCTTTCTAAATTTCTTTTCCTGAATCAGGAAATCCAATGCTATGTCTGCAAGAGATTTGGCCATTTATGTTGTGTCAAGTATGTTGATACTAGTCCCCAGGAAGTTTCTTGTTACAGATGTGGTCAATTGGGACATACTGGTATGGTAAGTCTTGTTGCTTGTTTTTAGGGGTGGGGTGGGGTGGTGCATTAGCAACTGGATATATGCAAGCAAGGCCTATCGTTTTGAAATGGGGCTGGGGATATTATCCAATCAAACAGTGCTAAAATGAACATTTGACGATTTGCTTTGATATGTTCATGTTGCCTATATTGTTGATGATTTACAAGTGGAATTCATGTTATGTGTGTGTGTGTGTGTGTGTTTGTGCGTTTGTGCATGCATGCATACGCCTATGCATACAGAGATTTTTAAAGATGGTTCTAAGGGCCTGTTTTACAGGACACGTAAGATATATTTTTTTTTTGGACGAACTATGGACACGTAAGATAAACCTCAGTATAACTTATATATTATCTTCTGATTGCTTGGGAGGTTTGATATTACCTGGTCGTATTTTTCTTTTTCAACATCTTTTGACCATCTAAATATAATATTCTGTTATAAAAAGCTATAGTTTCTTCTGTGTCCAAAATAGCATACACATTCTATTATTTTGCTTCCATTTCGCCGAAATAGTCTACCTTTCTTCTTTTTCCTTCTTTTAAGAAAGGGAATTCTTTACATGCAGGGATGTGTAAGTTTGCGTGGTGGGGAAACCAATGATTTTGTATCACCTCGTTTATGCTACAAGTGTGGTGAAGGTGGTCACTATGCTCGTGCATGTACAAGTTTTGCTAATGTAACTCTCAGTGTACACCTCCCAGAATTATTTTTATACTGTGCAATCTTCTTCTATGTTGACTGTGGGTAGTGCTAGTCTTACTTTCTGAAAACGCTAACTGCAGTACTCTGTGAAACTTGCAGACTCACCAGAGATTTGGGGAATTATCTAATTACTCTACTCCCATTTTGAAATCTCATAAGGAAAAGAGAGACTACACGGGGTTCAAGTCCGCTCCGCATGACCTAAATAAAGCTCACAAAAGAAAACAGACCCAGTATGAAGAAAGAGGTATGACAACCCCACAAAAGACTAAGCATAGAGGTGGCTGGATAATGGACGATCCAGGGGATTTCTCCCCTAGAAATGGCAAAAGGAACAGTTGGAAGTCTCCAGCAACACCACCATCTGGTAGGGTTCATGCTTCAAGTTCCAGATCCTCTAAAAAAATGTGGAAGGTTTCTGGAAGTCCAATCTCACAAGGGCAATCTAGGTCTTTTCACCACAGATATTCTGCATCAAGGTTTAGCAACTCTAGCGCTGATGGTATTAGAAGAAATTATGATTGGTGGTAGCCAATAGGTTTTACACAGGAAAGTCCTTTGATGTTGTATCTTATTCTTTTCCTTTTTCTTATTGTTTTCCCCTCTTTCTATAGATGCCCTTGATATGTTTCCTATTTCAAGTCCAACTCTAAGTTAGGCAAACAAAACTGACCCTGTTGGATTTTTTTCGTGTTTCTTTTTCCATGGATTTAGAATATAGTGGCCACATGTTTTAAATTTTATTGTTTTACACATTTATGCGTGCGTTATTTTTATTTCCTTACGTTTTTATGTTATCAGGCAACTTTTGCATTCTTTATTATTCCTTTGTTGTCTTGATCTGTAAATTATAATGTGTTACCTTTTGTCCTTCGGGAGCTTTTATAAGAGCAACTTCATCCATTTGCCCTTAGCCATGGTAAGGGGGGAGCTAGGGCAGCCATTATTCATGTGAATAGTAGTTGCCCTTGTAAATAGTACTTTGTGTTTCCACATGGCAATGGGCAATTACTATTCATTTTTTTATATTTTTCACAAATATTTTTATCTCAATAATTAATTTGGATAATATTTTCGGATAAGATTTCTGGGTTCTTACGTGTCAAGACTATTCATAATCGGATAAAATTTCTGGATAAGATTTTTGGGTTCAAATTTCGGATGAATTTTAAAATTCAAAATTCAGATAAATTTTTGAGTTCAAATTTTGGATGAATTTCAAAATTCAAATTTCATACAAATTTAGGTTCAAATTTCGGATGAATTTCAAATTTCAGATAAGATTTTCATCCAATCAAATCAAGCAACGTGACATATCTATCTTGCCAAAATTTCTATAAAACCAAAGGCTCAGCTCATATCTCTCACATCACATCTTTCTATATTTTCATTTCTCAGAGTTTAGAATTCATACTCCATTCATTCTCAATGGAAGATTTTAGGAGATGCTTGGAGAGGCAAGAGCGAGAAACAAATGAGAGAAATCGTAGAGCAGAAAAAATCAATGAGTTGCAGAGACAAGTCGATGAACAAGTTGTCATAGCAGTGGCTTTGCAAGATGAAGAGAACCAAGGTCGCCGCAGTGGTTCACAAGTCGGCCGCCGCCGAAATGTGGACGTCTTCTCGGGGTAAGAATCTTTTGGAAGATTATTTTATCCCAACTTCTTTGTACTATGATGTTGATTTTCGAAGGCGATTTAGAATGCAACCCCATTTGTTCAATAAAGTCATGCATGATATTTGCAATTATGATGCATACTTTGTTCAAAAGTGTGATGCTACTGGGGTTTTGGGCCTTTTTCCGGAGCAAAAGCTTACAACTGTTATACGAATGTTGGCGTATGGAGCATCTGCTGATCAGGTGGATGAGATTGCCTGGATGGGGAAGTCCACTACGTTGGAGGCTTTGGTAAGATTTTGTCAAGCAGTTGAAACTCTGTACACTAGGGACTACTTACGTAGACCTACTCCCAAGGACCTCCAACGACTTCTACAAAAAGCTGAAGCTCGAGGATTTCCAGGAATGATTGGTAGCATCAGCTGCATGCACTGGCAATGAAAGAATTGCCCAACTGCCTTGCAAGGTGATTACGGAAATAGAAAAGGCCAAAAAAGTATCATCCTGGACGCCGTTGCTGGCTTCGACAAATGGGTTTGGCATGCCTTCTTTGGAGTTGCCGGATCCCAAAATGACCTCAACGTGTTGGGTCAATCCCCGGTCTTCAACGATGTATTGAGAGGCCAAGGCCCCAATATCATCGATCAAGTCAACAATATAGTCTACCAGACGGGGTATTATCTAGCTGAGGGCATCTACCTGAGGTGGACCACTTTTGTCAAATCCCTTCCGAATCCTTGATCCCAGAAGCAAAAATTATTTGCTACCTATCAAGAAGGATACATGAAAGATGTTGAAAGGTGTTTTGGCATCCTTCAAGCTTGGTGGTTGATTATTTGAGGTGCGGCCCGTATGTTTGATGAGGAGATCCTCAGAAGCATTATGATGACTTGCATCATCCTCCATAACATGATTGTGGAGAATGAGTACGATTATGATACTTTAGAGGTCTACGAACCGGGTCCAATGAACACGGCCTTAACACGGATTTATGAAAGGCCCATGGGGTCAAGTGGAGAACCGTTTGAGCCGGAACCGTTGGTGAGGGATGGTCGTTTCATGACCCGGATGATAGATCGATATACAGAGATGCAATCTTCGTATATTCATGAAATGCCTCAAGTTGACTTGATGGAGCATCTATGGGCGGTGAAAGGCAATGAAGATGAATGATGGAGCATAGATGCTTTGGTTATGTTTTATTTAGTTATGGTTTGGTTGTGGTTTGTTATTATTATTGTGCCTTGTTTGTAGTTTTTTATTTATTTTAATTTTGTTTTGTTTAATGTATGGAATATGTTGAATAAAAAGGTATTTTATTGAATGCTTTGTTTATTAAATAAAGAAATCCAATACAAGTCATTAAGAATTACTACTACTAAAATAAAATACATGAATTACAACAACTTTAATAGAAAACATGAAAAATACAAATACATAAAAGGTATACTAACTAATTTAATGGTTTCCATCATTTAACCAATCCGTGTTGCTAGGCCCATCATCCCGGAAAAGTCTTCTTCTCATAACATCCCTTCGTTCTAGCTTCCAAAATTGTTTTGTTTCAGGGTACATATGGCTTGTATCCCTCGCCATGGTTTCCCAATCCGTCTTGTCCATATTTTTTTTGCACAAATACTCCCTTTCTTGTGCATACTCGGCTTGAATTGCCATCTCGTTATCTTGGCGTTTCTGCTCCATCTCAATTCTTATGCCGTTCTGCCTTGCAATTTCCTCCAAAAACTTTGAATTATTATTGCTTGAATTACCCGCTTTCTTTGCCTTGGTAGCCTTTCGGCCAATGGGCCTCGGCTCCTTTTCGATGGGTGAGTCTTGACTCATAAGGGAATCGAGAGGTGAATCCGATGTCATTGACTCACGGAGTAGCGTCTCTTTAACACAACGGCGGGACCCGTCGGAATAATTATGAAGCGTTTGCAATATTTCACCACCTCACAACATTCATGATGGTTGAAACTTTTTTTGCCACCCTCGGTTGCACCGAACCACATCTGTGCTTGAATCATCTATTTAACAAAAAAATGGAAATGCAAGAAATATTTAAAATATATTGGATATGCAAGTAACAAAAAATAAAATAATGGAAATGCAATTAACCTTATAAATAAATTGGAAGTGCAAGAAATATTAAGAAACAATTGGAAATGCAAGAAATATTAACAACATATTGAAAATGCAAGAAATATTAACAAAATATTGAAAATGCAAGAAATATTAACAAAATATTGAAAATGCAATAAATATTAACAAAATATATATATTAGGAGATTAAACTGAATAAAACGAAAATTACAAAATATATACCTCATTAGTACGATCTTCCCCGCTTCTATAGTTGTTCATCGCTTTTGCCAAGATATCTCTCAATTTTTCTAACTCTTTATTGAGAATTTTCCACTTACTAGACAATGTCATCTCCGTACAAGTCGACTCCAGAATTTTTTCACAAAATTCGGCATGAATTTTTTTTCACAAAATTCGGCATGAATTTTTTTTCACATATGAAAAAATTTCATCTCATTGCCTGACACGGGACAATGACAAACTTGGAGCCAAGACTCACACAAGGAAACATCTTCCTTGGTGCCCCACGCCCCTCTGGTTTCGATAGAAGAAGCCACAAAAATAAGAAATAAAAATACAAGGTGAAAGAGAGGAAAATGTTGAGTAAAGAGTGAATAATAGTAGAAGTATAATAAAATGTATGAGGATTGGTGTTGAAAGTGAAGGGTATTGATAGGTATTTATAGAAAAAAAAAAATCAGAAATTTTTAAAAAAAATCTCGATTTTTTTTTTCATAATTTTATTGCCAAAAAAAATGCCAGTTGTTGAATTGGATTCGGAGAAGCAAATCGGAGCGCTGGGGGCTTGACACGTGGCTTCTGCCTGTTGGAGATTGCGTCGCACTGGTTTAAATTTTTTTTACCATTGCCGTGTGCATTGCACGCGCCAACGGTAAAAAAATTTTAAACCAGCGCGTTGACGTCAGTGCGACGTTGCACATGACGTCACAACATGTGGGCTCGACCTCGGGCTGAATTGGCCTTCAGGCCAGTCCGACTTCGTGGGACCCACTCTCAGCCCGAGCTTGGGCTCACCGCTGGAACGAGATTTTTTTTTTCCCTCCAGCCTTGGGCTCAGCTCATCGGTGGAATTGCTCTAATGAAATGCTATATTGAGGGGGTGTGTTGAGGTATTCAATCTGCCCGTCTAATAATAGCTCTTCAGGTATAGTGGGTCACAATTAATGGAAAATTTGCCCCTTTTTTAATTTTATTAATTAATTTATATTTGTGTTTTTCTTGTTTTTGGACTGAAGAGAAGACCTCAAGTGCATGATTTGAGATATAAGCTTCTTGTCTATATGAACTAGATCAGCTTACCAATTTTGCTAATGAATCTCATTTCAGAAACTTATCATACCTGTAAAATTTTGAAACTTTCAAACACATAGTTTGAATTGCATTATTTATTACGCATTCCTTAATACCACAACCCACAAAGCAAGCATATATAACTGCCAGTGTCACAAGTTGAGGGGCGAGAAGATTGAAACCATCATCTCATTATTTATGTCCCATCCACATCTATGTACATAAGTAGACTGGGACTTAGGGTAAGTAGCACACATGACAAAAGCAAGCAACTAGTAGTTAACCTAAATGAGAATGATGTGAACATTCTTCTGAAGGGATTAGCAAGCTGTAGCAATTTTTCCACCGAAACTTGCATCCACCGCTTCTCCGACCGTCACGAAAACTCTCCCTCCAATTTTTCCCACAAAGTTGGATAGCTTTAGTTTGTGAATCACTTGCCATCTAGGGTTGGCAATAGCTAACTGAGAGAGAGAGAGAGAGAGAGAGAGAGAGAGAGAGAGAGAGAGAGAGAGAGAGAGGTGAGAAGTTTTAAAACAAAGGAGAATGTGTAAATTGTGCAATTAATTAGCCAAAGAGGGAAACTGTCTCTTACCTCAATTCCTTCGGAGATCAAATTCTTTTGCAGCTCCTCTAGAGTAGCTATTCCAGATGTATCAATGTTAATCAAATCTGGCATACAAGGAAAAGGAAAGAAATTATGATTCTCTTCAAATAATGAGTAATTCTAGGGAAACCATGTTGTGTACCATCTATCTAATACATGTAGAGCTCGCCAATACAAGTAGGTCCTACCGTGATTTTGTAGTACAATATCACTAGGTATCCCTAGCATTTTCCTTCTAACATGAAAGCTTGCTGGTCAATGCTGATCTCGATTTTCAGTCTCAGTAATTATGTTGTGTTTCTAAGTAATGGTATTTGCTAAACATTTAAAATCCAAAACGACGTATAAGTTATGGTTTATGGATTAGATTTTTATGTTTAGGGTTCAATACGTATAAAGTTGGTATAAAAAAATTAACTAAACAGAAATCTAAAACGACGTAGCTTTTCCTTGAACCACTTACTAGACATGTCAAGAATTACAAGATGAGTGGCCTCTTTGTCTTTGGTCTGCCCTTTGGTGTCCGCAGCTTTCTGTGCAGTTATCCACCTCACAATCCTTGCATTAATTCATACCACAATACAATTATAAAAAAAAAAATACATGTTATTTTTTCAGGATTGGATTTTAATTTAGAGTAATATCATGTTGTTGTGTGATTAATTAATTAAATACCTTTCTTTAACGAAATTGGCATTTGCAAAACAAAATAAGGCAGACTTGACACGGATTATCATAACTCCAGGAATTTTGATAGCCATTGGATATTGTGCGGTGTCGCAAAACATTTCTGTTCCAGGAAGTTTTCCAAGAGTTTCTGTGCCTGGTCGGATTGAGATGAGAATAATTTTTGTGAATGATATGGTCACCTGCAAACATAATACTAATTAATGTTAAGACACATCTTGCACCAACATTTAAAAACATGTACAGGCCTAAACCCTTCCACTCTTCTTTCTAAATGGGACCGCCTGGATGTCGACCACGTTCTGAGTTGACTTTGTTGATATAAGCGGTATTGGAAGAGTGAAGAATCGAACCTAATTTGAATTACTACAAACCCTTCACTAAATATTAATTAGTGGTAGTCAAGAACTTTAATCATATATTGTTTTTGGAAGATGCTTGTTGAAATAGAAAAGAAAGAACCAAAATAGAATCAAGAACTTTACAAGCCAGGAATGTCTACTATCAACCATCCATTATTATATCGTAGTGGTTCCTTTTTTTTTTTTTTTTTTTCTGTCTGAAAAGCTGAGAAACGTACGGCCAAGGGTGGAGACTTTTTATTAACTAAAAAAGTGTGTTGTGTTCTATTTGCTGGCCCAAAAATAAAAAAATAGAAAGAAAAAGAAGAAAAAAAAAAAAAAGTTGAGTCCTGTCCTGTCATCCATAGTGTTGCACACATAAAGTAAATAAGAGCCATATATAATGTTATTACCGCCACTAGAAGACCAATCTCCACAGATGCAAAAAGCACTCCGAAGAAAGCTCCTATGCAAGCCAAGAAGTCTAGCTTATCAACCTTCCAAATTCTGTACACTTTATTGAGGTCAACGAGTCCCGGAAGAGCTGAGAGAATTATGGAAGCAAGGATCGCTGTTGGGGTGTAATACAAGAGCTTTGTCAAAAATTGCAATGATATGATCACTGTAATGGCCATGACGATATTTGACACCGGAGTTTCACAACCGGCACTATAGTTCACGGCAGTACGCGAGAATGAACCTGTTCATGATTAAAATTTAAATGAAAATGCATTCTATTACGAGAGATTCACTATTATACTCAATATAGGAGCTTAAATTATATTTAAAAAAAAATCTATATGAAATGGACTTTATAAACACACCAAAAGCTTATTTATAATATAACAAAGAGGCTTCTAACTTCCTATAAATTATAAAAATGCCATCGATTTCTTAAAATAAGGAAGCCCAACTCCAAAACCTCATAAAAAAACAAAAAAACACTCAATAAGGCTTCAAAGTAATTTAATAATCAAAATTAAATTCCACAGGGCTAGCTGTCGTTTTTTGGGTTTTTATTATTTGTTTATAGAAATTAAATGGCGTCAGGTTTATCCATATCATTAATGCTAAGAATGGGTACATGACTAAATATCTCTTCTATTATATCCTATCAGCTGGCAAAATTAGTAGTCCAAGTTATCAAGAGCTAGCGTAACTCTATTTTACTGACCATGTGAGACGCACCTATATTAAAGAGCTGGTACAACACACGAAACATTGACACGATACAAATAACAGTATCTTCCATTAAAATTACTTACCGGTTGCAACATAGCAAGAAGTAAAGGATCCTACTATGTTCATGAAGCCCATCGCCATCATTTCCTTGTTCCCATCCATGTGGTACCCTTTTATGGATGAAAAAGATCTTCCAACTGCAATTGCTTCCTGAAGTTTGCCAAAATATATACAATAACATAATTCAACGCAAAGGAGTGAATTAATCAAAAGGAAACCATCCATTAATTTCTTAGTTCTAATTTAAGATTGTGCTTGAGTGATAACCAACCGTGAGTGCAACGAGAGCGACAATGAGCCCAACTTTGGCCACATCCCCAACATAGGGGCCGTTGAGCTCTAACAGATTAACTGAGCTAGGGTTTAAGCCATCTTTGATATGTTTAACGATCTTAATTCCATGCTTATCCCCCCTTGTTAGATAAACAATAAGCGTCGATAGTATGACAGATAGGAGAGGAGCAACGGCTGGCAACCAGAAAAGTTTCTTGTTCTTTTTACCCTGTGCAGAGTAGAACTTTGGTAAGTGTAAAATGAATGAATAAATAGTGACCCAATTAGAGCAACCGTAAAATATTACTAACAGGGCTGCAGTGTTAATTACTCACCAGATATCTAGATATTAAGATGAAACACAGGAAAGAGCAGCCAAGAATAAAATTATGAGGGCTCCACTGCAAAGAAAGACAAGGATATGAATGATTGAATGAATTCTATATATACAGGGATGGTGGAAAGATAAGGAATCATATTTTTATTTGTATTTTCTTAAAGACAAGTAAAGTGACTTATACAGGATGGTGGAAAGATGTCCAGACAGCTTCCATAACAGAGATAACATCAGTATTGGTTGGAAAGTGAGTGATCCCAAGTAGCCCTTTCAGTTGTTGAAGACCAATGATGATGGCTGCTCCCGCCACGAACCCTACGATTGCGGCATGGGAAAGAAAATCCACAAGAAACCCCAATCTGATGATAACCAAAACAAGAAGGTAATTTTAAGATTAAGAAGTATACAGCAAAAAAAATAAAAAATAAAAAATATTTATTACGACAACTACGCACATATGCTTAAGTCACATGCTCAAGAGCCCTCCGCTCAGTATAATACAGTTTTCTTTTTGGTCGAGACAGTATAATACAGTTTAGTATAGTCCAATCCAGTACAGTCCAAATGATACCTGAAGAGTCCGAAGGAAGCTTGGAAAATACCGGTGAAGAACGTCGCGGTGAGAACGAGCTTGGTGTAAGCAATTGAATCAGCCCCGGGATCTTGTAACTTCTGAATCATTGAGGGCAAAAGGAGAGACACCACAGCTACAGGTCCAATTGCTATCTCTCTTGAAGTCCCCATTACAGCGTAAATAAGAGGTGGTACAACACTTGTATCTAAGACCAACAGCACAACACATAATTAAGTCTACATACAAACACTTGGAAAAAAAAAAAAACTTATAATTTAAGCTACATGACTTACAAAGACCATATTGGGGATCAAGCTTTGCTAAAGTTGCATATCCAATACTCTGCATTCAAATTCATATTAAGGCAACATGCTATATGAATTATGTTGTATTATACTAATACTGATTGTTATAATCCAATGCGATTTAATTTTACCTGGGGAATGCAGAGGCTTGCTATAGTTAGACCAGCCAATAAATCATGCTTGAATTTTGAAATGTTGTAGCTCCTACCCCATACAAGAATAGGAAATATCTCCTGCTGGATAGAGACTACACTTTTGAGTGCTGGCTGATTCTTGAGAGATGAGTACTTGTTTCCACAGTACGACGCCGTCTCCCTCACAGAGTCCATGAGCTCATGCCATAGACCTGGGGGTTCAGGGCCATTCAGCACCCATTCAGACCTTTGAACCGGGCTGCTGTTTTTCTCGAGGTCAAGCTTTTCCTCTGCTGTTGGGGTCTCAACAGCTAACGAGGCAGTGCTTGGTTGTTTGAAGTGTTTGGGGGAACTTGGAAGGATATCCATGGGACTAGTTTCTTGATCACCTGAAAACTCCATAAATTCGCGCCATCGCCCTGGCGGCCGGGGCGGATGGAGCACCCAATTAGCCTTTTCACCATGGTTGGTGGCTGAAGAGGCCATTGTTGAGTGAAGTAGTGTTCAGGGAATACAATTATCCAAAGATAGGCACCAGAAGGAGAAGGTTTTTGATGCTAAAGTGTATGTCCATCCTAATTGAAGGGCCTTATAAATCCCTCAAAAAGTCATGGTTTTCATTTTAAAATTAACCGGAATTTGAACTTGAGATATCCTCCAACATTAACATTTGAAAAATAAGTACCACTAAACTAAAAATTAGTAAGTAAATTGAATGGTTGAGAGAATTTTTATTTTACCAAAAATATATTACAGGTCCACATGTATCCAAATTTAGTGGAGGGGGGGTAGACCAGAGAAAAATCTTGGTGGAATCCATACTTTTTTGACATCAACATATCAGGTATCTTGAAAATGCGAAGGTGGTAATTGTTTATACTTAGCTGAAATTCCCACTACGTTTCTTAATTTGTTCTACATGGAAAAGTTTCCCATCTTTCAAAGATGTCCAATTGATCACTAAATTAAATACTTGCTTATAGTTTGGCAGGTTAGAAGCCCCCGCGAGATCAGATGAATCTTAAAGTTCTTTGGATAGATAATTGAAAGTGAAGCACACCTAATTATAATTTGTTAGGTCACTAGTATAAAACAGTAATTAAAAAGCAAAGTCATCCATCCTCCTTCAAGTAGAAAATTTCATTAAAGTGTCCAAAGTTACAGACTCGAGCGACAAACATGGCTCATTAAAACCTTGCCTAGGAACCTAGTGGGACAAAACCTAAGGCGAAAGAAAGAGTACACGCTCCATAAAGGCTACAAACAAAAACTCATGACGAAAAAAATTATCAACATCAACTTGAAGAAACACATTGAGATATGGAGGACCCTCTTTAAGTCAAACGTTTGTAGAAACCCTACCTAAAGCAACTTAGCAAGTCTATCAGCGACATTATTACACAATCTAGGAACAAAAACAAAAGGAAAGAGATGCAAAATCTCTAGATAACATATGTGGATGTTGTTGATAATTTCCCATGGCCATCTGATTCAACCACCAATGAATCATAACCAGCATATCCCTGCAAAGCATTGATAAACTCTTACAATGTCTTTTAGACTTGGATTAGACCTTCTATTTGAGTTTTAAATAAATTTAATTTTCAGTCCTAAGGTCCTATATATGGTTTTGGAATTAGGACCGACACTCCTTCAAAGAAATGCATTTTCACATTTTTGTCAAAATCCAAAGGAACTGTTGTGGCGCTCCAAATGCACCTCAGAGGTTGTTAAAAGTGTAGAACAAACTCAAGAAAATCCTTATTGGGAAAAATTCCAGAGGTTATTGAAAGTTGCTTGCACCATTTCTCAACTTCCTTAAAGCCCTACTTAATCACACTAGAACTCAAATCCATGTTGAACAAGAAAACTGCAAGATAGGAGTACGAAGTGTTGAAAGAGGAACCACTTTCACTCGAAACGGACTTCCTCTCTGAATCAATAGGATATGGATGACTGACAGCAAAAAGCTGGATCTTTGAAAAAACTTAGTGTTTTTGGATGCTCGAGCACCAACCATGGAGCTCCAATGACCTTCGCCATTTTCACCTAATTTTGATCCGGTTTCGACCTAAAACTCTTCCCATCGGTCTCGAAACTAATAAAAATCCATTAATTCTCAAAATATTTTGAGCCGCAAATCCCAACATATATATATATATATATATATATATATATATATGACACATAGAAGTAAGCCATAATGCATGTGTACATTATGCACCCTTTATCCTAAGGCTGTTGTTTCCATTATTTTCCACCTATCATTTTTGGTGGAAGATTTAGTTTGTCAATATGCCATATATGTGGCAAGTCTCGCAACCATTCGTCTGGGCACAAATAGTTTCACCCAATAAGTATGGGATATGGATGGAACGTGATGTGAAGTTTTGCATTTTAACTTCCATTGGATATGAAGATGTTGTCACTTCAAAATATTATTTGTGTAGAAAACTTGCTATTGGTGTTGCCATATATGTTTGTAATGATTGGTTTCCTTTGGCTCCAGAGTAACCTTGCCCAACCTAACTGCACGGAGAGCTACAGCATATGGCAAAATGGGATATATTCTACTCCCTTATTACGTACTCAGTTCTAAAAAAGATATTGGATTAAGTACCTTCAAAGAGCAGGGCAAACTGGATATATGGAATATGGATTAAAATTATTTCCCCTCATTGCTAAATTTATAATTTTTTATTTCAAAGATCCCCAACTTTTTTGAATTTAGACAAGTCATTCTAGAATTGACTTCTCCCTTAGAATGTTAGAATGGATTTTTTCCAGGAAAGCTAGAGATCTTAACAGCTGACCTAACTGACAAGACACCTCTTGGTTGAATCTGACCGGTCCATCAATTTCTAATTTCAAAAAGCAGTCTTGAGAGAAATGTTGGAGTAACTTATGGACTATTGACTTTCTTTCCTTACATATTAAATTTTTTAATTATAATAATATTTGATTTAATTTAATTCATGATTTCTTACTTTAAATAGAAATATGAATTTATTATTTACTTGGCCACTACCTCCTACAAGGAGAGAAATATACAAAAAATTCCCACAAACAAATATTCTTATATTAGATTTCATATTTTAGCAAAGTATCAGAGCGGCGATCTTGGAATAGCTGACTCTAGTTTCAAACTCCAACCGCCGCTGTGGAAGTTGATGAGTTTTTCAACCCTTATGAAGATAGCATCACCAACTCCTTCTCTCCTTCTTAACCAAGCATGGCCACATGAGTGCCTAGGTGGCTCAGCTCCTACAGATGTAGATTAAACCCAAAACCCGATCCTGAATCAGGATCCTATTTTGACCGCCTCGACCCTGATAACGACGACGACGACCCCGACTCTGATGACAACCCCAACCTCGAATCTATCTCTGATTCAGACCCAGATCCCGACTTCGACTCTGACCCCGACTCATGCTCAGATCCCGATCTGAATTTCTACTAAACTTGTATCCTATGCATCTTCCGCTACACAGATTATAACTTCCTGACTAACGACCCCGACACATGGACGAGATTGCGCATGCTGTGGTGATTGAACACACACTCGTAAGACTTGTTTTAAATTACATGGCTACCCCAAATAGTGGGCTGCTCTCAAGATCGAACACAACGCGATACAACCAGTAATGGTACTGGTTATGGATTCCATACTTCAGATAAGAGTGATTCCACGAGCTTAATAATTGATTCCAATGTAACTGATTATATGACGTTTGATCATGAGGATTTTCTGAATACTACTCAACCCCGATGAACTTGTATTGCTAACGCCAATGGAGTTACTTATCTTATGATAAGGGCTGGCACTGTTGCGCTCCCATCCTCTCTCTCACTGCCTAATACTTTACTTGTTCCATCTTTATACAATAAGTTGATGTCCGTTAGTCAGCTTATTCAACAATAGAATTGTTGTGTACTTATTTACCCGAATTTTTGTTTGCTTTAAGATATTCACACTGAGGAGATTCTTGGTCGTGGAACTAAGAGGGAGAGGCTATATTATGTAGATGACTTCAGTCCCAGCATGGCTAATAGTGTGACGCATCCCTCGATAGCAAACAAAAGCAAATCTGGTTGTGACACTGTTGATTGTGACATCCATCTTTTAGTTATATGAAGCATCTTATACCAGATTTATTCTCAGGTTTCAATGACTCCGACTTCACATGTGATACTTGTATTTTGGCCTAGAGTCACCGTGTGCCCTATCCGTTGAGATATGAACAAGTGTACTACTCCGTTTATGTTAATTCACTCTGATGTCTTGGGACCTTCACCTATTACTGCTCCTTCTAGCGTTCAGTGGTTTATCACATTCGTAGATGATTATACACGAATGACTTGGTTTTATTTACTGAAGAATAGAAATGAAGTGTTTTTTCGTTTTCCGTTCTTCCACAAACAAATGAAAACTCAGTTCAATGCTCAAATACAGATTCTTCGCTCAAACAATGGTGGAGAATTTTTCAATCATGATTTTTAGGCTTACTTCCAACAACATAGAATTATTCATGAGACGACTTGTCTTTAGACACCACAACAAGATGATGTTGTTGAACAAAAAAATCGACATCTTCTTGAAACCACCCGAGCACTTCTGATTAGTGCGCATCTTCCTCGCCATTACAAGGATAATGCTATTGTCACCCAATTCATCTGATCAACCGCATGCCTTCTAGTTATTAACCTTTAAAACTCCCTTACAAGTGCTTGTGCAACAAGGGCCCCTGACCTCTGTTTTGGTACTCACACATCGAATCTTTGAATGTGTGGCCTTCGTTCATCTCTACAAAAATTAATGTAGCAAACTTGATCCTTATGTGTTTCGTTATGTTTTTGTGGGTTATGCCACTCATCAGAAAGACTACTGTTGTTATCACCCTCCTAACCGACTTACTTATGACACTTTGGATGTGACCTTTCTGGAATATGAGATAATTTTTTTGATAACCCGATCCTAAATTAATATTTAATTATTAAATTATTAAAGTAAAAGACAATTTTACCTTGAGAATATTTTAATGGGTTTCAAAATTCACTTTTTGTTCGAGAAAGAATTTGGAGATTTGAGTAGTACCGTTGCATAGAGCGCGTCGATACAAGTTAGTAGACACATAGTGGGCTCAAATCGGAGTTATAATGAAGAAGTTACGATAAACGAAAGTGCAGTGGTACAACCGTAAATGTTTCAAAGTCTGTTTTTTTTTTTTAAAAAAAAACCCAGTAGATTTCTCTCTCTCTCTCTCTCTCTCTCTCTCTCTCTCTCTCTCTCTCTCTCTCTCTCTCTCTCTCTCTCTCTCTCTCTCTCTCTCTCTCTCTCTCTCTCTCTCTCTCGTAAACCCCTCTCCCTCCCTCACGCAAAACAACCATTGGCCATTCTTTGGCGAGCAACTCCTTCGTCCAGCCATTGTTGGCCACGAAACCACTTGCGTTAGAACCGGCTCGACTTCCTCTTCACATCCCACCCCTTCTCCATCGTAACCATCGCTTGTGTTGCCGGAAATAGCTCAAAAAACAGCCGCTTGCTTTAGA
Source organism: Prunus persica (assembly GCF_000346465.2). Taxonomy (NCBI): domain Eukaryota; kingdom Viridiplantae; phylum Streptophyta; class Magnoliopsida; order Rosales; family Rosaceae; genus Prunus; species Prunus persica. The sequence continues at coordinate 18,532,236 of NC_034014.1, forward strand.
ACCGGCTCGACTTTCCGTCGTCGTATCCGACGATTGTGGCCACCAAATTTGTCGACCCATATATGCTTTCTCATCCTTTCAACGTGACTTAGCTGATGGTTAGGTTGGTTAGAATTTATTTTGAAGTTTTGAAACTCAAATTATGAATCAAAGTTTTGGCTTGTTTTTGGCTCGATTTTTCGGCAAGTTCCGGCTACTTTTTTGCAATGGCCCAAGAACAAAAGTTGTTCCACTAGTTGTCCTGATCACGTAGGTATAAGTACTGTTTGGTGTTTCGAGAATTTTCCGGTCGCCGAAGTTTTCTCAAGACACCTTCGTGCTACCCGCGGGTGTGGCAGCGCTGGGCCAAGTTTGGGTAGCCCATTTGGTCCTAAAATGATCCCCATGTCGTTTCGAGTACGACGGTATGCTCAAATTCGAATTTGGTTATCGTTTGACCGGCGAATGAATTTTTACATATTAGGCGATATCCGGGTTTGATATGTTCGGATCGTTGGATCGACTCGATGAGAGTTTAATCGTATATTTAATCTCGAGTTGACCAATATGAGAATTTAATCGTATATTTAATCTTGAGTCTTTTCAAACCATTCCACCTGTTAGAACTGTTGAAAATGGGCCTAAGAACTTTCTTAAGTTACGCACGCACTTTAAGGCCGAGAGTCAAGGTTTTGATTAAATATTTATACTTAAGCTATTTTATTAATTAAATATTTTAATCGCCTAAATAGGTACTCAGGCTCCATCAAACCCACTGGAAGAACCCTCGAAGGGTTAGGCAAGTTCGGACGCTCTGTGAGTGAACTTTTATTTTATAAATGAATTTTATGCAGTAAAAGTTCTATTAATTGATCATGAATGAATTATTTATGGCTTTTGCTTTCCAAGGATAAATTTTGAATTCAAATATTTTTATAAAATTTTGTTTATGTTTAAATGTGAATGGCTTGGAAAGTAGAAAAGGAAATGGTATCAGGATTTAAGGATTTAATGAGGAACAATGTTATAATTTTTCAGGAAAGGTTTTTTTTTAAAACCACCATAGGTACCCAAAATGTTGCCTTTGAATAAACTGTTGCCTTCAGATATAATGATGTCCACGGACCTCCTAGTTGCCTTCGGTTGAGTCAGCTAGCGTTTAACATTGGCCCCACGAGTCTTAGGGATACTCAGACCGTAAGGAGTGAGGAATGGGACTCGGGTTAACTTTGTGTTTCCCAAGTTTTGCAAGGAAGTGTCACATTTGTGACACTTGAAATTGACGTTATAATGTAGGAAATAAATAGAAAAATCTAGGAATTGACGGATTTATGAAGGGTACACCTAGGTGGAAAGGAATTATTATTTTTCAGTGCTTTCAAATGGTTTTGATGAATTGGTTAAACGTATGAAACCAATATATGAATATAAATATGCATTCTTGATTTTTGTACGAATATAGAATACATAAATGAATTTTCAATGGTTTTAACAGTGAGGTTAGTATGTTGATATACTATTTTGCACAATTTTCTTTTGTCCACTCACACTTTTAAATATTTTGCGCCCCTAGGCAGTAATCGTGTACCAGAGCATCACCACCGGGCGATCATCACCCATCACTCATCCTTTTCTACTATGTAGGATATTCTCCTGTTATTGTACAACTTTTGCAAATTAACTGAATTAGCATGCTTTGATTTTCCCGTAGGGTTTCTGTAAGGCCAGAGGCCATAAAGATTTGATGTTGGATTGTGTGTGTTCTAACATTGTGCATGCAGAGTGCTTGTGGATATATGAGTTACATTTTGTACAGGTGAAAATTTTGGAAAACGAGTAATTTACAGGGGAGGCTCTGCCCAATTTTCGGCAGAAGTCAAATCTTAAAAGAAATTTTGAGTCTTAGTTAGAAGGGCAATTTGGTCAAGTGTGCCTGGCACCTGCCAGATGTTGGACATGCACAAGGTTTGACACAGATCTCAAAGTGGAATTCGGGTTGGGTCCTGTCATTCTTCCATGACCCATCATCTAATTTTACACATCAAGGGGAGATATGACTTGAAGGGCAGAATTGGAGCAACTTCGAAAACGAAGAAATTTGCCTCTATACAGAAATGATAGATCGTCCCTAGTCTAGGGCACGAGGTTGCTCTTTGACGAAAAGCAATCAATCGCCCATTCACAGTGATCAATCGCCTGACCCACTTGACCCCTACGAAGATGTTTCTGATTCGAATCCCACACCTACAAACAAAATAAAACAACAAGATTAAGACCTCCTTCTAACCCAATAGTACCAATAGGCCAATCTCCTAAAAATATCCTTGAGGTAACTACTCTTACTACACTTGTGAATTTAGACGATAAATCTATTGGATACCAATTACCTTTCAGGCAGAATCATGAGTAGCCGCAAAACCATTATTCACCAGATATTGGCAAGACAACAAAATATCCAATTGCGAATGATGTATCCATTGAGAAGTTGTCTAAACCACTCAATGCCTTTATGCATCAATTGTCTGCTATTTATATCCCAACCAAGGTTGCTGAAGCATTGAAAGATACTAAGTGGGTTCAAACTATAAAGGAAAAGATGAAAGCTCTTGAGAAGAATCAGACTTGGACATTGGAAACTTTACCACAAGGGAAAAAAACTGTCGAATGTAGATGTGTGTTTACCATAAAACATAATGTTGATGGATCCATCGAGCGATACAAAGCAAGACTTGTGGTGAAAGGGTACACACAGACTTATGGTGTAGATTATGAAGAAACCTTTGCACCAATTGCAAAATTGAACACAATCATAGTCTTATTGCCCCTCGCATCTAATTTGGACTAGTCACTATACCAGTTTGATGTAAAGAATGCTTTCCTGCATGGAGAACTCACGGAGGAGGTGTATATGGATTTTCCTCTTGGATATAATACTACTCAGACTGGAATAGTATGCAAATTACAAAAGGCATTGTATAGATTGGAACAGTCACTATGTGCATGGTTTGGGCAGTTCACCATGGCAATGAAGAACAATGGTTTTAAACATAGTAACTCAGATCATACTCTGTTCTTGAAACATCAGAAAGGGAATGTTAACAACTTTAATAATCTATGTTGACGACATGATTATTATTGGGGATGATAAACTGGAAATATCTCAGTTACAAGACTATTTGGCTACTGAATTTGAGATAAAGAATCTAGGTGGACTCACTATTTCTTGGGGATTGAAGTAGCCCGATCACAATAAGCCATATTTCTCTCTCAAAAGAAATATGTCTTGGACTTGTTGACAGACACATGAATGCTAGATTGCAAACCTGTAGACACTCTTATGGTTCAGAATCATCATCTTGGAGAATACTCAGATCATGTTCCAACTAACAAAGAAAGATACCAAAAGTTAGTGGGAAGATTGATCTACTTGTCCCATACTTGGCTAGACATTACCCGAGGGCGAGTTGACATCATGGCTGACGCCAATGCACGGGTTTAAATTTTTTGATTGTTGACGCGTGCATTTCACTTACCAACGGTAAAATAATAATAATAATATGTGCGCTGATGCCAGCTTCCTTTCCGCCAATTGCTAAAAGCCAGGTGGTGGCCTCTGGGCGCTCCGATTCGTTTTTGTTCTCCAATCCAATGGTTGGCCTTTTTTTTTTGCAATAAAATTTTGAAAAAAATTTTGAAAAAAAATATTTAAAAAATACAAAAAAATTCGGAATTTTTTTCTATAAATACCTACAAATATTCTTCACTTTCAACATCAAATCCTCATACATTTTCTTCTCCTTCTACTATTATTCTCTTTCTACTCAATATTTTTTTCACTTTCAAATTTCATTTTTATTCACCATCTTATGGCATCTTCCATCGAAACTGGAGGCACGTGGAGCACCATGGAAGATGTTCTATTGTGTGAATGTTGGGCCCAAATTAGTCATTGTCCAATCACGGGCAATGAGATGAAATTCTCTCATATGTGGAGAAAAATTCATGCCGAATTTTGTGAAAGATCGGGTTCGGCTCGTTTGAAAATGGCCTTGTCTAATAGGTGAAAATTTTTAAATAAAGAGTTGGGGAAATGGAGAGATAAGTTAGCAAACGTGATGGACAACCATAGAAGCGGGGAAAATCTTAGCAATAAGGTAAATTATTTGTAATTTCCATTTTATTAATTTGAATGTCCTAATTATTTTTTTATTTTAATGTTTCTTGCATTTCCAATATTTTGTTAATGTTTCTTGCATTTTCAATATTTTGTTAATGTTTCTTGCATTTTCAATATTTTTTTTTAAATGTTTCTTGCATTTTCAATATTTCTTAAACGTTTCTTGCATTTTCAATATATTTTTTTTAATAGATTATGCAAGCACAAATGTGGTTCGGTGCCATTGGGTAAGGCAAAAAATCTTTCAACCATGACCAATGTTGGGAGGGTGAAGAATTGTTCGAGATTTAGAATTATTCCAACAGGTTTGACTGTTGTGTTGAACAAGACGCTACTCCAGGTCTGACCATTGTGTTGAACAAGACGCCACTCCATGATTCAAGGCCATTGGATTCGTCATTGGATTCCCCGATGAGTCAAGACTCACCAATCCAAAAGGAGCCGAGGCCTAGTGAGAGAAAGGAGGCGAAGGCCAAGTGGCACCATGAAAATTGAATTAGACATGAAAAAAGATGCGGATGAGAAGGCAATGAATGAAGAATATGCAAGAGAAAGGGAGTATGTACGCAAACAAGATATTGAGAAGAAGGACTGAGAAACCATGACCATGGATACGAGCCATATGTCCCCTGAAACAAAATAATTTTGGAAGCTAGAACAAAGGGATGTTATGAGAAGGAGACTTTTCCGTGACGATGGACCTAGCAACACCGATTAGTTAAATGATCAAAATCATTAAGTTAGTTTGCTTGTCTTTTATTTTATTGTATTTTAATATTTTGTATTAAAGTAGTTCTAATTCATGTCTTTTATTTAATTAGTAGTAATTCTTAATTAGTTGTATTGCTTTTCTTTGAGTGAATAAAGAAATCATTCAATAAAATGCCTTTTTATTCAACACAATGCATACATCAAACAAAACATAATTTAAAAAAAAAAAAAACACAACCAAAGCATAAATAGGAAAAAACCATAACCAAAGCATAAATAAAAATATACCACAACCAAAGCATAAATAAAAATAAACCACAACCAAAGCATAAATAAAATAGACCACAACCAAAGCATAATTAAAAATAAAACTTCAACAAAATCTTATATGAAAATATTTCTCCAAATTAATTGTTTAGGTTAAAAAAAAACAAAAAACAAAAAAGTGAATAGTATTTGCCCTTTGTCATGGCAATGGGTGGAAACACACCTTGCTTTTTGCAAGGGCAGATACTATTCATGTGAATAGTATCTGCTCTTGCCTCCCCTTGTCCTTTGCCATGGCAAATGGGTGGAAGTGCTCTAATGAATCTTTTTTGTGGCAACAAGGCTGCAATGGCTATTGCACAGAATCTAGTTCAACATGATCGCACCAAACATGTTGAGGTAGATCGACACTATATCAAACAGAAGCTTAAAGCTAAAGTGATTCAGCTTCCTTTCGTAAAGTCTGAAGATCAATTGACGGATATTTTGACAAATACAATTTCCAGTAGAGCATTCCACAATTCACTGTACCAGTTGGGCAATGGCGACATCTATGCACTAATGTGAGAGGGAGTGTTGGCGTGACTTATGGACCATTGACTTTCTTTCTTAACACACCAAGAATTTTCATTAGAATTATATTTAATTTACTTTAATTCTTGATTTCCTACTATAAATAGAAATAGGAATTTATTATTTATTGGGCCACTAAGGTTCCATTGTATTATAAATATGACCTTCTACAAGGAGGGGAATATACAGAAAATTCCCGCAAATAAATATTCTCATATATATGAAGAAAAAAAAATTGGCAACTGTCCAAATATATTAGGTTTCATATTTTAGGAAGGAAATGTCTTTTGGAAGTGGGTGTTTATGCGCAATTCCTTACGGTTGAGACGGTTCAGTGACTGATGCTAGCACTCCTTTGTGGGGTTTGCAAGACGAAGAAAATGGTAGCGTAGTTGGATGGGTTTTAACCCATAATTTGTTTGTAGACCATCAATGCCTTTGCATTTCTCATTCAATCACTACAACCACTTCCGTGGAAGAACATACATTCCTTGTTATGGAGTACATACATGATTTGATGGTAGGACAAGAGGGAGATAGTGATGAAGTTAACAATGAATTCTTTTGATAATTAAGTACTACTTGGACTCCACATACTATGTATGTGAAGAATTAATTAAGGGAGACTTTGGAAAAGCCCAAAGGAGAGAGAAAATTTTTAAAAGAAGCCAAAATGGACAAAATTGCCCTTATTTATTTTTTGATTTCCTAAGGAATCCTTTACATTTGCATGTCTTTTGTTTGAAAGTTGAGAGGTTTTTCTGTCTTTTTTGAAAAAGCTTTGGCTTTTTCCAAAAGTGAAAGTTTTTTTATGGGTAAAACCTAAATTTACTATTAATTAATTATTAATTTTATCACATGACTAAATCATTTTCGGTTTATAAAGCCGATTATTTGACAAGCAACCTTAAAAATGAACGGTTCGCATAAAAAAAAAGGGTGGTTTTGGAAAAGGTCCGTTCCATATCGTGAGAGATGAATTCAAACGATTAGTTACTGCTTCATTAAATTACGTACTTACCAGCCTTAAGTAAATTTTTTTATAGTAGGACTAGAGAGTTTTAAACAGGAGTGGAAAGTTGAAACTTCAAAGTGATAAACAAGTAAAATAGTCCAAGGAGACCAAAAGATCCGTTCCCTTTTTACAGTAGTACAGATGTCCATTGTCTTGTCCATTGTTTCTTGATTAATTTTTCAAATTGATAGAGTGAACTTTCTTATGGACTAAATATTCCATATACGTCTTAGCAATAATGGCTAGAGTCCGCACCCTTGTAATTAAGTTCGATTCCTCTTTCCGTATATTATTTTAATTTAGAATAGTTTAGATTATCGTTTGTATAAAAAGAAAATACGGAATAGAATTGGAATCAAGAAAAAGTATCATAGAGGCGATGCTGGCTTCCAGCCACTTTAAGTGAAATTAGTGGTGGTGGCTCTTTACAAGTGCTACTTTGGCTGAATGGGGAACCACGACATAACCTAATAATAAAACTACGAATGCCTAAAGTGATTCATTTATGTTACCACAAGAAGGGAATTAGATGCAATGAATCTAGACACTTTCTTTCCATCATGCGAAAATGTCTCGGGTCCAATAATGAGTTTCACGCCCCACTTACGTGAGAAGTTCATGAATGAGTTTCACACAACTCTAGATCAAAACATACGTGAGAAGTTCATGAACACTTTCATAACAACAGCTAGCTATATACAACACTAAGTAGACGGGCAGACATGTACACTTATAGACTATAAGTTACAGTGATAACAATATAAGAGAACAGCAGCCCCATCGGTTGCCGGATATCCACCGGCTGGTAGCCTGATACCTACCGAAGGGTTGCGCAGAGCCCTATTCAGGAAAGCCAATTGGCTGATATGTTTTGATTTATATTTACCTACGGACTCTTAACATATAATTTCACCAATATCCTTGATTAAGCTCATCGTACAACAATAATTATGCACTGAAACACTCTGTTTTAGTCAAAAAGTGTTGTGCAGAGGTGTCATAAACTAGGCAATAGATGTTGGTTGCTTTTACCACTGCACCATGCCAGGCCGCCCCTGAGTGCATAGTTCAAATCGACACTATCAACATAACATGTAATATTGTTATAGGTAGTGGAATACTTGTCAATCTACCCTTTCCAAAGATTTGTCTGGTTGTAAAACTGACAAACTTGCTTATATTTTAAAGATCAAAAGTAGCAACTATAAAAGCAAATTAGGTTAGGGTTCAACTAATGGTGGTGGAAATCTGTGGAGAAAAGTTTCTGTAGCAATCTGCGTATATTGTCCAAGAATGTGTCCAGATTCAAGATGGATGACAGCCACTTTAATTTTACCCAACAGAAACAAAAACATCATCATTTGGTATCATTGAGAAAGACACAAGTTGAAAAGCAATTGGTGATAGACAGTGCTCTCAAGCAAAATTACTCTTTTAAATCTCCTAAATCTTCATTTGCCGTCGGCATGTGCTAAAGGTATTTTATTTTGTCTGTACAAAATTGGCATTTGCAAAATAGAACCGTACATATGGAAACTGTCTACCAATCAACATATATACGACAAAATTTGTACTGGTTTTATGTCCATCTTCAAATAGCCACTGTTTTCATGGATGATGTTTTTCTTTGTTATGTCTAGTATTCCCTTTGCAGAAAACCCTTGTGGCTGATGCTTTAGCTAGCTATGAAGATGATCAGTCACTAGGTTATTCTTGGTGGTCTTCAGTTCCTTCTTTTGCAGCTGCTTTCTATGTAGTATCTGCTAGATTATTACGTCATGCTAGGGTAATAAAATCAAATATTATTATTCCAACATCTAGACAAATAGAGTTTAAACATACCACGTCTTTAAAGTATATTGCTTCTTTTTAATAGTTATTTATATATTTTTGTTCGGTCAACTTTATGGGGGCCACCAATAGCGCAATAATTTGTTTATTCCATATTGTATATCATTGTCTTCCTATCTTTCTCGTCACATAAAATAAGGGATATGCAAATTTCTCTCCACCGTTGGAATTCGAATCCAAGGCAAAATCTTCAGAAGTGGTGTTCTAGACATCAAGTAATTAATGATGAATGATATTGAAAAATTAGATACAGTTTTGATGAGGACATGCATTGATGTTGAGGCAAAGTGAAGATATCAACTAAAAGACTACATATAATTTGCGGGGGTCACTAGAGAGGAGTCAACAGCTTACTGAGCTTTTCGGTGTTTCAGACCAAGCGGCAAAGGAACAATCAGCTCAGTGGTGATCTCCCACAGCTTTTTACCCACTGCCATTTTCATGTGAAATGCCACTAGTCCAATTCGTGGGAGGATAAAGAGTTGACCAAAATTAATAAATTCAGGACCTAACAGATGACATGATTGTTGCATATCCTAATCTTTGCATGCTATCTATGCAAAAGATGAATGGTTGTGATTCAACATATAAACATCCTCGCAAAATGATTTAGTTCATAAACTGTTTGGTCGTCTAACAATGTGAGCACAAAAAAAAAAAAAAAAACACATTTTGTTAGAGAAAATTAAACAAAAATATATATAAGGTAGAAAAGGAGAGTGTGGGCGATGACCCATAGTAGCATGAGTTAGGTCCCCCACCGCCATTTCCATGGATGGTAAGGAGTAACAACAGGGTATTGCGAAGGGTAAAGAGAAAAGGTGAAGTACTAGAGCGCTGGATGGAAGGTGATATAGAAACACTGGAGGACCCAATACATGCTTGTTGTGGGCAGCTGCTGACACTTATAATTGTTTTCTTCACCCGTTTAAATTGGCCGCTGACATCACACTAACGTCAGCTTGCCCATGCACCAGCCCACACAAGTTTTGCCTTTGGGCTTGTCCAGTTTCCTGGAGCCCACTTCTTGTCATGGCAATTTTTCCTCAGTGGGGGATTGTTTTGGAGCCTAGCCCCTTTTTGCCATGGCAAATGCGAATCGATGGAAATGCTCTTATAGTAAAACTCGCACGATATTGAAATTTGAATTGTCCAAACACAAAACAATAAATAATATTGGAAAAGACATAGCTGAGCGACAACTCGCAAAGAAACGAAACTATACACCAAAATTTTATAACGATAGTCAAATGTATTGCGTAGGTTTTCTGATAAGGTGCTCAAGCTCAATGACCAGTCATGTTTTTACTCACCACGATATATTTCTAGCTAGGTTAAATTTCTTAAGAATAACTAATAGTCGCGTGAAGCTCAAGCCGCACTCTTAATAATTTACTGTTTTTGAAAAATGAAAATTGTGTCACAAAATTTTAGGCCAAGGTGGCTGACAACACTACTACAAAATAGTTAAACCACGACATGAAATAGACAACGGTGTATCTTAAAATCGTTGTTGTGTTTTAAAAGATGACGGTCTTATCTTATACACTACTAGTGTTGGGTTGATTTTTAAAAGACGACGCTTGTCACTGACAAGCGTCATTTTTTTAAAACACGCTAAACAAAAAAATGCCGCTTAACTAAATTCGCGCTCGACCTAAATTTTCAGATTTCCCTCCTTGAATCACGAAACTCTCTGAAACACTCCCTCTCACACATCTTGAGCACTCATCTCCCTACAAAATCATCAGAAAATCGATATCACGAAGGAGTTGAGAGACTGAGGTCTTTGCAGATCCACAAGATGGAGACACTACTACAAAAAACCAAAAAGACGACGGTAAATCACCGTCGTGTATTCGGTTTTTCAATGGTCGTGGAATCCACCGTCATCTTTTCCCTCATAAACCACGACGCTAAATCACCGTCGTTGTTAAAATATACAACATCATCAACAAATACAAAACGACGTCTTTGTACTGCAAAAAGATCTAAAAAAGCAGTCGAGGATGAGAATAGACGACCAACTCTCTAAAAAAACCGTCGTTAAAAAGGAAAAATATGACACATATTAAGAGAACAAGGCCGCAAGATAGACATACAACGACGAAAATAAAAATACGACGCCGTTAAATATCATTTTCACGACAATAAAAAATTTGACGTCTTTAAATACATTAGAAGACGACGTTATTGATACCTACTACGTCGCATATATAAAAACAGCCGTCGTAAAATTAATTTTCCACTTCGATTTTTCGATAAAAGATGACGTGGAAATAGTTGTCAGTGTCATTATTTACGACGTATGTATTTATAGAGTAGACGTTGAAAAACGAAACAACGTCGGTTACAAATATATGAGAGTCGTATTACAAAATTTATACGTCATATTTTCAGAAACAAACAACGACGATAAATATTAGACGTTGTTAAATAAAACAACGTCGGAAAACAATAAAAACAGACGTGTTTAGTCTGCTAAAGTTCTAGAAAATAGTCGAGGATGAGAATAGACGACCAACTCAAACAAATCACCGTCGTTAAAAAGGAAAAATATGACACATGTTAAAAGAACAAGGCTGCAAGATATACATACAACGACGACAACTAAAATACTACGCCGTTAAATATAATTTACACGACAAGAAAAAATATGACGTCTTTAAATACATGAGAAGACGACGTTATTGAAATATACTGCGTCTCTTATTTACAAACAACCGTCGTGAAATAAATTTTCCACTTCGATTTTTCTAAAAAAGATGACGTGGAAATAGTTGTCAGTGTCATTATTTACGACGTATGTATTTATACAGTTGACGTTGAAATGCGAAACAACGTCGGTGGCATTTATATAGTCGACGTTGTATTTATATCTATCATCATTACTCACGACGCACTTAATAATATAGACGACGTTGAACTTCTAAACAACGTCGGTTCCAAATAAATGAGAGTCGTATTACAGAACATATAGACGGCGTTGATTATGATAAGAGCCGTATTACAAATAACGTCGTTTAATTGTTATTAGACGGCGATTATAATGAATTTCCGTCGGAATTCATTTCGTTCCTCTTCGTTTATAAAAGAACTTGCGACGTGGAAAATGTATGATGACGTCGTATTTTTTAACGTTCAGATTATATATCTCGTTTTTTAGACGTCGGTATTATGGGATTGGAGTCGTGTTATTTTGAATTACATGGCGGTTCTTAATCCTTCCCCGACGTGATATCCTGAATAATTGCTTCACAATAGCGTCGTGGTTCTTCATTGTTACGTTGCTTTAAGACGTCGGTAAATATGCTGAATAACTGGTTCACAATAACATCGTGTTTTATTTGAACATAGAAAGTGAAGAAATCACATTACAATATATTACAAAATTAATGTCATACACTGCCAATTACATAAGCATCATTCAATCCATATATCTTCACACCCATCTCGAATATTTTGACCGCCTAACTCACCCACCAGTTCATCAAATGTGTCAACATTTGGCATCCCTCTAGTAAATGGCTCACACTCAATTATCACATCACCTAAGACTTCATCACCAATAACATCATTATATTCTCTATTAGGCATTAAACAAAAACAGACGTATTTGGCATATATAGACGACGGATTTTCAACAGACGTCGTCTATTATAAGTAATACAAACGACGGTTTATGAAAAAACCGTCGTGTATAAGTAATACAACGACGGTAGTTTAAAAAAACCGTCGTGTAATCGTCGTCGTATGCCTTAAAATTCGTCGTGTCTCAGTTTATTTTCAAGAACACAAAACCCATTAAGAACACAACATATATATGAAACCAAGCAAGAAACCAACATATACATGAAACCAAGCATGAAAACAATAAATCCATTCCCAATTCAACATAACATAGGGTGATTAAAAGATACGACAAAATTAAATCCATTCCCAATTCAACATAACAGATAATGTAATCCATGAACCCATTAAACAGAAAATCCATGAACCCATACCTATAAGCACATTATTAACAGATCGCAAAGCATACACATAAAACCCTTTAACAAAACAACCTAATATAACTCGAATCGTTACTAGAATCATCACTCGAATCCCCATCTTCATTATCAGTTTCTTCAGATTCGACGGAGCCTGGAGAGTGCAACTTTTAATTAGAGCAGAAGTGAGAGAGCGAAATGTTATGTCGCGCGAAATCTGAAAATTTTAGTACTTTTGCTGGAAATCAACACAAAAAGACACAGATCACCAACTTCCAAATGATTGTCACGCACAACGTCCATCCAACCACGCCGTCGAAAGAAAAACCAAGGCGAAAGTTCTACAAGTACCGACGTAAATTTAATATTCCACGACGGAAACTTCATTTTTCGGATTAAGAACGTAAGGCCGTTCATTTTGAAGCTTCATTTTTCGGATTAATTTTAAATTTATTTTGAATTTTTTATATAACGACGACTGAAAAACCACGTCGGTGTTAAGAAATTAAAGACGTTGTAAATTATATAAACCGACTTACATATTAAAATGACGTCGTTTAAAGCGTAAACCATGTCGTATGTTTTTCTGTACGACGTAAAATATGTATTCCACGACGCAACCACCGTCGTTAAAAATTAATACCCTAAACCCATAAAACTAAATGATACAATTTAAAAAATTAAGTTTATAAAAGGTTTTATGGTTTTAAAGCCTAACATATACCCTAGACTACCCAAAAATTATACTTTAAAAATAAACCCCAATAAATAACAACCCTAATCTCTAAACCCTAGACTCTAAACCCTAAACCATAAAACTAGAAGTGATTTTATGACTCATCAAAACAATTTTGTTTTGGATGGTCATTTTAAATTTTTGTTATTCAAAATGAATTTTTTCAAGGTTTATGTGGAAGAAAATATATCAATGACTTCATAGGAGTTGACTTTTCAATTTTCTGATTTATTTTAAATTTATTTTGAATATTTTGATATAAAAATAATAAAATATTCTTACCACAACAACAAACCACGTCGGTGTTAATAAATTGTAGACGTTGTAAATTGTAATAGACTACTAAGTCGTTAAAATGACGTCGTTAAAATGAGAAACCATGGCGGCTATTTAACTATACGACGTAAAATATATATTCCACGACTTAACCGCTGTCGTTACATAAACGTCGTCGATGATACCCTGAACCCTTAAGAAATTGAAGATGTTGTAAACCATAAACGACTCAATTGTTCAAAGAACGTCGTCTAACTATATTTTTACGTCGTATTTGTTTAAAACACGAAACAACAAAATACGACGGTTTTTGACTTTATTAGGTCGTTGGAAAAGTATTACACGTCGGTTAAGCAATTTGTATGTTTGTTTTTTTTTTAATTTAAGAAAACCTCAACAAATTTTTACATTACATATTATAGAGAAAATTTGTACATTATACATAAATATCAAGTGTTCAATAATTGCCCTGTTTAATAATTTGGAAAACAAACTCTGCCCATTCATTCCGGACTTCATCAATGGCTTCTTGGGGGTATGAAGCTTCCTGGTTTCCCTTGGCATACTGCATAAATAATGACTATTAGGGTTTATAAATAAAAAGAAATTCAATCACAGACGACGATATTTTTCATAACCGACGTAGTATATCCATTCAACGACGTTAATTTTACATGACCGTCGTTGATAATACAAAAAACGACGTGAAATGTATGAAGGTAATTTCTTCTTACCTTATTCTCAAACCCCAAGGAAGGATCCATGATGATGTCCCTCATGAAGCGCATCACATAATACCCGCATTCGACATTGCTGGGTTGCTTTGGTGTGCCTGAGAGAGTTTTCCAAATTACATTTTTACGTCCTGCTCGGCCTATGTGGGTATTATATATTTTTAAAGCACTATTCACGATGTTTTTCGCCTCTTCGTCGACCACACGATGACCTGGCAGAGGATCCAGAAAATAGACGGTCTCCTTCTTTGCTCTTACAATCAGCAAGATCCAATGACGGCTGCACAAAATTAATATAAAAACGACGGTTATTTACAAAAACGACGTATTATAGTATTTCACACGACGAAATAAAGTAGATAACGACGACATTATATATTTATCACGACGATAAATAAATACCGACGTGGTTAGTAGTTTCAAACGACTAAATAAAATAAAACACCGACGTGGTTAGTTTATAAGCTGTCATTTATTGAAAATCATAAAAACAAAATCCTAAGGAGACTAACCCTGGATTGTAAGGCATCATGAAAATCTGTTCACCGTCTGTCTTCTGAAGTCGAGCTGCTACCAGTCGTGATCTTTCAGTTATTGTGCCAGAGTTGGCACTAACTGTAGCAGGGTCGATAAAGCCAACCATGCTGCACATATTGGCTTGTTTTAAAACATCGTGTAAGTACCTAAATACATAAAATAATATAAACAAGTCAGCACAAACAAACACGACGGTTATGTATAAAAAAACGACGTATTATATATTTCACACGACGTACTGAAATAGATGAGGACGTTATAATATATTTATCACGACGGTAGTTAGTTAAGACGACGTGGTTAGTTAGTTAAGACGACGCAATATATAAACCAACGAGGTATTATTTTAGAAGTACAAACCTCATATATACAGCCAATACAGTAGCTCCAATTTCTTCCATGCCTGCAAATTGTGTAATATCTTCAGGCAGGAGGAAGGTATCGCGCTCACCACCAAACACCTCCTTATCAATTGTAAATTGGAGTGTCTTATCCTCAGGCAGGAGTGTCGTTTCCACAAAACGACAAAGGGTTTTTAAAGAAGATGGCGCCTCCATATTTGAATAAGCACCAACTTCAATAACCTGTTTAAAAAAATAAAAAAAATGACGTGGTAATTCAATAAAGACGACGGTTTAAGGAATAAAACGTCGTCTTAAAAATATTTAAACGACGGTAAAAAAACTGTCGTGGTAATTCAATAAAGACGACGGTTTTATGAATAAAGCGTCGTCTGAAACCATTTAAACGACGGTGCAAAAACCGTCGTTTAAATATTTTATTACGTCTTAAAAAAAGTCCGCCGTCTAAGTTTTAAACAAATGACGGATTAAATAAAAATATCGACGTCTGAAATTTTGAAAAACAAATAAAAAAGGCAAAGTTACGTGAACATACCTTGTCGTCATGCTTTTCTTCATCTTTTTTCTCCTTTTCTTCTTCCTTCTCTTCATCTCTTTTTTCTTCTTCCTTCTCTTCATCTGGCTGATGTTTCCCCATTTTGGCAGTATCATCCTCCAAATGTAGGGATCTCACATCACCTCCAGAGCAGCTAGCTTTGTCAGACATTGGATTTTTGGGGCTTTGGCTAATTCTTGGTTTAAGCATGCTTGGATCAAAATTGGGAATTAATTGGGAAAGGTGACTCAGGAAATGCTCCCTCTCAACCTCTACCAATTGTTTTGTCCTAGCCTCCATCCTTAAGGCCTCTTCCCTTGCCTTAGCCTCCATCTTTTTAGTCTCTTCTTGAAGGAGAACTCTTAAACTGTCCTTCAAACGGTCGTCAAAGCTCACCCTCTGTGGTTTGGGCAAATTGAAATATTGCCTTGGGGAAACACCAGCACCAACTCCCCTCACTCTGCCTGGATGCTCGGGGCCCAAAGCCATGGTCAGCACATCATTGCTGCCATCTACTCTGACTTTGCCTTCCGAGACTTGTTTCTGCAATTCATCCTAAAACAAAGATAAACAAAAAAACACACGACGGTTATTTATGTACAAACGACGTATTATATAATTTCACACGACGCAATAACGTATAAACCGACGTTATTATAACTTATCACGACGGTAGTTATACCGACGTGGTTATTTATTTAAAACGACGAAATGAATAAACAACCGACGTCTTATGCTATAATTAAAGAAAACAGAGTAGTGATTCCTATTTAGACCGTTAACGACGTTTTTAAAAAAGTTTCGACGTGGTAATATCATTCAAACGACGCGAAAATGAACCACCGACGTCTTATGCTATAATTACAGAAAATTAGTAGTGATTCCTATTTAGACCTTTAACGACGTTTTTAAAAACTTTTCGACGTGGTAATATCATTCACACGACGAAAAATATAACATACGACGTAATAAGAATAATTCACAGTTTAATAAAAATTTAAAACAGAGTGATAGTAGGCTTACAATTAATTTTGCTTTCTCTGCCACCTTTGGATCAGGGATGTTACCATGTTTGTCCTGTCTAGCTCTCTTCCATAAGGTAGATCGATCAATTTCTACCCCAGGCATGGTTTCCTCCAATTGATCCTCCAATCCAGCATATCCTTTTCGAGACAATCGATGATTGTACTCGAGTTTCTCCCTAATCTGTGCATGTTGAGAATGCACAGACTGAAAATCTTTGGATAGCCTTGAAGCTACAAAGGCATCCCATTGTGCTTTCTCTATGAATTTATATGTTTCAGGGGGTTGGCTTAATTTCTCCCTGTCATTGGTGTATGGAAGGATATAATGCCTCGTTAGTGTAGACTTGAAATCCTTCCATTTCTTGGAAGCAGAAGCTAAAACAGAGGTCTTGCCCCCTTGGCCTACGACAAAAGCCATGTCAACTGCTTCCCAAATCTGCTCCTTTATATCCTTGGGGATTTGGGACCATTTCTTGTCCACAAGTGGGATCCTGGAGCGTGCCAACACACCAATATACGACTGCATCTCAATATGTGCTTGGCCAACACCTTTCCCCCTTTTATTGTACTCAACAATTGGCCTCAGTTTCTGAAGCTTTCTCTTCACAACACGAGGCATTGTGCTCATACCTCGACCAGTCTTTGAATCATCAGAGATTGTTGTCTGGCTGGTTGGTTTTGTCTCAGCAGATGATGAAGCAAACTTCATCTTCTTCGAAGACTTCATCTCCTTCGAAGACTTGTCTTGAGGAGCTACCATTCCAAGCTTCTTGGAGCCAGAATCCTTAGTTTGTTGTTGAGAAACTATTTTAACAGACAAAACTGCAAGTGAAAATATTTCAGGAAAACATTAAGAACACAACCGACGGTATTAAAACAATACGACGTATGATATGATTTTAGACGACGCAATGAAATAATCTCAGACGTAATAAATGTTTAAAACCATTATTTATATAACGTCGTGGTATATATGTTCACACGACGTCAATAGTAATACACCGTCGTGGTAAACTATTATTTATATAACGTCGTGGTATTTATGTTCATACGACGTCAATAGTAATACACCGTCGTGGTATTAACATTCACACGACGTAAAACAATAAGATATTTTGTCGTCTATATTAGATACCAACCCTAGTTTCTTTTTCTTTATATTTTATCAAATAAGGGAAAAACAAAAACCATTGTTCAGAGAAATCAAACCTGCAATTAAACAAGCATATAAAAAAAGACTATTATTTTAAAAACAACTTTGTCAATTTTCAGACGACGCTAGAACAACTGACGAACCGTCGTGGTCTACCGTCGTCTTATTTAGTTGAGGTAGTTGTCTTCAAAGTTGGAAACTTTCCCTCTTTGTCTGTATATTTTATCAAACTTGGAAAGAAGTAAAATGATTTTGGCCAGAAAAAAGGTAAAAAGATTTTTCAAACAAAAAACGTATGAGCATGCAAAACAGTAACCAAAATAGTGAAAATGAAAGCTTACCTTTTGCGTGCAATGAAAGCAAGAGGAAGATGATCGATGTTTAAGTTCAGAGACGACGAAGAAGATGAGAGGAAGACGATAAGAAACTCTGACAATGCTCTGACAAGGAAAAAAGACGAAAAGGTTTCTCTGGGAGATTGAAATTTTTAATCGGGTTTGGAAACAGTGCATGTGTAAGTCGAAAAGTTGCTTACATATAAAACCATTTCAAAAAAATAATACGGCGGTTACATTTAACTACGTCGTTTTTAATTAACACGACGCAATATTTTTCGTTCGACGTGGAATCATTTCATTTAACGTCGTTAGGTTTAATATAACCGACGTGGATTTTAATTTTTAAATTATGAATAGAATTTTTTTTCCGGAGGAAATTTAAAACGAAGGAAATTAATATTCTGCAATATGTAAAGTTTCTTTTTTGGATGACAGATTTAAATAAAATAAGAATATAAAAACAACTAATGTGTAAGTCAAGTAGACGAAAAGTTGCTTACATATAAAACCATTTCAAAAAAATAATACGGCGGTTACATATAACTACGACGTATAAATTACAAAATACGACGGTACATTTAACTTCGGACGTGGTAAATAAATATGACAGTAGTTTGTAGGTACCGTCGTAGTAAACTCAAAAATTAAAGTACATAAGTAATAACTCGCGTCATGGTAGATTATTTAACACGTCGTTTTTATTAATTTACCGACGTGGATTTCTGTAATATACGTCGATCATACCGACGTTGATTTTACAATTTAAACGGCGGTTTTTTTGTAAGGACCGCCGTTGGTTTTAAAAATTTATTCTATAAATTTGTCGCTTTCATTCATTTTCGGTTTACATTTAAGGTTCCAAGTTCTTCCTCTCTCAGTCTCTCATGTCTCAAAGACAATAATTTGGATGTCTTTCTCAAAGAGAAATTGAGCTTACTCGCATCAAATATATGTCCACAAGAAGAAGCTTGTCAACTAGCCTTCTCACTTCCTTGATCAAGCCTGATAGGACACTTAGTGCTTCTGAATACTCCTTGCTTTCCATCAAAAGAGATGCAAGCCTGGCCTCCACTCGCTGTCGAAGGAAAGTTCGCTTCTCAGGGAAATCTGAAGATCAGATGTGCCTGATCCTCTGCTTGATTTTCTTGCCTAAGAAGATCCGTCGGATTTGTGATAGCCTCTTCCTTTATTCGTAGAGCTTCAGAAGAAGAAGATGGGTTTCAAGAATGCGATAAAGAATATAAATGGCTTCAGATGGCCTCTAAAGCATGAGCAATTAAATCAGTAGTTTCTGGGAGATATGATGAAGACATTGTCAATGCTTTGAACTATACAAGTCCTGCAGAAAGATATGTTAAAGAAACTGAAACAACGGCGGTTTTCTGTTCTACCGTCGTCTTTTCTCGTCGTCTATATTAAGTTAAGATGGCGGTAGATTTATAATTACCGACGTAGATTATTTTGTTAAACGTCGTTAAGTGTACTACAACCGACGTGGATTTTATTTTTAAATTATAAATAGAGTTTTTTTTCCCGTATTCTTTCAGTTTTAGTTTTCAATTACAGAGCGTGATAAATAGATTTTTCTTTCCCGAGGAAATTTAAAATGAGGGAAATTAATGTTCTAGAATTTGTAAACTTCACGACGCAATATTTGCAAATCTGTGTCATCTGTTAAGATTATGATGTGGAACAGAGTTCCATCTGGTAAGATTTCGTAACCCTTGGGATCTCAGACAAATCTGATTATGTCGGCGGTGTTCTATATAAACCGTCGTGGTTATTTCAATTCTTGTCATTAAGTAGATCTACCGACGTAGGATAAGAAAATCAAAGAAAAAAATTGTTAACAAAAATTCTTATTAAGACGACGGTTAAAATTAAAGGTACGACGTATAAAATGAATAAATACGACGTTAAATTTTATTGTACGATTTAAAGATAACGTCGTAGAACTATACGAGAATGACGTCGATATATTTATATTTTCCGTCGTTGTAAATTAATTTAATACGGCGATATTTTGTATTTTAAAGCCGTGGATTTGTTTGTAATTATACGGCGTCTTATACGAAAACCTCGTCGTGTTATTTTATGAGTAAAAACGGCAGTTTTTATTGAAATCGTCATCTTTACTTTCTACGTCGGTCGATTCATAACTTCTGCCGTTCTTTGTTGGCATTGATTTTACACTGCGAAAATCTGTTTCAAATAGACGTCGGTTGTTTAATTATGTACGTCGTTGTTTTTGAACAGCCATTTGAATCTCCATTTTTTAGTTGTCTAAGGTTGTATTACACGACGGTGTTTTTAGAACTGTCGTCTTTTTATAAACCACGACGGTTTTCACTTAGACCGTCGTTGTTTTCTGGTCGTCTTTTTCACTTTTTGTAGTAGTGAGAGGGAGGTTCTGGATCTGAGAATCAAAGCTAGTTGGAGGCGGTGAAGATCTCAATCTCCACGCTCTTCAACGAAGATCTCCATCTCAGGTGCTCAACTCGCTCATTAACCTCAACGACTTGGTCCCATTAGCTCTCCAATTTCATGGTCGTGATCTAGAAAGACTAGTAGAAAGGCAATAATTTGAATTTTGGTGATGCATGTGTCTTTGTGTTGATTGATGACACATACATCACCAACATTCAAATTGTTGCCTTTCTCAAATTGGTGGCCCGATTGTGATGAGAAACACAGGCTAGTACATAGCTCCCACTGGTACGATTTCATATCTCTTGAGATTTTCCAATATTTCTCTTATATTCACTAGTAAAAAAAACCCCTTGCGCGACCAAATTTTGCGCGACGAAAAACTATTCGTCGCTCAAAGTCACTTTGCGCGACGAAACTCAAAACTTCGTCGCTCAAAGTCTTGCGCGACCAAATTTTGCGCGACGAAAAATAATTCGTAGCGCAAAGTCACTTCGCGCGACAAACTTTTGCGCGACGACAATACATCGTCGCTCAAAGTCTTGCGCGACGAAAAAACATTCGTCGCGCAATGTAACTTTGCGCGACAAACTTTTGTGCGACAACAATACATCGTCGCTCAAAGTGACTTTGCGCGACGAAACAATGAACTTCGTCGCGCAAAGTCCTTATAAAAATAAAATATATATATTTTAAAATCTTTGCATGACGTAATCCAAACATTTCGTCGCCTAAACTAATTTTATTTTGTTTTTTATTTTGTATGCATAACACTTAAGAAATTAAACAGTATATATATTTATTAAGTAGCTTTAAATTTATTATTTTAGATCGGATCGGATTTTTGTTAGAAAAATATATTATTGTTGTTCAGATTGGGTTTTTGTTAGAAAATATATATTTTAAATTGACGATCGAATTAGTTCATTGTATTCATATAGGGTCAAGGAGTGTAGCTGTAAAAAATCATCGAAATCGGAGTTAAAATAACCGTTAAATAGTGATTTTTTATTATAACCGTCGAAAAGTTTTGTCACATTACTTGATCTCTGAATGTTTATTTTTTCCGATTTTTGGCGTATATGATCTCGAAGTATAAACAAACAAGTTTGATGGTTGGATCGTTGAAACTAGTTTTGGTGAATGCATATGCCATCAAAATAATATATTCACTAACAATTAAGAGTTTATTTATACGTTCGTTAAATATAACATAAGATTTTGTGGTATCCACTAGTGTAAATATTTTAAATTGAAGATCAAATTCAGTCATTGTATTCATATAGGGTCAAGGAGTGTAGCTGTAAAAAATCATCAAAATCGGAGTTAAAATAACCGTTAAATCGTGATTTTTCATTATAGCTGTCGAAAAGTTTTGTCCCAATACTTGATCTCTGAATGTTTATTTTTTTCGATTTTTGGCGTATATGATCTCGAAGTATAAACAAACAAGTTTGACGGTTGGATCGTTGAAACTAGTTTTGGTGAATGCATATGCCATCAAAACAATATATTCACTAACAATTAAGAGGTTATTTATACGTTCGTTAGATATAACATAAGATTGTGTGGTATCCACTAGTGTAAATATTTTAAATTGAAGATCAAATTTAGTCATTGTATTCATATATGGTCAAGGAGTGTAGCTGTAAAAAAAAATCATCAAAATCGGAGTTAAAATAACCGTTAAATCGTAATTTTTCATTTATAACCATCGAAAAGTTTTGTCTTGTTACTAGATCTCTGAATGTTTGTTTTTTGCGATTTTTGGGGTATACGATCTTGAAGTATATACAAATAAGTCTGACGGTTGGATCGTTGAATGGTGTGTGTATATATATTTATTTATTAAGTAGCTTTAAATTTATTTATTTTGTACGTATAACACTTAAGAAATTGAATAGTATATATATTTATTAAGCAGCTTTAACCTTATTTATATTTTAAATTGTAAAATAAAATAATTTTATTTTTATTATTCATAACAATTATTTTTATAAATATTGTGTTACGAACCAATTTTTCGTCTCTCAAAAGTTTGCGCAACCAACAGTTTGTCGCGCAAAACTCTACAAATTTGGACGGGTACCAAAAATGGGACGCGGGATTTAAAAAAAAAATAAAAACATTTTAGACTTTGCGCGACCAATATTTTTTGTCGCTCAAAACTTTGCGCGACCAATATATATTTTTCGTCTCGCAAAAATTTGGGCGGGTACCAAAAATCGGACGCGGGAATTTTTTTAGACTTTGCGCGACCAGTATGTATTTTTCGTCGCGCAAAAATTTAAAAATTTTGACGGGTACCAAAAATGGGACGCGGGGATTTTTATTTTTTTAAATAATTTTTTTAGACTTTGCGCGACCAATATGTATTTTTCGTCGCGCAAAAATTTAAAAATTTTGGCGGGTACCAAAAATGGGACGCGGGGATTTTTATTTTTTTTAAATAATTTTTTAGACTTTGCGCGACCAATATTCCTATATTCGTCGCGCAAAAATTTAAAAATTTTGGCGGGTACCAAAAATGGGACGCGGGGATTTTTATTTTTTTTAAATAATTTTTTTAGACTTTGCGCGACCAATATTCCTATATTCGTCGCGCAAAAATTTAAAAATTTTGGCGGGTACCAAAATAGGACGCGGGGATTTTTATTTTTTTAAATAATTTTTTAGACTTTGCGCGACCAATATGTTTCGTCGCACAAAACTTTGCGCGACCAATATGTTTCGTCGCGCAAAAGTTTGCGCGATCAATATTCCATATTTTTCGTCGCGCAAAGTGATACGGTTTTTAAAACCGAAATAACTCATCCACCATTTTCTCAATGCCTTTCTCTACTCTTACCTCTCCTTTCTCTTTCCCTCTCCCCAAATCCCACCATTTCTCTCACTCACTCCTCTCACTTAATCTCTCATCTCTCTCTTCACTATCTCTCACTCTCTCTCACTCACTCTCTCATCTCTCTATCACTATCTTCTCTAATTCTCTCACACTCACTTCTCCCTCTCATTCTCATTCACTCTCAATCTTGCCAAAAGGTATATTCTCTCCAAAATTTAATTTTTTTTCATTAATATGTTTTTTTGGAGTTAATTTTGAGTTTGTGTGGGTTTTGGGGTTGAGTAAAGGGGAGGGATTGGAGTTTGGGTTGGATTTGTGGTATAACAATTTTAGGGGAGATTATGCCTTCTTTTTTTTTTCTTTTTTTTTTTTGTGGTTATTTGACCATATTTGTTTTTTTTTGTAGGGAATCATCGAGACTTTGACGGCTAAAGTTGAGGATTAGGAAGCTATCAAAACATATCCTCCGCCACTACCACCACAATACGCTTGTATTAGGATTTTATTATTGTACTTTGTTAATTTATGTGTACATTTTGAATATTATATATATATATATATTTATTGGATAATTTAATCACTATTTTTCATATGTAATTTTATTTTGAATATGTCAATTTAAATTAAAGTAATTAAAAAAATCATACAATTAAATTAAATTTAAAAAGTAAAAATTAATATCAATTTAAATTAAAGTAATTTTAAAAAGAAATCATACAATTAAATTAAATTTAAAAAGTAAAAATTTGAAAAAGTCCATATAAATAAATTCATATTAAAGAAATAATCTATATATATAAAGCAAAAGGCAGAGAATGGTGAAACATTCAAAATACCAGAAAATGCCCTTTGTTAATTCAAACATTAAGAATTGAAATTATTAATTAAATGAGGATAATATCGTAAATTCATATTTTTTAATATTAAAAAAATTAAAATTAAAAACAAAATAAGATAATAGGTCGTACTTTTATGGAACATAACTACCCAGTTATTTTTTCTTAATTCTAAAAATAAAAATAAAAAAGAAAAAGAAAACCAATTGGCACATGCGTGAGCATGTGTCAAGGGGCTAGTAAAACAAAAAGTCAAAAACCTTGCGCGACAAAATATTTCGTAGCGCAAACTATTAAATTAGTTTATTTTAAATTAAAAAAATTTAAAACAAAAAATATTTCGTCGCGCAAATATTTGCACGACGTTAGTATTCGTCGCGCAAAACTCAAAAAATTTGGGCAGGTACCAAAAATTGGACGCGGGAATTTTTTATTTTTTTAAAATTTTTTTTAGACTTTGCGCGGCCAATGTTTTTCGTCGCGCAAAACTTTGCGCAACCAATATATTTCGTCGCGCAAACCTTTGCGCGACCAATGTATTTCGTCGCGCACAAATTTGCGCTACCAGTATTTTTCGTCGTGCAAAGTCACTTTGCGCGACCAATCTTTTTCGTCGCGCAAAGTCGCTTTGCGCGACCAATATTTTTTCGTCGCGCAAAGTCACTTTGCGTGACCAATGAAAAAACTTCGTCGCGCAAAGTCTTTCTTCACGATCTTTGCGCGACGAAGTTTCTGTCGCGCTGAAATTTGTGCGACTACAATGTATTTTGCGCGACGAAATTCTCTTCGTCGCGCAAAGTGTAAAATGTAGTAGTGATTCATTTTACTATGATTTCGTTTTATATATCCATGACCATATTTATTTTCCAGTTGATTTGCATATATAGCTCTTCTCTAGCAATCATCCATTGTAAGGCAAGCAAGGCAAGCACTCTGCAAATATGGCTTGTTTGTCTTCTCTCTTTCTCTGCCATCATATTTACCTATGTCTTTCATGATTTAAAATTGTTGCAATTACATAGTTTGGTTGTGTAGATTTTGACTGCTTAGGAATTCTTAACATGTGAGCTATTGTTACTGTTGTTTGAATTGGGCTCCGACTTGTGCTTTTGTTTATAGAATTATGATACTTAAAACATTGGAATTGTAGTTGCATTCATTTTCTTAACAATCAATTTAATTCTCTCTATTTTTTTTTTTGTCTTAGCCCCAATCAATATTCTTGAAAGAGCAAATAGACTCTATTTGGCAGAAAGATCTTGTGCAAAAACCTTTGAGCCTCAAAAGCACAAACTCATCTAAGAGCTCCAAGAATGAAGGCTGGCAAACCAATGAACTTTCGGTATTAATTCATCCACTTTACATGTAACTAGTTGAAGTTGATTATGTAGAATTCCTATTTTTTTTTAATTATATAAAATATGTATGTTGTAGAATCAAGTTTGGTTAACTATGTAGAATCAGTTTTGTTGAAAGTGCTTGATCCCAAATAATCTCTTTAGCTGTTGAAGACCAATGATAATGGCTGCACCTGCCATGAACCCAATGATAGCAGCATGGGACAGAAAATCCACAAGAAACCCCAACCTGTAAATTGAATTTGGAGAGCAAAAAAGGAAATGTAACACAAATTTTTGAGTTAGGACTGCTAGTCAGTCAAATATTATTAAGAACATTACCAACCTGAAGACTCCACAGGCAGTTTGAAAGACTCCTGCAAACAATGTTGTAGTAAAAACAATCTTTTTGTAATTGATGGCATCAACTCCAGGAGATTCCAGAATCATTGAAGATAAAAGCAGCGAATCAACGGCTTCTGCTCCAATCACCAAGTCTCTTGAAGTCCCCATCATTGCATATATAAGAGGCGGGACGATACTTGTATCTGTGTAAAAAAAATAAAAATAAAAAAGGGAGAAAAAACAGTGCAAAACCATTAATTGACAGAATTAATCACCATAAGATCATAGAAATAAGTTGTACTAGACTGACTTACATAGGCCATATTGTGGTTCAAGATGGGCCAAAGTAGCATAATCCATGCTCTGCATATATACAACTGTCACATATTCAAAATGCAAAATGTGGCAATTCCCAAAGTAGTCATGAGTTTTTGTTTAATTACTTGGGGAATACGGAGGCTTGCCAGAGTTAAACCGGCTGTTAAATCATTCTTGAACGTCGTGAGATCGTAGTTTTGACACCAGCAAAGGAACAGAAACCAGCATTTGAAGACCGAGATCGCGCGCTTGGTTTACTATTAGATTTTATAGTATGCGTGTTCATGATATTTCACACAATCTGAAATACGTAAAGACATACTTGGTGCCATCTTTCTTGAGTACACGACCTCTGAACTCATTCAACTGCAACAACAATAATCCCAGCAAGAACATGAAAGGCTCAGGACTTTTACTCTCTCTGAGAACTTGTTTCAGTTCTCTCTTTATGATGAGATTAGGGTTAGAGAATGTGTCTAATTAGAGCAAGGCCTTAAGCTTATATAGGGTTAGGTCAAGCTGTCTCTACTCATCACCAGGGTTTTGGGCCTTAAGGTATAACCTAATTTAAACTCTTATCAAAACCTAATATAACTTAGTATCTAGTGCACCGATCTAAATAGGAAACATAACATTCTCTCACTAGATCAAGCACTAGAGCACTAAGCTTTTGTATTTCAAAAGGTTTGATAATTTTTATTGGCCATGAGTTTAAAACAGTTAAGTCCTTCCCTTCAAGCTACAGTGAAAAGCGATTACACAAAACGAACTATAGACAAGCACTGCTCTCTTTAATAAAAATAGGCCATCTATAATCACATAATGCAATTTCAAAACACATGAAGCACCTACCAACGCGAACCTTAATATGTACTAATCCATAATGTGAATCTTTATGCTTTTCAGTACATGTACCCCTTTACGACTTAGTAAGAGTCAATCCGCAATGTTATTAAAAAAATAGAATCTCAAAAGAGTCCATAAACTCACATGCATAAACAAAATGCATAATAAGTTTAAACAACTAAATAGTCAAAATGGTAGAAATTATTTAATAATAAATAAAATGTCAACCAAATTAACAATCTTAAATGCAAATCCCTTAATCCAAAAAACAGCAAAATTAGACATACTAGAAAACTATCAGAATGGGAAACCAGAACTCCCACTAGATTGCAGCCATAGAACAAAATATCGATAATTTCGCCAATATTTCAGCGAAATTATTGTTTTTTTGGGGCAGCGATATTTTAGCACATTTCCATATATATATATCGTCAATTTATGGATAATTTTGCCGATATTTCAATAACGATATTTTTGTTCAAGTTGCAGCTTTAAATGGACAATATATCGCGATATTATCGATAATATCGCGATATGAACTTACAAAATTAAACTCAGCCTTCAGATGAACCCCTCAGCTTCCGGAACTCAGCCTTTCTCTGTCTCTCAACTCAGAAAAAAAAAAAAAAAAGCAGAAAGAGGAGAGCGAGAGAGAAGGGAAGAAGAGGAAAAAAAAAATTATGGAGTGGGTTTTTATGTTTTGCTATTTTGGATTGTGATGAAGCGAGAGAGAAGAGGGAAGAGGAAGCAGGGAAAGAGACGGAGAGATATAAAAAGAAAGAAAAAAAAAAGCAGATAGAGGAGAGCGAGAGAGAGAGAAGGGAAGAAGAGGGAAAAAAGGTGTAGAGTGAGTCTTTATATTTTACTGTTTTGGATTGTGATGGAGGAGAGAGAACACTACTACAAAAAGTGAAAAAGACGACCAGAAAACAACGACGGTCTCAGTGAAAACCGTCGTGGTTTTTAAAACGACGACGGTTCTAAAAACACCGTCGTTTAATACCACCTTAGACAACTAAAAAGGGAGATTCAAATGGCTGTTCAAAAACAACGACGTACTTAATTAAACAACCGACGTCTATTTGAAACAGATTTCCGCAGTGTAAAATCAAAGCGAACAAAGAACGGCAGAAGTTATGAATCGACCGACGTAGAAAGTAAAGACGACGATTTCAATAAAAGCCGCCGTTTTTACTTATAAAATAACACGACGAGGTTTTCGTATAAGACGCTGTCTAATTACAAACAAATCCACGGCTGTAAAATACAAAATATCGCCGTATTAAATTAATTTACAACGACGACAAATATAAATATATCGACGTCATTATTGTATAGTTCTACGACGTTCTCTTTAAATCGTACTATAAAATCTAACGTCGTATTTATGCATTTTATACGTCGTACCTTTAATTTAAACCGTCGTCTTAATAAGAATTTTTGTTAACAATTTTTTTCTTTGATTTTCTTATCCTACGTCGGTAGATATACTTAATGACAAGAATTGAAATAACCACGACGGTTTATATAAAAAACCGCCGACATAATCAGATTTTTCTGAGATCCCAAGGGTTACGAAATCTTACCAGATGGAACTCTGTTCCACATCATAATCTTAACAGATGACACAGATTTGAAATCAGAGAGACAATTTTTTGGAAGTTGATGATGTGTGTGCGTTTGTTTATCTACAAATATTATACCTAACGTCGTTGCAAATTTGCAATCAGAGAAACAATTTCCAACGACGGTTATATTATACCTAACGACGTTTAAAACAAAAATCAACGTCCCTAAACAAATATATTACGTCGTCTTAGTCTTACTTAAGACGACGAAAAACGACGACAGTAATACAAAAACAGTCGTTGTTTTTATATTCTTATTTTATTTAAATTCCAGAACATTAATTTCCTTCATTTTAAATTTCCTCCGGAAAAAAAACTCTATTTATAACGCACTGTAATTGAAAAATAAACTGAAAGTTCAAGGGAAAAAAAATTCTCTTCATAATTTAAAAATTAAAATCCACGTCGGTTATATTAAATATAACGACGTTAAATGAAATGAGTCCACGTCGAACTAAAAATATTGCGTCGTGTTAGTTAAAAACGACGTAGTTAAATGTCACCGCCGTATTTTTTTTTTGAAATGGTTTTATATGTAAGCAACTTTTCGACTTACATATGCACTGTTTCCAAACCCGATTAAAAATCTCAATCTCCCAGAGAAACCTTTTCGTCTTTTTTCCTTGTCAGAGCATTGTCAGAGTTTCTCATCGTCTTCCTCTCGTCTTCTTCGTCGTCTCTGAATTTAAACATCGATCATCTTCCTCTTGCTTTCATTGCACGCAAAAGGTAAGCTTTCATTTTCACTATTTTGGTTACTGTTTTGCATGCTCATACGTTTTTTGTTTGAAAAATCTTTTTACCTTTTTTCTGGCCAAAATCATTTTACTTCTTTCCAAGTTTGATAAAATATACAGACAAAGAGGGAAAGTTTCCAACTTTGAAGACAACTACCTCAACTAAATAAGACGACGGTAGACCACGACGGTTCGTCAGTTGTTCTAGCGTCGTCTGAAAATTGACAAAGTTGTTTTTAATATAATAGTCTTTTTTTATATGCTTGTTTAATTGCAGGTTTGATTTCTCTGAACAATGATTTTTGTTTTTCCCTTATTTGATAAAATATAAAGAAAAAGAAACTAGGGTTGGTATCTAATATAGACGAAAAATATCTTATTGTTTTACGTCGTGTGAATGTTAATACCACGACGGTGTATTACTATTGACGTCGTATGAACATAAATACCACGACGTTATATAAATAATAGTTTTACCACGACGGTGTATTACTATTGACGTCGTGTGAACATATTTACCACGACGTTATATAAATAATGGTTTTAAACATTTATTACGTCTGAGATTATTTCATTGCGTCGTCTAAAATCATATCATACGTCGTATTTTTTTAATACCGTCGTTTGTGTTCTTAATGTTTTCCTGAAATATTTTCACTTGCAGTTTTGTCTGTTAAAATGGTTTCTCAACAACAAACTAAGGATTCTGGCTCCAAGAAGCTTGGAGTGGTAGCTCCCCAAGACAAGTCTTCGAAGGAGATGAAGTCTTCGAAGAAGATGAAGTTTGCTTCATCATCTGCTGAGACAGAACCAACCAGCCAGACAACAATCTCTGATGATTCAAAGACTGGTCGAGGTATGAGCACAATGCCTCGTGTTGTGAAGAGAAAGCTTCAGAAACTGAGGCCAATTGTTGAGTACAATAAAAGGGGGAAAGGTGTTGGCCAAGCACATATTGAGATGCAGTCGTATATTGGTGTCTTGGCACGCTCCAGGATCCCACTTGTGGACAAGAAATGGTCCCAAATCCCAAAGGATATAAAGGAGCAGATTTGGGAAGCAGTTGACATGGCTTTTGTCGTAGGCCAAGGGGGCAAGACCTCTGTTTTATCTTCTGCTGCCAAAAAATGGAAGGATTTCAAGTCTACACTAACGAGGCATTATATCCTTCCATACACCAATGACAGGGAGAAATTAAGCCAATCCCCTGAAACATATAAATTCATAGAGAAAGCACAATGGGATGCCTTTGTAGCTTCAAGGCTATCCAAAGATTTTCAGTCTGTGCATTCTCAACATTCACAGATTAGGGAGAAACTCGAGTACAATCATCGATTGTCTCGAAAAGGATATGCTGGATTGGAGGATCAATTGGAGGAAACCATGCCTGGGGTAGAAATTGATCGATCTACCTTATGGAAGAGAGCTAGACAGGACAAACATGGTAACATCCCTGATCCAAAGGTGGCAGAGAAGGCAAAATTAATTGTAAGCCTACTCACTCTGTTTTAAATTTTTATTAAACTGTGAATTATTCTTATTACGTCGTATGTTATATTTTTCGTCGTGTGAATGATATTACCACGTCGAAAAGTTTTTAAAAACGTCGTTAACGGTCTAAATAGGAATCACTACTCTGTTTTCTGTTATTATAGCATACGACGTCGGTGGTTCATTCTCGCGTCGTGTGAATGATATTACCACGTCGAAACTTTTGTAAAAACGTCGTTAACGGTCTAAATAGGAATCACTACTCTGTTTTCTTTAATTATAGCATAAGAAGTCGGTTGTTTATTCATTTCGTCGTTTTAAATAAATAACCACGTCGGTATAACTACCGTCGTGATAAGTTATAATAACGTCGTTTTATATGTTATTGCGTCGTGTGAAATTATATAATACGTCGTTTGTACATAAATAACCGTCGTGTGTTTTTTTATTTATCTTTGTTTTAGGATGAATTGCAGAAACAAGTCTCGGAAGGCAAAGTCAGAGTAGATGGCAGCAATGATGTGCTGACCATGGCTTTGGGCCCCGAGCATCCAGGCAGGGTGAGGGGAGTTGGTGCTGGTGTTTCCCCAAGGCAATATTTCAATTTGCCCAAACCACAGAGGGTGAGCTTTGACGACCGTTTGAAGGAGAGTTTAAGAGTTCTCCTTCAAGAAGAGACTAAAAAGATGGAGGCTAAGGCAAGAGAAGAGGCCTTAAGGATGGAGGCTAGGACAAAACAATTGGTAGAGGCTGAGAGGGAGCATTTCCTGAGTCAGCTTTCCCAATTAATTCCCAATTTTGATCCAAGCATGCTTAAACCAAGAATTAGCCAAAGCCCCAAAAATCCAATGTCTGACAAAGCTAGCTGCTCTGGAGGTGATGTGAGATCCCTACATTTGGAGGATGATACTGCCAAAATGGGGAAACATCAGCCAGATGAAGAGAAGGAAGAAGAAAAGAGAGATGAAGAGAAGGAAGAAGAAAAAAGATATGAAGAGAAGGAAGAAGAAAAAAGAGATGAAGAGAAGGAAGAAGAAAAGGAGAAAGAAGATGAAGAAAAGCATGACGACAAGGTATGTTAACATAACTTTTTTATTTGTTTTTCAAAAT
The DNA here is from genome assembly GCF_000346465.2 of Prunus persica. Lineage (NCBI taxonomy): Eukaryota > Viridiplantae > Streptophyta > Magnoliopsida > Rosales > Rosaceae > Prunus > Prunus persica. The sequence goes on from NC_034014.1 coordinate 18,564,414, forward strand.
TTCAGACGTCGATATTTTTATTTAATCCGTCGTTTGTTTACAACTTAGACGGCGGAATTTTTTTAAGACGTAATAAAATATTTAAACGACGGTTTTTTCACCGTCGTTTAAATGGTTTCAGACGACTCTTTATTCATAAAACCGTCGTCTTTATTAAATTACCACGACAATTTTTTCACCGTCGTTTAAATACTTTTAAAACGACGTTTTATTCCTTAAACCGTCGTCTTTATTGAATTACCACGTCATTTTTTTTATTTCTTTAAACAGGTTATTGAAGTTGGTGCTTATTCAAAAATGGAGGCGCCATCTTCTTTAAAAACCCTTTGTCGTTTTGTGGAAACGACACTCCTGCCTGAGGATAAGACAGTCCAATTTACAATTGATAAGGAGGTGTTTGGTGGTGAGCGCGATACCTTCCTCCTGCCTGAAGATATTACACAATTTGCAGGCATGGAAGAAATTGGAGCTACTGTATTGGCTGTATATATGAGGTTTGTACTTCTAAAATAATAACTCGTTGGTTTATATATTGCGTCGTCTTAACTAACTAACCACGTCGTCTTAACTAACAACCGTCGTGATAAATATATTATAACGTCCTCATCTATTTCAGTACGTCGTTTGAAATATTATAATACGTCGTTGTTTTATACATAACCGTCGTGTTTTGTGTGCTGACTTGTTTATATTATTTTATTTGTTTAGGTACTTACACGATGTTTTGAAAAAAGCCAATATGTGAAGTATGGTTGGCTTTATCGACCCTGCTACAGTTAGTGCCAACTCTGGCACAATAACTGCAAGATCACGACTGGTAGCAGCTCGACTTCAGAAGACAGACGGTGAACAGATTTTCATGATGCCTTACAATCCAGGGTTAGTCTCCTTAGGAATTTGTTTTTAAGATTTTCAATAAATGACAGCTTATAAACTAACCACGTCGGTGTTTTATTTTATTTAGTCGTTTGAAACTACTAACCACGTCGGTATTTATTTATCGTCGTGATAAATATATAATGTCGTCGTTAGCTACTTTACTTCGTCGTGTGAAATACTATAATACGTCGTTTTTGTAAATAACCGTCGTTTTTATATTAATTTTGTGCAGCCGTCATTGGATTTTGCTGATTGTAAGAGCAAAGAGAGAAACCGTCTATTTTCTGGATCCTCTGCCAGGAAATCGTGTGGTCGATGAAGAGGCCAAAAACATCGTGAACAGTGCTTTAAAAATATATAATACCCACATAGCCCGAGCAGGACGTAAAAATGTAATTTGGAAAACTCTCTCAGGCACACCAAAGCAACCCAGCAATGTCGAATGCGGGTATTATGTAATGCGCTTCATGAGGGACATCATCATGGATCCTTCCTTGGGGTTTGAGAATAAGGTAAGAAGAAATTACCTTCATACATTTAACGTCGTTTTTTGTATTATCAACGACGGTCGTGTAAAATTAACGTCGTTGAAAGGATATACTACGTCGGTTATGAAAAATATCGTCGTCTGTGATTGAATTTCTTTTTATTTATAAACCCTAATAGTCATTGTTTATGCAGTATGCCAAGGGAAACCTTTTATAAAATCACTTCTAGTTTTATGGTTTAGGGTTTAGAGTCTAGGGTTTAGAGATTAGGGTTGTTATTTATTGGGGTTTATTTTTAAAGTATAATTTTTGGGTAGTCTAGGGTATATGTTAGGCTTTAAAACCATAAAACCTTTTATAAACTTAATTTTTTAAATTGTATAATTTAGTTTTATGGGTTTAGGGTATTAATTTTTAACGACGGTGTTTGGGTCGTGGAATACATATTTTACGTCGTACAGTAAAACATACGACATGGTTTACGCTTTAAACGACGTCATTTTAATATGTAAGTCGGTTTATATAATTTACAACGTTTTTAATTTCTTAACACCGACGTGGTTTCTCATTTTAACGACGTCATTTTAACGACTTAGTAGTCTATTACAATTTACAACGTCTACAATTTATTTAACACCGACGTGGTTTGTTGTATGGTAAGAATATTTTATTATTTTTATATCAAATATTCAAAATAATATAAAATAATCAGAAAATTGGAAAAGTCAACTCCTATGAAGTCATTGATCCCATAAACCTTGAAAAATTTTTTT
>NC_034014.1:18566653-18613284 GCF_000346465.2 Prunus persica
TGGCTCTTATTCTTGTTTTAGGTATATGCTTTGCGATCTGTTATTAATGTGCTTATAGGTATGGGTTCATGGATTTTCTGTTAAATGGGTTCATGACAAGATCAAATAAAGGTGTACTTTTGCTGGAAATCAACACAAAAAGACACAGATCACCAACTTCCAAATGATTTCCAGCAAAAAGGACACCTTTATTTGATCTTGTCATTTTTCGCTCTGGAGAAGGTGCAAAGTGCACCAATGCTTATAGGTATGGGTTCATGGATTTTCTGTTTAATGGGTTCATGGATTACATTATCTGTTATGTTGAATTGGGAATGGATTTAATTTTGTCGTATCTTTTAATCACCCTATGTTATGTTGAATTGGGAATGGATTTATTGTTTTCATGCTTGGTTTCATGTATATGTTGGTTTCTTGCTTGGTTTCATATATATGTTGTGTTCTTAATGGGTTTTGTGTTCTTGTAAATAAACTGAGACACGACGAATTTTAAGGCGTACGACGACGATTACACGACGGTGTTTTTAAACTACCGTCGTTGTATTACTTATACACGACGGTTTTTTCATAAACCTCGTTTGTATTACTTATAATAGACGACGTCTGTTGAAAATCCGTCGTCTATATATGCCAAATACGTCTGTTTTTGATTAAAACCCGTCGTCTCTGTTGTTTATTACTTGCGATTAGATCATTGTATAATCTGCTATAGTGATGGTCATTGCCTGTATTTTCACTTTATTATAGATAATAGGTTATAGTGTCGGAGATGGATAAGTCATGGATGCACTCGGATAGAAGATCGAAGGCATATGAGTTTGGGGTGGAAGCATTTTTGAACTTTGCTGTAGAAAATCTTCTAACTACAACACATATCCGTTGTCCATGTGTTAAATGTGTTAATTTGAAGTTGTTTGGGGTTGGAATTATAAGGGATCACTTATACTTTAATGGAATTGACCAAAGCTATAAGAATTGGACATTTCACGGAGAACCTTGGGAAGCAACTACTAATGCTAGCAGAAATGTTGAAGAAGATGATGGCCATAGTAGGTACAGTTTTGTGTCTGAAGAAATTGATATGGATGATAATGATTTTGGTGATTTTGGTTCGGATCCGTATGAGTTTGCCAATGTGATTGGGGATGGAGATCAACCAGTGTACCCTGGTTGTAGAAAGTACACGAAGTTATCGGCATTAGTGAAGTTGTATAATTTGAAGGCAAAACATGGGATGAGTGATGTCTGTTTTACAGAATTATTGATACTTCAAGGCGATTTGCTTCCAGAAGGAAATACAATACCAACCTCCATGTATGAGGCTAAAAAGACTTTGTGTGCATTGGGGCTGAGTTATGAGAAAATGCACGCATGCCCCAATGATTGCATCTTGTATAGGAAGGAGTATGAGGATTCAACTAATTGTCCTACTTGTGGTATCTCAAGGTGGAAGGAAGGCAAAGATGCAATCTTGAAAGAGGGTGTGCCAGCGAAGGTGGTGTGGTATTTTCCCCCAATTCCAAGGTTTAAAAGGATGTTTCAATCACATGAGACAGCTAAGAGTTTGACTTGGTGGCATGTTGCTAGAAAATCAATTGACGGTCAGATGTCTCATCCGGCGGATTCCCCGTCTTGGAAACTTCTTGATGATAAATGGCCTGAGTTTGGTAATGAGCCGAGAAACTTGAGATTGGCTCTTTCATCTGATGGATTCAATCCCCACAGTTCTCTAAGTAGCAGATATAGTTGTTGGCCGGTTATCTTAGTTACATATAATCTCCCTCCATGGCTGTGCATGAAACGAAAGTTCATGATGTTAACCTTATTGATTTCCGGTCCTAAACAACCCGGAAATGATATAGACGTCTACTTGGAGCCTTTGATTGATGATTTAAAATCCTTGTGGGTTGGGATTAGAGGAGTGTATGATGCACATAATGGAGAATACTTTACACTCAGAGCTGCATTAATGTGGACAATTAATGATTTCCCCGCCTATGGAAACTTATCTGGTTGTGTTGTTAAAGGATATAAAGCTTGTCCAATATGCGGCGATGATACACCTAGTCACAGGTTGAAAAATGGCCACAAAATTTGTTACATTGGGCATAGAAAATGGTTACCAATCAATCATCCATATAGGAGGCAACGTGCAGCTTTTAATGGGAAACCTGAATATGGCATACCTCCAGAGCCATTAACCGGAGAAGAAGTGCTGCATATGGTTGAAAATGGTGACAGAGTTTGTTGGAAGAAGAAATCAATATTCTTTGATCTCGAGTATTGGAAATACCTTCCTGTGAGGCATGCCCTAGATGTTATGCACATTGAGAAGAATGTTTGCGATAGTATCATTGGTACATTGCTGGAGATCCCTGGAAAAAATAAAGATGGGATTGCTGCTCGATTAGATTTATTGAACATGGGGGTCAAAACTGATTTGCAACCCGAGTATGGAGAAAGACGTACTCGTTTGCCTCCTGGGCCTTGGAATTTGTCAAGAGCAGAGAAGAGAGAGGTTTGCAATTCTTTCTATGGTATGAAGGTCCCTGAAGGTAATTCTTCAAATATTAAAAATCTTGTATCTGTACAAGATTCAAGACTTCTTGGCCTTAAATCACATGATTGTCATACCTTAATGCAACAATTGCTCCCTGTGGCAATTCGTTCTGTTTTGGAGAAGCCTGCAAGGTATGCAATAACTCGTTTGTGCTTCTTCTTCAATGCTATATGTGCAAAGACTGTTGATGTTTCCAAGCTAGATAAGTTGGAAGAAGATGTAGTAGTTACTCTGTGTTTGCTTGAGAATTACTTTCCCCCTTCATTCTTTGATATCATGGTTCATCTAGTAGTACATCTTGTCAGAGAAGTTCGTCTATGTGGGCCAGTATATTTTAGGTGGATGTATCCGTTTGAAAGATATATGAAAGTGCTGAAGGGGTATGTTCAGAATCGTACTCGTCCCGAAGGTTGCATTGCTGAGCGGTATATAGCTGAAGAAGCGGTAGAGTTTTGTACTCAGCATTTATCTGATGTTAGTACAGTTGGAGTGCCTTCAAGCCAAAAGATGGGAGTTTCAAAGCCATTATCAGGTTGCACAGTGAGCGTAGTTGATCAGGACCTGTTGAATCAAGCACATCTATATGTCTTGGAGAATACGGAGGAAGTCCTACCTTATATCGAGTACGTATGAGTTTTATTCTTTAAGTTTCCATTTAAAATTATTTCTTATGTTTATCTTATATATTTGGGACCGTAATGCTTGAATTTTTCGTGTCATGTAGGCAACATATGATCCACATCAAGACTGCTTATCCAAAATTTAGAAAGAGAACAAAGTGGCTGCAGGATAAGCACAATAGCACTTTCATTCAATGGCTACGCTTCAAGGTATATGTTGTTGAATAACGTATTTCTCTTTTAATTTTCTTCTTATTTATATGTTAGGATGAATTAAGATATGATTAATTTGCAGGTTCAAAGTGAACTTGAGGAAGACAATCATGGCGTATCAGAAAATTTAAGGTGGCTAGCAGCTGGTCCAAACATGTCAGTGCCATTATATAGGAGCTATCTTATTAAAGGTATTAAATTCAATATCAAGGCACAAGATGATGTGCGGACAACTCAAAATAGTGGAGTTTATTTACTTGCACATACCATGCAAGTTGCTAGTGCCAAGGATAAAAACCCAATTCTCTCAAATATGGGTTTCTATGGTGTCATTCAAGAAATTTGGGACCTTGACTACCAAAAGTTTACAATCCCAGTCTTTAGGTGTGATTGGATAGATAGTTCTGGTCTTGTAGTCGACGAACTTGGATTTACCCTTGTAGATTTGAGTAAAATTGGACATAGGAATGACCAATTTGTTTTGGCTTCTCAAGTCAAACAAATATTTTTTGTTGACGACCCGATGCATCGTGGTTGGTCGGTAGTGTTATCAATGCCTAGTAGAGAATATAATGATGTTATTGGTGATGAAGTATTAGGTGATGTGATAATTGAGTGTGAGCCATTTACTAGAGGGATGCCAAATGTTGACACATTTGATGAACTGGTAGGTGAGTTAGGCGGTCAAAATATTCGAGATGGGTGTGAAGATATATGGATTGAATGATGCTTATGTAATTGGCAGTGTATGACATTAATTTTGTAATATATTGTAATGTGATTTCTTCACTTTCTACGTTCAAATAAAACACGACGTTATTGTGAATCAGTTATTCAGCATATTTACCGACGTCTTAAAGCAACGTAACAATGAAGAACCACGACGCTATTGTGAAGCAATTATTTAGGATATCACGTCGGTGAAGGATAAAGAACCGCCATGTAATTCAAAATAACACGACTCCAATCCCATAATACCGACGTCTAAAAAACGAGATATATAATCTGAACGTTAAAAAATACGACGTCATCATACATTTTCCACGTCGCAAGTTCTTTTATAAACGAAGAGGAACGAAATTAATTCCGACGGAAATTCATTATAACCGCCGTCTAATAACAATTAAACGACGTTATTTGTAATACGGCTCCCATCATAATCTACGCCGTCTATATGTTCTGTAATACGGCTCTCATTTATTTGGAACCGACGTTGTTTAGAAGTTCAACGTCGTCTATATTATTAAGTGCGTCGTGAGTAATGAATACATATAAATACAACGTCGACTATATAAATGTATACGTCGTAAATAATGACACTGACAACTATTTCCACGTCATCTTTTTTAGAAAAATCGAAGTGGAAAATTTATTTCACGACGGTTTTTTGTAAATAAGAGACGTTGTAGATTTCAATAACGTCGTCTTCTCATGTATTTAAAGACGTCATATTTTTTCTTGTCGTGTAAATTGTATTTAACGGCGTAGTATTTTAGTTGTCGTCGTTGTATGTATATCTTGCGGCCTTGTTCTTTTAATATGTGTCATATTTTTCTTTTTTAACGACGGTGATTTTTTTGAGTTGGTCGTCTATTCTCATCCTCGACTATTTTCTAGAACTTTAGCAGACTAAACACGTCTGTTTTTATTGTTTTCCGACGTTGTTGTATTTAACAACGTCTAATATTTATCGTCGTTGTTTGTTTCTGAAAATAGGACGTATAAATTTTTTAATACGACTCTCATATATTTGTAACTGACGTTGTTTAGTTTTTCAACGTCTACTATAGAAACACATACGTCGTAAATAATGACACTGACAACTATTTCCACGTCATCTTTTATCAAAAAATCGAAGTGGAAAATTAATTGTACGACGGTTGTGTTTATATGTGCGACGTAGTAGGTATCAATAACGTCGTCTTCTAATGTATTTAAAGACGTCATATTTTTTATTGTCGTGAAAATTATATTTAACGTCGGCGTATTTTTATTGTCGTCGTTGTATGTCTATCTTGCGGCCTTGTTCTCTTAATATGTGTCATATTTTCCCTTTTTAACGACGGTCTTTTTAGAGAATTGGTCGTCTATTATCATCCTCGATTGCTTTTTTTAGATCTTTTTGCAGTACAAAGACGTCGTTTTGTATTTTTTGATGACGTTGTATAGTTTAACAACGACAGTTATTTAGCGTCGTGGTTTATGAGGGAAAAGATGACGGTGGATTCCACGACCATTGAAAAACCAAATACACGACGGTGATTTACCGTCGTCTTTTTGCTTTTTTGTAGTAGTGGAAGAGCGAAGATGAAGAAGAGAAAGAGAAGGAAAGAGACAAAGAGATAGAAGAAGAAAGGGAGAGAGAGAGAGAGAGTGGGAGTGTGAAACGGAAGAGAAAGAAGAGGAATAAATAAAAAATAAATAAAAAGGGAGAGATGGGTGAATGCCCAAAAGAGAGAGAGAAGGCAGGTTGCATGTATCTGCAACCTGGGGAAGTTCAAACAAAAAAAAGGAAAAAAAAAACCTTGGGAAGTGGGAGAGGGAGGCAGGGAAACGTGAAAGTAATTGGGAAGTGGAAAATATGACTTAATTACTTAATATAATTTATTTCTTTTCTATTTAATTCATTTAATGTTATTGATTATTTTATTATTCATTATAAGTACTTACGTTACTAAATTCTCCTTCAAATTGTTGCTTAATTACTTAAATCTTTATAATCATTTTCATTATTTGCTATTTAATTCTTCCTTGGATAAATTTATTTATGTTCTTAGTTAATTTTCAATCTTCACTATTATTTTTTAAGCATGGTAAAGTGCCTAATTTTCATGAAAAATCAAATTGGTTTACATCTTTAACTATTTTTCAATTTTTGATAAATAATAAATATAAGAACGTGTACTATGTCCAATGAATAACGTGAAATAAATTGTTGCTTAATTACTTAAATTTCTATAATCATTTTCTTTATTTCCTATTTAATTCTTCACTGGATAAATTTATTTATGTTCTTAGTTAATTTTCAATCTTCACTATTATTTTTTAAGCATGGTAAAGTGCCTAATTTTCATGACAAATCAAGTTGGTTTACATCTTTAATTATTTTTCAATTTTTGATAAATTAATAGATATAACAACGTGTACCATGTCCAGTGAATAACGTGAAATAAGGTTACTCATGTATCTTATCATGCAATTTATAAAGAGTAAAATATTGTACTAAAAAATGATAAACAAATTACTAAGGAGTGTTTAATTCTCTTTCATTAATTACTTCAGATTTTCTAAGTCACAGAATTTGTTAGGTCGCAATATAATCAACTTAAATCACACAAACCCACTATGCAATGCATTTTCTTCCATTTTTTGTGTCAAAATAATAGATGATTGACTAAATAAACTTCTTCTAAAGTTTCATTTAAAATTTTCATGTATTTATCATAATTTCTGTGGTTTTTATCCAATTTTTATCGATATCGATATTTTTCCGATATTTTTATCGATATTTCCGTGTTTTTGAACCACCGATATTTTCAAAACTATCGATATTTAAGACCTTGATTGCAGCATCAAAGCTAGGAAATAATCCCATGCTCTCAACATGTCTCAGAAAAGCTTCTGAAGAAAGAAACTTTGTTAAATGGATCTGCAATCATATGATCAAACCTGACTAGTTTGTCTGCTACCTTCTCCCTCGCTATTAAATATTTTTTGTTAATATGGCTTTGATTTGAGTCTTATGCATTGCTTTACTTATTGTCTTGCATTGCTTTACGTTTCCGATTCTTGTATACAAGAACCTCCTCTGGTTGTGTTCTTCATGTAATCTTCTTGTATTTCAACATTGTTTCTTAATGGAACTGTACTTTTCACCAAAAAGTTGTCTATGATATTCATTCTCAGATTTTCGGCTAACTCAGGTCACTGGTAAAGTTTTACCCATGTCTTCCGTTTTATTCCTATTGATATAATAAAATTCTATCGCCTTTTTATAAATAAATAAAAGCATAGATCAACCCCCACCCCCAAAATGAAGAAATAAAAGAAAAGGTTTTGAAACATCTTTGAACTTAGGAGATTTAAGTAATGATAAATTTAGTTTTGGTAGAAAATACAATGTCATATTTTCTAATTTTCACATTAAGCTTTGGATAACGTACACACAAGTCTTTGGATAACGCTCTCTCCCGCAAATGTGCATGTCTAAAATGTGCATTCTGGAGATTTCTTCTTCTCCTTTTTTAAGTAATTACCTGCCTATTGGTTTATGTTAATAAACATTCAAGATTCTTTTAAGGGCTTCTTAGATCTATGTCCAAAACGATTAGTTGTCATTAGGCTAAGTCCTCGCCGTTCTGATTTTAGATTCAGGTCCTTTAACTTTTATTACTTTTTTTGTTGTGTCAATTTTACCTTTTGATGTAAATAAGGAAACACATTGAAAATTCAAATTTAATGCATTATTTCATTGTAATTGAATTTCAGAATTTAAAATTGAATTTTTTCCTTGTGAATATTTACCTAATATATGGATGAAATATAATTTAATTGATAAAAGTAAAGACCCACATATTATACTAATCGATGAGACAAGCACCCACATGAAATTATGTACCTATGCATATGGTAAACACCCAAATATTGAAAACACAATATGTTTAATACTTATCACATTGATTCGTGATATTTAAGCATAACGGGTTTTCCCCTCTTCTCCCCTCTTCCCTTCCTCCTTTCACCTCTTCCCCCATTTTCAGAGACAAAAGAGTTTTCCCTATTTGTCTTAGTTTTGTTATGATTTTCATCCAATCATTATAGGCGGCTGCGGCTCAGCATCGGATCTTCACTGCATTTCGGCGTCGGATCTCCACCACCATCTTTTTTTGCAATTTCTTTATGTTTGGAATAAGTTGCAGAGACTTTTTGGGTTCTCTGTGTAGTTTTCACCTCTCTTTTCGTGAGAGTTTTTCATCTCTCCTTTGTGAGAGCTTTTCATCTCTCCTTTGTGAGAGTGTTATTTGTATTGTTATGGCTTGGTTTTTTCAAACTTTATCTCTTTTTTATTATTCTAAGTTTGCAATCTTAGTTGGGATGCCTATGTCAGAGTTTCTTCGATCCTACCTGATCATTAGTGGAGACACACCAGATTGTCTTAATTTTGATATTAGACTGCTCCGTTATTGTAATGGCCCTTTTGTGACTAGTTTGTATGGGTCCTTTGTAGCTAGTGGCTTTTTTAACTGAATTATGAATGCAATCATAGAATTTCTCAACAAAAAAAACAAAAAGCATAACAACAAATAAAAAACTTGAGAAAAGCAAGATAAACAAGAGAACTATTGATGACATTATTCTGTACCTAATATGTGATTATTTTTTCCAAATTGGTGGCATTTAATATTTTTGTTTGTTTCTTTTACAATTCATTTGTCTTCTTTTGGTGTGGGATTTTTTCTTTTTTGCAATATATTCAATTTCATTCCATCAATTCTTACAAATTCTCTTTAATGTAATTGTCATTTATAGATTAATGTGCCCATTCTTTTAAATTCAAACTATGTACCTATCTATTTAGTCACGTATTAGATATGTAGGGTTTTTTTTTTTTGGGGCATATATCACCATAATTTTCCGATGAAAAATTACTAATCAATACTTTTTAGGTAAAAAGATTAATTTGTATGTGGCATATTTTCGTTGTTTGTTTAGCTATAATATTATTATTGTTGTATATCTATATATATAAAGTAAAAGGCAGAGAATGGTGAAACATTTAAAATACCAGAAAATACCCTTGGTTAATGCAAACATTAAGAATTGAAATTATTAATTAAATGAGGATAATATGGTAAATTCATAATTTTTCGTATTAAAAAAATTAAAATTAAAAGAAAATTCAGATAATGGATCCTATTTTTATGGAACACAAATATCCATTATCTTTTTTAATTCTAAAATAAATTTATTTTTATTTTTAAAAAAACCTCTTGTATGCGCAGAAGCGCGTGCAGAGAGGCTAGTATGTATTATATGTATAGGAAAATAATAGGGACATCAAATTTATGTACCAAATTTGAGTTCTAAATGGCATGGTATGTGCCACATCATTATATGTCAATTAAAATTGACACATGTACTTGATAGTAATTAACATTTTATTTTAACCCAAATTAGGAAAAATACTTTTTTAGTTAACTTAAAAGTCCACCGCACAACACCATGGCTTTACCACCACCAACCCTCCCCCGTTTGCGCTGCCTGCCGCCCAACCTCATTGCCCCTCACTAATAGTAGAAAAATTTACTTGTAACGGATATAATATTGTTTTGCTATTCCCAACCAATTACACAATGACACATAGAAAAATTATCTCACGTGTCATTGCGTTATTGACTGAAGATAGCAAAAAGTGTTATTCCCGTTACATGAAAATCTTTCTCCACTACTAGACCACCATTGTGGCTGGCTCCCCAACCCAGTCGCACTGCCCTCATCACTAGACTATAAGATATCCAATTCCTCATATATCAGCAAAACTAGTTATTATTATTATTTTTTGGCGAACAGTTGGGTCTCAAAGCTAGGAGCCCAAAACCAAGAGTTTTTTTCTTTTAGTATGAGCCCAAAACCAAGAGTTGGGATGGAATAATCCAGAAATGAGAGAATTCCTTTCTACTATTGATATTGGTATTAAATATATAAAACTCTTTGTTATTCACATGATATTGGATGCAGTGGCAGTGACGTGCGTCTGGGTTGGAGAGCCACATAGGTGTTCTTATGGTTAGGAGCAGTGCAGTTGTGCGGCAGAGGGAGGATTGGTGGTGGTAAAACATGGATGTTGTGCAGTGGCGACTTTTAAGTTAACCTAATTTTTCTAATTTGTGTTAAAATAAATTATTAATAACTGTTAAATATATATTTTAATTAATTAATATATGATGATGTGGCGCATGCCACATCATTTGGGACTCAAATTTGGTACATAAATTTAATGCCATAGTGTGTAAATATTTTATAACACTAATTATTAACCTACATTCAAATTTGAGTTTTATTTATTTATAAAAGTTAATAAATAGGTGAGTTTATGTCTAGAATATAAGAGGTATACTATCTCACAACATCTCATTTTTATTTGTTCTTATTTGGAAGTACAAAATGAGGGACATGCCATTTCAACAATTGTAAACCAAGCTTAGTTCTTTGCTGACACGTAAGACTTGGAGCAAGGCCCGGAGCAAGAATCCACGCAAGCGTTTACTTTGTCTTCATCTGAAAACAACAATTAAAAAACAAAAGATGAGTCAAATGAGTAAAATCTCACATTTTGTAACATATTATGCACTACATCTCTAATACGAATGTGATTGAACCGAATTATAAATTTAGGTAACACCGTTATTAAAGATGTAGGATCAAAATGTAGTGCAAAGAGAGTGTGATCCAAGTTTAATGAACTTAGAGAGAGAGAGAGAGAGAGAGAGAGAGAGAGAGAGAGAGAGAGAGAGAGAGATTACGTACTAATATTATCTTTTGTGCTAATATTGGAACACAAAGATGTAGCACAGCCAAGCTTGCAGTAGTGTTCGGGTTTTGCTTGGATGTCCGTAGGAATTACGAAGCAGGATTTCAGACATTTTGCAAAGCAACCAATCTTGTGTTGTTTGATAAAACATATAAGCATGCAACCAGCATAACATTCTTGGAAAGTTGCTTGGGACTGGCCTATAAGCAGCCCCAACAAGAAACAAACGACCACAGCAGACCTAAGCATTTTGCTCTCCATTTCTCTTATACCTTGACTCAGTTCTGAATGGTAAATCTCCCATGCTCCTAGAAGGGTTTATATAGTGTTGGTGGGCACATAAAATAGAAAATACGGCATGCATAAGTACATTGAAAATACCATTTATGAAACTAGGATATGCCACACACATTAGAATATGCTTAAATTTTAATTTAATATTGTTGATAAAATTGTATTCCATAATGATTGTGTCTTTCAATACATCTTCCTTTTATAATTGTGGTAATTAAGAAAGAATTCTAGAAATATAAGTGATATTGGACATTTACAATAAATGAGCATGGGAGACGTTTGAAAACGTTGAGAAATGATGATAAGGAAATATGATTTTATCTCATTTTCATGTTTGGTTTGTATGTATTAAGAATGAAAAATTGTTCAGTTTTCTAATAATACCCTGAACTTTTTACTTTATTATAAAGGAAAAAATACGAAGTGTTTTTTTAATGTTAAAACATGGTATTTTAAAAATAGAATAGGGGTAAGTTAGTCATAAATATTTGCATTAATAAATGCTTTCCTCCGATTAGTGCACTTACCAAACATGGGAATGTAATTTCAAACCCATTCCCAAACTCGTAAACTTTGAACCAAATATATATGCATAGACGTACGTATGAATCCATGTAGGATTATAAGATTTACTTTTACGGTTTTGTGAATATAGAAAACCTAGTTTTAATATCTTACTTCATAATATATGGGAATAGACCAGATCACAGCATGATTAACAAAATGGTTAGGTTAAGTCCGATTCATTTGACATAAGTAAAGCTTTTGGCACCTACAGGCTTACTGATTATTTCTTCATGATATGTCTTTGTCTAGAAGTAATAGTATTGGATTTTCTTTTCGTAACTTATTATTTATTTGGATATTATTAAAAATGTTGATAAAACTAATTTTTTCCATTCAGTTATATATCGGTTCATCTGGATCAATTTTTAGATTTTAGAGCCTCAATCTTGTATAAAGAAAAATACTTCCCTCCTTACCATGTAAGTAGGAGCTATATATTCTTGCCAATAGTATTGTGACATGTGTGCAAAAAAAATTCCTTTTTGTGTTTTTGATGAATTATTTTGGCATATGTGTCAAACTATGATTCGCAGGAAGAAGTATCTCCTTAATTACATGTAAGGAGGCAAGCAGTAAAAAAGAAAAAAATAATAAAAGCTTTCATCCAAGAAAACATTCTTTCCTTTTCTATTTATCTTAAAAGCCATTAGCCACAAATGACCAGTATAAACTAGCCACAAAGGGCCATTACAATAACGAAGTGGTCTAACATCAAAACTAAGACAATCTGGTGCACCTCCACTAACAATCATGTAGGATTGAAGAAACTCTGGTATAGGCATCTCAACTAAAATTGCAAACTCAGAATAATCAAAAAGAGATAAATCTTGAAAAAACCAAACCATAATAATACAAATAAAACTCTCACAAAGGAGAGGTGAAAAGCTCTCACAAAGGAGAGGTGAAAAGCTCTCACAAATGAGAGGTGAAAAGCTCTCACAAATGAGAGATGAAAAGCTCTCACAAAGGAGAGGTGAAAAGCTCTCACAAAAGGAGAGGTGAAAACTACTTAGATAACTCAAAGAGTCTCTGTTGGAGCAGGATTTCTTTCAAGAAGAAATACCTCCACAGGTGCTTGACTGAAGTCCGCACACTTCCTTGGTTGAAAAAGAACTCTGGATCGCGTCCCCGATAACGAATTATGGAAATGGGGTGAGTACCTGCAAAAGCCACTTCGACACTCTCAAGTCAGTGTTTGTGCAGCAGACTGTTAGTGATCAATTGAATTTCTCGTACCTTTGCTGGAGGTCTAGTCGGGTTTTTATAGCCCTTCGAGTCCTTGGGTTTAAACCCACTTCCCTAGCTTTGCGCATCCCATCCTCCACTTCATGGTAATGGAGTTCAAATGATCGGGTTGTGTCTCCCTCGCTTTGCACTTCTCTAGTGGGAGGGAAGTTCGATCATCCCGCGTCTTTTAATCATAGCATATGGGGTTAAGTCATGACACGTGAGATTTGGTCCCCACAATACTCCCCTTTTTCCCTCTCTACACGCTTCTCAGGTGGAGAGGCAAAAATAATTTAATTGGGATTTTGGAGCAGAATTTCTTCGAATTGAGCTCATGATGTCATGATGGGCTCATGGCTGAGCCCAAATAAACAATTCTTTTTTCTTTCTTGGGCTTGCTTGTCAAACCCAAAGATATAATTCCTATTGCACCATTGCCAACCCATTCACGTTGTTGACCTTTCATGCATGTGTATCCTTGCTTTCATATCCCGCATGTGAAACGACCAAGTATGGATTTTTCATGCACGTTGTTGACCTTTCAAGTTTCAACTATGGATGTTTAGTGCTTTGGCCAACCCCATGTGAAATATCCAAATACGGACAGCCAATCTTATGCACAAATGGACCCTTTCTCTTTATTTTGGATTTTTGCACCTCTGCCGATCCTACATGGTTCCAGCAGTTTTGAACTTTTCTCACTCCAGTCGATCCCAGATGGACCCCATGCAAATTTCTCTTAAGACGATCCGGTGGGCCCATGCAAATTTCTCTTCTTTCCCTTTTGCGCTTCAGTCGATCCGGTGGACCCCATACTCTTTGCTTTCTCTTTGCTAACCGATCCCAAATGGACCCCAACTGGGGTACGCTTGCTCTTGAGCTGACCTCCTGGACCCTAGCGCCTTCGGTTTCTCAGCTGAGACTAGGTTTTAGGATACACTTGCGCTTGAGTAGGGGTGGCAATTTCGGACACGACCCAACACACGACTCGAAACCCGCACGAAAAATTAGCGGGTTCAACCCGCATGATAAAAAAATAAGTCAATTTTGGGTCAACTCGTTCTGACCCATTTAATAGACAAGTGAGTTTTGAGTCAACCCGCTATAATACCTATCTAACTCGTTTATTAAACGGGTCGTGTCACGGGTCGTGTCAACCCGTGTACAACCCGCTAAAAAATAAAGACAAATGGAGACTTCAACACACACACATGCTACAAACAACTTTGTGATTTTATGGTATGCCTTTTGATATTTATAATGTTTCTTTTTCTTTTGTGTTTTCCTTTCTTTTCCTTCTTTCTTCTTTCTGCTCTTTTTTTTTTTTTTCCTTTCTTTCTCTCTTTTCCTTTCCTCTTCTCTCCTTTTTTTTTTCTTTGTTTTCCTTCTCTTTAGTTTTCTCTCCTCTCTTTTTTCTTTCTTTCTTTCCTTCAATCTTCTCTCCTCTCTCTCTCTCTCTATTTTTTTTTTCTTTCTTTTCCTTTCTTTTCCTTCTCTCTTCTTTCCTCTCTCTATCTTTTTTTTTCTTTTTTTCCTTATATTTTCTCTACTCTCTCTGTTTTTTTTAATTTAAATTTTTCCGGTTATGAGTTTTGTAATATGCATGTTATTATTTATGAACCCATTACACGACTCGAAATTCGCACGATAAAAGACGACCAGAACCCGACACGACACGTTTATTAAATGAGTTGGGTTCAGGTTGAGCATTCTTGACACGTTTATTATCCCGACACGACACGAACCCGACACGACACGACCCATTGCCAGCCCTACGCTTGAGCTGACCTACTGGACCCCGGCGCCTTCGATTTCTCAACTGATCCCGGGTGGTAAATGACCTTTTTTTTTGGGTGCACTTGTGCTCGAGCTGGACCCCAGCGCCTTCGGTTTCTTAGCTGAGACCAGGTGGTCCATGACTTTTTTTTTTGTTTTTTTTTTCGGGGAGCGCTTGCACTTGAGCTGACCTCTTGGACCCTAGCGCCTTCGGTTTCTCAACTAATCCCAGGTGGTCCATGACTTCTTTTTTTTTTTTTTTTCAGGTGCACTTGTGCTTGAGCTGACCTCCTGGATCCCAGTGCCTTCGGTTTCTCAGTTGATCCCAGATGCTCCATGACTTCTTCTTTTTTTCCGGGTGCGCTTGTGCTTGAGCTGACCTTTTTGACCTTAGCGCCTTTGGTTTTTGAACTAATCCCAGGTGGTCCATGACTTTTTTTTTTAGGAGCACTTGCGCTTGTGTTGACCTCTTGGACCCTAGTGCCTTCGGCTTCTCAGGTGATCCCAGATGGTCCATGACTTTTTTTTTTCTCGGGTGCGCTTGCGTTTGAGCTAACCTCCAGAACCCCAGCGCCTTCAGTTTCTCAGGTGATCCTAGGTGGTTCTTGACTTTTTTTTTCTTTTTGTTTTTCGGGTGCCCTTGCGCTTGAGCTGACCTCCAGGACCTCAATGCCTTCGGTTTCTCAGCAAATCCCAGATGGTCCATGACTTTTTTTCTTTTTTTCGGGTGCGCTTGAGCTGACCTCCTGGACTCCAGTGCCTTCAGTTTATCCTTTTCATTTCCGCCGATCTCAAGTGGTTCATAACTTAGTCTTTGCATGAGAAAGTGAACAAGCCTAGCCCTGTAGGTGGTACTCATTATCTTGCACCACTTATTGCTTATACCTGTTGCATTTCTTTATCTTTTGTAGAAGTGCATGCAGCTTTCTATTAGGGAAACGCATGCGTTAGGTAGAATAGCTTCGATTGGTCATATCAAACCAGGCTTTGTTTCGAGAGCCTAAGGCAAATATTTGAGTCGGCCGTATCAAGTCTTACCTTTACTTTTGAAAAGAGCTTCTCCCCGTGACCTTTGTGACATGTCTTTCTCTGATGCTCACACTTTCTGCTACAAAGGGTCGAGCAATAGAGATACCTTTCATTCATAAAAACGTTCATACTTTGCTTTTGTTCTTCACATAAGCTCTAGGCGTGAAGGGAAAGGAAAGTGTTCTGTGCATTTGAAAACTCTATCGAAGGGCTCTTGTTCTTTCTACGACCCAATAAGTAATATTTTCATCTTTGTTGTTTTCATGTCGAGGCACGAGATTTGGCTCAAGTCTAGTGGTGCCCCATCGGGCTATGAGGTACTTAAGGCTCGCACTAAAAGATGTGTTCCTGACAACGTGGGGATCGATCCTCTTCCTTTGGGGTCAGATATGTACATTGGTGCTGGCATCCCTGAGGGCTCCTTAATTCTATCGCTGGCCCATCTATAGTATGTTAGGTTTCCACTTCATCCCCTTTTTCATATGCTCTTGTTCTTCTTGGACCTTCATCCCATGCAACTGAACCCAAATTCTTACCTTCTCATATATGGTTTTCTGGCCGTGAGGTTCCCTTAGCTTTAAGGATTTCATCTACCTCCACGACTTAGCCTCTCTTAACCATTGGGGAGTGGGTGGTGCCTGAGATGTCTAACATGCCTTCCACATCGGGAAATGAGACCAAGAAAAGAGACCGACCGAGCCCTTCAGGTCCGCGAAGAAGTCTCGCCATGCTCTACAGGTTGTTTTGAGTTTGAGTTTGCCCAATGTTGTATCCACCTCAAGTACTCCGTCCCAACCTCAACAAGTCTCTCGTGCTCCCACTCTCACCAACTCACTGGGTGAGAGTGACTTCACGGCCATGACTGGCGAATAGATGTACGGCTACTAATCACACTGCTTGAGTGCGGTACGATAATGTTTAGGGTTTGTGTCGATGTCATCCAATTATCGTGTCCTATCATAGCTGCTTAATGCTAATTTTCTTATGCCTCGCAGATGGTTGGAATTCGCAACGCACAAATGGCGAGGTTCCAAGCTATGAGCCACGAGATATGCAAAAAGACAGTGACCCTCGAACTCAGCGGGAAGCGCATCAAAGAATATGAAACTGAGCTTGAACAGTAGCGGGGAGAGCTACAAAGTATGAGAAGCGGCCAGAGCACTGCACTGGTGGAGGTTGATTGACTTAAGCAAGAACTGGTGGATGCTTCACGTGATAGGGACTAGGAGTATCAAGCCAACACCAAACAGATCAGGGTCGAGATGGCCAGGCAATTCAGATATGGTTGGGTTCAAGGTCAACAGCTCCCCGAGCATCGGTTTGTGGGGGATCTAGATGATTATGACGATGAGTTGGGATTTGATCCTGCTGGCTACGAACTATTTCAGGGTATGCATCCGGATGATTGTCTTCCAACAAATTACCTCCCCTATCGCAGGACCCCTCCAACAGCTTTTCATGGGCCAGCTCCTTCTGGGTCGGTTGGGACTATTGTCCCTAATGCCGCTCCTAACATTGCATCGTCCATTGCCAGAACTAGGCATGTCCTTGGATTTACAGGCTTCACCTCACCTGCTGTATTTTCAGCTTGTGCTAGGCCTACCTCGGAGGCTGTTCCTGATATGTGTTATGACGCATCCTAGGTTGCTTGTCTTTGTTCACTACTTATTGTATTTTTCTGTCCACTTTATATTTGCTTTAGTGTACTTAATTATCTTGGGTCCGCTCCCAAAATTTCAGACTCGCTTTACCAGAATTTATGAGTTATTCCTCTGGTTTGAATTTTACCTCGAAGATAACTACTCGAGACTTAGTGTGGTGGTTTTTTCAAACCGGCCAGGGTCTTTCCAGGGTGAATTGCCATTTCCAAATTCAAAAAACAAGGGATTGGATATCCTATCATCCCCGCATTACGACCCTATTAGACGTCCCTCATTGAGCTACGTCTCTGGGTAAGCCTCTATATAAAGGGTAATTTGGTTTTTAGGTGAACATATCTATCCCATACATGGCTCATAAACGCACATTGAAACTCCACTTTTGCCTTTGCACTGATGTTCCAAAAAAAAGAGATTCTCCGAAAGGGATGTCTTTGTCTTTTTCGAGGAGGGAATCCCCGAAGCGAGATTCCAAGAGCCCTTACGAAATCATTGAGATATGCTCTCAGGATTCTTCTTCTGAGTCCCCAACTAATGTTTAAGATTACTCAGCGGTCCCTGACTTGTTCCATGGGTCCAAGTCCCAATCTAGTGATGCTAGAGGTGGGGGGAAGACTACTCTGAGAATGAGCACTCCAAGCGCAGGTCATCCCTGCTTTTTTGGAAGGGCGCGGGATGAAGCTGGCCCATCTCATGTTCCTCGTTGTTCTTTTCGCTTCGATCATAACACGTTGTTGGCGGAATGTGACCTACTGAAGTAGGATCTGGCATGTGTTAGTGCCCAAGTAACTCGTCTTCGGAGTGATCTTGCTGCTGCGGATCGCGAGTATCAGCCGCTTATTCTGATGGCATACACGATGGATTTAGATAAGGTATCAACCACTTCCACACCAAGGCCAAAATGGTTTATCCTTAAGTGGATTAGGATCGTCTCCCCTTGCCATCAGACTAACCAATGTTACTTATGGGTTCACACCTGTAGAGTCAGTAGTTTTTATGTATTTTCCAGCTTTGAATAATTTGGGGATCTTTCTCCTGTTAGCATTTCATGTTTTTCCTTTTATGACCATAAGGGCCTAATGTTATTGTTTAGTTTGATCATGCGGTCTTCGACCTTATCACATGCATAACCTTATCATGTTGTTTGATCCCCAACCATGTAATGATCTCTGATCATGTCGTAATCTCCGATCACTTCTTTATGCTCGATCTCCCTGTAAACACGAATATCTTGCGACAAATGAGACAAGAACACGTGTACAAAATAATATTGTATTAATGAAATTTAGGGTTACAATCTCTGTATTGAATCATCTGATTCGATCTCCAAAGTGTTTAAAGAAAATATGTGTTTGATACAAGGGTCGTAGAGACTTGATCTTGATCAAACGTGTAGCACGAAGCTTGTTTGGTGTTTGGGATTTTTCTATGGTGAAGGAACCGGCACGTATTTGTTGTGCTTGGTGGCTCTTCCAAAGTAGGGTGAAGAATGCAGAGAGTTTTCTGTTTCTTCTTAGTGCTAGGTTTTTTCTCTGACCCCTTCTTTCGTCTTGAGGCCTCCTATTTATAGGCTTTTGTAGGATGCTTGACCTAAATAACTTTCCCTATTTAAAACCTTGTTTTGTGGGATTTTGATTTGATTTAAATCAGTTCCCATAATCTGGTAATTTAACCAGATTATCTTCAATTGATTAACCTCCTTAATATTTGATTTAAATCAAAGTCAATCACAGAAGATTCTTTCCCTTAATTTTGTCTTCATCTTGAACCGTTTGATGCACTCCGTCGGATGTCGCCATGTATCACGTTTTGACAACTAATCTGATTTTGATGAGCCATATGCCACATGTGCGAATTATGAGGCCCACAATTCAATCCACCGAACCCAAATTATTTTCTCGCCCAATGGAATATATTGCCCCAAAATTTCTTTGTCTACAAATTACCCCCACTTCATGATGCATTGAAGACATGTGCTTTGTCACATGTAGGAGGTACTGCTTGAAGTGTTACTTCTTCATGTCTTTCCAATAATTTGGATTGCTTCCAATGTGGAGCTTTGAAAGTTACCCTTTTTTTTTTTTTTGGTTGGAGAGATATTATTAAGAATATCCAATATTGAAACCTATTTCCAACGTTGGTTTCCTTCTTTCTTTTTTTTTTCTTTTTTTCGGAGAGATATTATTAAGCTTATAATGATATCCAATTTTGTTAAGATCTTGTGAAACAAGAAACAAAATCCAATATTTTCCTAAACTAGGAATGAGAAACCCTAGTACCACCAGGAGCCTTGATGGTCTTTGGCTTCTTTAAATTGCACTATGTTCATGAATATTGAGATTAACCAAATAGAACAGCAAAGACTCCTCTTGTTGACAAGGTCTACGACTTTGAAGCTTGCATCCTCTGAATTTTCAGCAGTCAAAGTGGTGAGAATGGGCCCTTTTTTTTTTAGTGTATATATATACATATATATATGCCTACAGCCGTCAGTTGAAAAAGAAAACTGAAGTTGCTATTTTTTTTTTTACAACCGCAAGAACTCATATGTTGGTTTATCAAGAAACTTGTTGGTAAGCTTGAACCCATTCTTTGTTTCATCATGTTTTTGCGTTAGCTCTTTTTTTTTTCTTCTTTTTTTTTTTTTTGTTTTTTTTTTTGTGGAAGCAAGATTGGAGGGTGGAAAGGTTGGCAGGTTCGCTGGGCTTCGAAGTAGAAGCATGGGGGCATCAAGCCTTGTGTGTGAAGTGGGTTTGAGCTGGGCAAGAAGACGTTGGGCTAGTGCTGGAGGCAAGCGCGACATGGGTTTGAAAGGGAGGCGCCAGGCCTGGTGCGCGAGGTGGGCTCACGCTAGGAAAGGAGGCACTGGGCCTTGTGCTGGAGCTGGAGCGAGCAGGCCAAGCGCACCATAGGCTCGAAGCGGAGGCGGGCCTCGCAAATAACTGAAGCAAACTGGCTGCCTCTTGGGCCTCACATGTGGAGCAGGCCTTGCGCGGCGTGGACCTGGGGCAAGACACAAGCTGGGCTGTTCAGGACGTGGGCCTAGATGGATGCACGCTGGGCTGTGACACCTGCTGGGCCTTCGTGCTGGCTGGGTTGGAGAAGTGGGCATACTGGGCTGCCCCCATTCACCTTCCTCTTTGTTTTGGTACAAATATTTATTTATTTATTTATATTTTATTTTATTTAAAAATTTTATTTATTTTTTATATGATGATATTTATATATGTATATATATTTTTTTTATAGGTACTTTGAAGGAAAGTGAAGAATGTAGACGTCTTATACCGCTTGAGTTTGATCCATCTCTCTGAATTGGTGATAACCCGCTCAAGCGCCTAGGCTTTACGTAAGTGGAGGACGAGTGAAGAACGTAGACGTCCTATACCGCTTGGGTTTGATCCATCTCTTCGACTTGGTGATAACCCGCTCAAGCGCTAGGCTTTACGTTGGTGGAAGACAAGTGAAGATTATTTCTTGAGATATCCCACCTTTATCTGGCTCTTCAAACTTGTACAAGTAAGCTTTTCTTTTCTTTTTCTTTTTTTTTCTTTTTCTTTTTTTTCAAGTATGAAGTCATCAGCCTGATACTGAAGATTGTTTCATGTCACTCATCTTATACAGATGACTTTCTTCAAGTGTTTCAAGAAGGGCACCGTCACTATTCTCGAGGATAAAAGTGACAACTGGGACGAAGGTACTACATTGCTTGTAGGTTCGCCTCTCTTCGCTTCTGAGGTATCAGAGGTGGACAATTCTCTTCATATTCCGTCTTGGTCCCAAGAGATGTTTTGTGAACTGAGCAGCTTCAAAAAATCCAAGTATACAGATAGGGACCTTTACTCCACTGTTTTACAGTTAAAGTCCTCGCATCGTACAGATACCGGTTCATCAAAGGCATTCAAACTTCTTAGCGATCGAATCCATAATGGAGCAGTGAATTGGAGTTCTGCTCTCCCGACGGCTGGTGAATATACATTTACCGAGTATTACTGAGAGTAGCTTGAAAATGTGCTAAGTAGAAATAGTCATATTCTTAATGGCACTGGTCCATATAATGCAGTGTTTGCCTCATTATTTAGCTATGATCGACATGCTCCAATCATTCGAGCCTTTTGCGAGTACTCGTGTCCTGCAACAAATACTCTTCATACGTCGCGAGGAGAGATGTCTATTTCCCTTTGGGATCTTCATGAAATTGGCAGTCTTCCTATTACAGGTCGATTTTATGATGAAGTTATTCCAACCACTGAGAGTCTCAACATGAAGGATCATAAAGGCGTATCTTATATCTCACACATTTGTTGCTACTTATTCTTAGCGTATCACAAGATTTTACGGGATTCTAAAGGAAAATTTGGAGTGAGAATGGCTACTTGGATAAAGTACTGGTATCGAGGGCCATTCAAGTATAAAAAGCCTTCAAGGAAAACCATACGAAACAAGTCACAAAAGCCAAAGGAGGACTCTGATCTATCTGGTATCATTCCGATGGCCTTGAAACGCACTGAGGAAGAGGAATGGGTTTTGAAGATTTGGGTATACCTGATGAAGACATGGAAAAATCCTACTTGGCTGCATTTCTTGCTTGCTGGTTGTGCAAATTTGTATTTCCCAAAGACGACGTCACTTTGATCAGACTAGGGGTTTTCAAAGTAGCCAGTTGAATGGCGCACGGTGTATCATTTGGCCTGGCAGTTCCGGTATTAGCCAGCATTTACAAGGGGCTGAATGATATTTCTAGTGCAGATGATCCAGGAAATTGCACAACTATTCTACCTTTCCATTATGTGTATGGGTGGTTGGGAGAATACTTCGGCACACACTTTACATCATCTTCCGAGAAGTCCATTCCTATAATGGCAAGGTTCTTAGGAAGACTTTCGGCAAATTTTTTTGAATATTCAACAGCTGGAGCTTTGTTCCGGACTTGTGGTAAAGTGGAAATGAGTCTTCTGGCAATAGTATTTTTTGAATGCAAACAACTGACTGATGAAGATCATATTTCTAAAGAAGACTTTGAGCATTTGATATGCCTTCGTTCGGGAGTCGTTTCTCTACAACAGGAAAACTACCGAGTCGTCCAACCTTATAGCCCGCACCGGTTCAGTAGACAATTTTGTTATGTACAACATGTGCCAGGAGAACTTAAAGATGACGTTCGGAATGGGACTGTACTATCAGTGTACTCACATTGGAAATCATGCTTGAAGATTGGCAGTGCATCTACAATAACCCTACCCACTAAGGACAATATCCGAGAGTTTGAGATCACATCCGATTATGTTATTTGGTAGTCAAAGGTGCATCGCTTTGAATCGACGAAATCAAAGACAATCTCAACTGTAGGCAAGTCGTCTTTGCTTTCTCAGCCAAAATCTCTGAAGTCTCAAGGCAACAAAGTTTTAGTTCATGATAAACTCACCCATGGTAGAGTGCTCCAAGTTCATCCAGAAGTTGAAGGTAGTTCTACTACTCCTGTGCCTCGAGTTCAACACCCATCTCCTGTTGATGTTCCTTCAACTCGAGTCCCTAATGATAAAGGAGAGATAGAAAGTGTAGCAGATTCCCAGGAAGATTTCATTCCCTTTGGTCAACGAATTCGCAATTTGAAGCGAGGGCATATAAGCAACAATGAAGACAGTGAAGTCAACTTTAGGCATAAAAAGACAAGCATCGGACCTCTCTTATTGTGATTTGGACACAGCATACCCACTTGATGACACGTTCTTTTGTGATGTGCCCTCTGTTTCACAACCGGTTCTAATGAACGAGGTATGTATTTTATTTCGCTTTGAGCCTCCTTTTTTTTATTTTATACATATATATATTAATTAATTAATTATATATATATTTTAGGGAGAAGTAGTGCATCATGTACCTACTGTGTCTGAACTTGTACCATTTAATCATTTTCCTATCGAAGAGGAAAATGATGCTTTGTGCCTGATAAGTAGTTTAGGTGTTAGCCTAAGAGGTATGATTCCAACCTTTATCATGCTTTGTATTTAGAAATCTTTGATTCTACTTGCTTAACCATTACTTTTCGGTCAATGTAGGTTCGTTTGCACGGCAACATTTATTAAAGCCGGCTAATCATGCATCAACTTCTGAAAATGTCATGTGGGGAACCCAAATTAGGTGTTGTAGACAAAACCCTTCGCAAAGTAATCTTCGTTTTAGGAAACCAAGTGAAAAGCATAATCTTGAAGGCTTCATTGGAAAGGCTTCCTTCATTCAAAGATGAGCTTGGCAAGTTGATGACTACCCTTGACAATGTAGGGATGGACGTCTCATCTTTACGAGCTATGATCAATGCACTTATGGTGACTGCAGTTGACTATCATTCTGCACACTTTACTTACTCCCAAAAGCTGTCTCCCGAGGCTCAGAGCGATCGTTTAGCCGCAGTTGACTCTTCACTTTCTATTTCCTTGGCTTTGCAACAAGCTGAAGAAGTTCATCAGTCTTCTATACTTGAGTCTATTCAATCTGCCAATACGCGTATGGAGGAGTTGAGGAGGGAACAAGAACAATTGGAGTTAAGATTGCGTCAACTAAACGAACCACTTTCAGAGAGTGATGCACAACTTTCTTATCATCATGGTGAGGTCATCCGCTTGAGAGAGGATAAGATTGCAGTTGAAGAAGCTGTACTATCAGCTGCAGATGCCGAGAATTTAGATACATTACGAGTTTCCTTTGAGAGACTGCGTAACGGCTTCAAGGATTTGTCTTGGGAATAGCAAATTCAGTTGTTGTACTTTGCTTTATTTATATTTCTCTTTGAACTTGTCAAAGTTTTGATGTTTACTAGTTAACTTTCATAATGAAATAAAAATATTTTCTTATTTCATTATTTTTTTTTCGAATGGTTCGGATTGATGGGGGAAACCTTCGTTTTTATTTTGATGTGACTGAACTTGGAATTATTTGTCCAAGCTGCCTACGTACCCTCGATGAAAAGGGATCAAGTCATCACGTAGTTCAAGAGAAATTTTTTTTATTTTTATTTTATTTTTTGTGTCCTAACTTTTTCTTGAGCCGCCCTTTCGAGTTTTCAGCTCACTGGACTTTCTTATGCTCTAACTTTTGCTTGGATTGCCCTCTAGGGTTTTCAATCCAACAAGCCACTTTTTTTTTTTGGGTGCCGTACGCAGTTTATGCTCATGCGGCCCAGGAGCTGGTAGTCACTTCATGCATAGTATAGTTTCAAGAACTTTCCGTTTATAGGGCAAATTCTTAAACCTTCCTCCGCTACAATCTTGTAAGCGCTACTTGTATATACTTCTTGTACTACGTAGGGCCCATCCCATTTCGAAGTAAACTTGCTTCCGGTTTTGTGTGTTGTGATGATAGGTCTACGTAATGCGAGGACGAGATCTCCCACCTAAAAAGATCTGGGGCGGACTTTCTTGTTAAAAGCATTCGAAAGCCGAGCTTGATAACACTCTAAGCGTTATTGCGCTTCGAGTCTCTTTTCGTCTAGTGCTTCTAACTATTGGAGACGTAGCTTTGCATTCTCTTCATCAGTCAATCCCTCTTGTACGGCCATCCTCAATGATGGAATTTGACTTTCTAGAGGCAAGACTGCTTCCACACCATACACGAGTGAGTATGGTGTAGCCTGAGTTGGTGTCTGGTATGTCGTCCGATAAGCCCACAATGCTTCATTTATCCATTCATGCCAATCTTTCTTGGTTCTTCCAACAACTTTCTTCAATAAGTTGCAAAGAGTTTTGTTGAACGCTTCCGCAAGACCATTGGCTGGGGCATTATACATTGAAGAGTTGCATTGTTTGAAACCAAAGTCTTCACACAATTTATCCATCAACTGGTTCGAGAATGGCTTTCCATTATCTGTGTTGATATAACGTGTCACACCATACCAATTAATAATGTTCACTTTGATAAAGCTCACTTCATTTTGTTTCTTTACTTCTTTTAGGGGTACAGCCTCTACCTATTTTGAAAAGTAGTCAGTGGCTTCCCGGATGTAAAAATGAGCATAAGAAGATTTGGGTGCTATTGGTCCCACCACATCAAGACCCCACGCATCAAATGGCCATGAAGTAATTGTAGGATGTAGCGGCTCCGGCGGCTGAGGTATAAAGTTGGCATGGAATTGACATGTTTGGAATTTCTTCACATAATCCATGCAATCCTTGACCATAGTCGGCCAATAGTAGCTCATCCCCTTTATTTAGAAATGTAGCTTTGGCCCTGATTGATGAGCTCCACAAATACTTGACTGAGCCTCCCCCATTTCTTTGGATGCATTTTCTTCACCCAAGCACCTTAGAAACAGGCCTTCGAATGAACGACGATATAAAATCTCTTTGTAATAAATGAATTGAGGCGCCCGACGCTGTACCTCTGATCGATGTCTCAAATCGTTAGGCAGTTTCCCATGCTCAAGATAATCAATTAAAGGATGTCTCTAGTCATCAACATCAATGGACAGCACCGAGATAACGTTGACTCCTTGCGATGCCCCAAGTGTTAATGGAACGACCCAACATTGGCAAACTGGAAGATTCATCGCTTCATCTTTTGTCAATGCCAACGTCGCGGCAAGGTTGGCTAAGGCATCTGCCATTTGGTTGTCTTTTCTTGGCACATGCTCCAGCGTCACGAAGTCAAACCTTTCCAGAAATTGTGTGGCCAATTGGTGGTATGGAATTAGATCATCCTTCCTAACTTCGTAGTGGGTCAATAGTTGGTTGATGACTAACATGGAGTCACCATATACTTCTAAGCTCAATATCTTCATCTCCACAGCCATTTGTAGGCCTATGATCAAAGCCTGGTATTCTGCAACATTATTTGAGCAAAGTTCACTTAAAGAGAATGAATAGGGCAATACGTGTCTCTCGGGTGATAACGAAGACTATGTCAACGCCCGCCCCATCTTTACGAGCCGATCCGTCAAAGAACATCATCCAAGTAAGAGAAACGTCAGCGAAGAAGACTTGTTCGTCCGGTAAATCATCTGAAATTTCCCAATCTGCTGGAATTGGATGATCGGCTAGGAAATCTGCAACAGCTTGCCCCTTAACCGCCTTTGCTGGAGTGTAGATGATTTCATATTGATTGAGAAGTAATGCCCACTTAGCCAAATGCCCGTCAAGATTGGTTTTGACATAACGTACCTCACCGGGTCAGCTCGTGCAATTAGATGAACCGTAAGCGCTTGCATGTAGTGCCTTAACTTTTGGATAGCAAAAACAAGTGCAAGACACGTCTTTTCTATGGGCGTGTAGTTTAGTTTGGGACCAGTAAGCGTTCGGCTTAGATAGTAGAGTGCATGCTCTTTGTGTGACTCATTCTCTTGTGCTAAAAGGGCTCCAATTGATCTTTTTTGAGTCGCAATGTACAATATGAGTGGTGTGCCTGGAATAGGAGCTTCTAATAGTGGTGAACTCGATAGGTACTTCTTTATGCTTTTAAAGGCATTGTGACAGGCTTCAACCCAAACAAATGGAACATCCTTTTTCATAAGGCGACTGAATGACTGACACCTCCCTGCGAGACGTCCTTGTAAACTTTTCAGCTCACATAAATTTCTTGGCTCGGGCATATCTCGAATGGCTTTAATCTTAGTCTGATTTACTTCGATGCCTCGATGTTTAACGATGAAACCAAGGAATTTACCTGACGTGATGCCGAAAGCACACTTCAAAGGGTTCATCTTGAGTTGGTACTTCCGCAATCTGTTAAACACCGTTCTCAAGTCTGTCAAGTGATCTTCTCTTTTTTTTTACTTGATCACCAGGTCATCAACGTAGCACTCGACATTCTTGTGAAGCATGTCACCAAAGATCTTTTACATTGCACGTTGATAGGTCGCACCTGCATTCTTGAGGCCAAATGGCATTATCTTGTAACAGTAAATTCCTTTTGGAGTGCGGAAGGCTGTGAGTTCTTCGTCCTCTGGCGACATTCTTATTGGATTGTATCCAAATGAACCATCTATGAAAGATAAGGCTTCGTGACCTGTGGTTGCATCAACCACGAGCTCAATTATGGGCAATGGAAAGTCATTCTTCGGGAAAGCCTCGTTTAAGTCTCGGAAGTCAACACAAATACGAATTTGTCCAGTGATTTTCTTCTTCACTGGAACAATGTTCACTATCCACGTCGAGTATTTCACCTCCCTAATAAATCTGGCGGCGATCAACTTGTCAACTTCGGCTTCGATTTGACTTTAGAGCTCCGGACGGAAGCGACGTTGAGTTTGTTTGATTGGATGCATTCCAGGTTTGACTGCAAGGTGATGGACCGCAATTTTTGGATCGAGGCCTGGCATCTCCTTATAAGTCCAAGCAAAGACATCTTTATACTCAAGTAACAGCTGATAATATGATTCCTCTTCGTTATGATTCAAAAGTGCACTAACGAAGATAGGTCTTGGGTCTTCATTTGTGCCCAAGTTGAGCTCTTTTAATTCATCAACAGTCGCTTGGCCCCCATCTTCTAATGCAGCAGGAGCATCATGAACCTCATCCTCAAAAGGTTCCTCTTCATCGAGCTCTTTAATCGTAATGTGATGAACAGCTAGAATCTCTACTTCTTCATCGTCATTTTCATTTTGTTGACTCAAAGTTTTTTGAGTTTGTATAATTGTTCGTCGTTTCACTTTGAGTTGGTCACTTGAAGTTACGTCTAGTGTTGAGTGACGTTTCATACGTGACGGGATTAGGCTCCGGATTTCATTATCTTTCGTCGAGTTAACATGAACTCCACTTTCCAACTTTCGCTGGCTTTTCTCTTCAAATGGTTGGCTTGGAACTCCGAGTCTTTCTAGCACTGATCTGCGTGGAGCTGATTGAATTCCCTTTTATTCTTATGTCCATATATCCTTTTGAACACAGAAGGTCGTGATGTTGATTCTTTGATGCGGCTAAAAACTGAGGTATACTAGGTAGGCTTGGCTAAACGATCAAACATTGAGGCCCTCTTAATAGCCTTTGGTTCTTCTTCCTCCTCAACCACTTAGACACTAATGTGTTGAGCTTCTGCCTTCTTTTCTTTTCTTCTAGCAGAGATCTTGACAGGTGCGACATGAGTAAAACCTAGGCCTGCTCTAGCTGAGTCAATTGTGTAACCCTGCTCCTTCAACTTCTTTTGGGTTTCTCTAAGGCCATGTGTCCTTTCTCCTGTGAAATCTGGATTAAGCTCTCCCAGCGAGAAAGATAAGTTGAAGTCATAACCTGCCTTTGACATAAGCTTATAAGCATTAGGATCAAAACCTTCTTTAGTTCTTTTGACCGGAAGATATTCACGCCTTGTTACATCTTGTAATGGTCTGACGAACCCTGGTACTGAAGATTTCGACACATATGAATTGCTCAACTTGGGTAAATGCATGGTTGTAGACTCCTTCAAGAACTTCATGTCACTTTGCCCTAACTTCCTCGGTTTCACTTCTTCTCCAAATGGGGATTGGCCTTTCTTCCTTCGGGATGATGAGATATAACGAAGAACATGAATAGATACCTTCTGTGAATCTATCGGTGGTGATCTCATTTGTCCGAAGACAGTCCTTTTTTACTTGTTATCGTCATTCTCTTCAGCGAAAAGGCACTTTGACTGCTCATCTTTTCTTGGTATGGCCATGTCAGTTGAGTGAACCTCAACAAGAATAACTTCAGATGTCACGTCTTCATCGATGTAGAACTTAGCGTCGGCGAAATAGGATGGGCTTCGATAAATGGTTTGACATCACCCAGGATTTTCTTCACTCCACCTCTGTAAAATTTGAAACATTGATGTAAAGTTGAAGGCATTATCCCATTTTCATATACCCACGACCTTCCTAAGAGAAGATTGTAGGAAGTCTTAGCATCAATCACGTGAAATAGGGTGTTTGACTTTAAGTCACCTATCACGAGTTTAATTCTGTTCATGCCTATATCTCTTTGCCCTCCTTGATTGAAGCCTTGAATCATGAGACGATTTCGAGACAATTCCTCCATGGTGATGCCTAACTTTATCATTGTGAACTTTGGCATGATGTTTACTACCGAACCTCCATTCACGTGCATGCGACTAAGTTTCTGTTCTCGCATATATCCTGATACGAAAAGCAGACGGTTGTGTGGTTTGGACCCTAACAAAAGATCTTCATCGGTGAATGTGATGAAAGCACATGTCGCTCAACAAATAGCATGGTCTTGAGACACAGTTTCTAATTTTTTCAGCCACTCTTATTTTATTTGGATGAATATCAAGGACCGTCAGCGCCTTTACCAATGCCACGCGTATTACTTCAGGAAGTTCCACCGCTTCCTCAATATTGAAGTGAGATGGTGAATCCTCTACCTGTGTCAGGACCTTTTGCTCTTCATGAGTTTCAGATCTTCCTTCCAAGACATCTTCGTCATCTACTTGATAGCAAGTTTTCATATGAACAGTCTCCGTTGGTCCTCTTACGAAGAACACTTTGGGAAAGAATTCTCCTAGCGTAATTGGAATTCGTGGTTCTTGGGTTAGTGGTCCACTTTCTTTGCCAGAATCTCTCCTCGCCATTATTCTAGCTTTGCTTTTAGAGCGTTTGTGCAAACTCCTCTTTCGCTGCTCCCTCTTTGATTGAGTATTTTTTCGTTGAGGAATGCGCTTCGTACGAGGCTTCCGCCGAGTAACAAGTGTCCATCCTTCATTATCATCGAAAGACAAGTTACCAATGAAGCCATCACCACCTTGATTGTTTGATTTGCCCGCCACTTCTTTTGTACATGGATCAGTCACTTGGTGTATGCCCTTTGTTGATTGAAACTCTGATCTTTTCGACAATGCGGGTAGCGCCACCGGATCAAAGGATCCAAACACATTTGACGGATATAACGTTACCACCTAGGTGTACCCTTATTAATGTTGGAAAATCAAGATGATGAGACACTAGAGCATCCGATTTCACCATAACCAATTCGACTTAATTCTTATAGCCAATTAACCCTAATTACTACCCATGTTGACAGTTGGTTTCTCCTAATTCATTCGATATCCCCTCTCGGGCTCAAGCAAAAGTATTCTTAATTAACAACCCATTCTCTCTCGAGCAACGAATTTAGAAAATCAAGAACCCATTAAGTTCTATGAGAACCTGCAAGAAAATTGCATGAGTCATGTTAGTCCCTTTCGGGCACTCATTCAAGACATGGTATCTGTTATAAGAAGCAAACACCAAACATCTCCTCTCGGTCTCCGCTTGGATCATCAAATCAATTAAATATTGACCAGATATTCAAAGCATTAAGAACAATAACAAATACTCAACATGGAATAGTAATCACAAATTAATATAACTATAAAAATTAAGTATTCATGGTTAGGCTACATCGTAGCCCTAGCAAGAAAAATTAGTTCATGACAAAAGAAAAGATAAACAAGAGAATTGTTGTCATAAAACCGATTTGGCAGATGGACTTGATCTCTGGATTCTCCACAGCAACACAGCGACAACAAATTCTTGGCTCTCTCTCTGATATATTTGTGGGTGTATGAAAGTTGTATATGAGAAGATGATAGAAAATATGATGCTCTGAAGAGATCCTTAGGGTGACCTTATATAGTGTAAAATAACTAAACCCTACTCTAAAAAGGTCTAGAAAAACTCTCCTAAAGCAAAACAAAATCTCAAACAATTAAGGAAACAAAATAGGAAAGAATCCTTCTTTGACTAGGAAACACGTCAGCCAACTTCCATGCATGTTTCGGGGTCGTTCCACTTCCTAGAAAATTCTGGAAAAATATGAGAAACGTAGCTTTATCTCTAAGCTTTCCAAGCATATATTACACGCCACTAGGAAAAATTGGAAATCTATTCAAATCTTCAATCTTCCACAGCAATGCAGTTCTAACAGGATTTCAACTTAGGCTGTCTTGACTTGCAGGTCTGGAGCATTTGGCTTGGTAGAAAATTATAAAACTTTGATACAATGATCTTCAATGTCTTAGCTTTCTTCTACAATTGGCCTTGCACTAAAATTCATTCGAAAAGTCGACTTTCAGTTGAAATTCTTCCAAGAGCGCAGAATAGCTGAAAATAAGGAAAGTAAAGTAATAATACTCTTTTTAATCAACTTTTCCTACAAAACCTATATATAAAAGGTATAAAATATAGGAAATAATACACTTATCATCTTGATTAAAGATCTGTGCATTTTTGTCCCAGGTATGACCCCTCCAAGAAACGCCAGTGAAGCAGTATGAGAATCACATTCCTCAAAAGTAGACATTTCCTCTGTAAAATGCCTCAAATAGTCTTTAAGGCTTTCTCTGATACTTTGCTTCGTGCTGAATAGGATCATGACATCATTTCTCCTCTTTTGATTGCAGATGTATTGAGATATGAACATTTCACATATTTGGGTGAAATCGCAGATAGACCTTGATTTCAGCTATCTAAACCAAATCAGAGCCGATCCTAACAAGCCTGAGGGGAACAACTTACACAACAGGGCCTCGCCATCTCTTTCGAGCACCATTTGTTGTTGAAATGATAGATATGCTTAATGGGATCAGTCGTGCCCTGGAACAACTTAAATTTAGGTTGAGTGAACTTAGCTGGCTTTTTGGCTTTCATGATGTCCTCTGTGAACGGTGACTTGCAAATTCCTTTCACCACTTCCAAAGCAAGTTCCGCTGGTGTTTGCGGTTTGTACCCTCTGATGATCTTCTCGATCTGATTACGCAAATCAGTATCCTTCACCATTTCTGTAGGTCGAGATCTCTGCCTTGATCTCCTGTCGTGGCTTGTCACAGACGCTCGAGTGCGTGTTGCTGGAGGAGTCTCCTTAAGAGACCTCATGTCTCTGCTTCCTCTTACCCTCTTTCGAGCCCTCAAGGCAAGCCATGTTATGCGCCTTCTCCAGAGCTTTCTCTACTACCTTTTTTGTTTCGCGTAATTTTTTCATGATTTTGTTCAACTGGATAACAGCAAGGCTTGGTTCTCCGTCATGTGCGCTAGACCTTGTGCTTCCAGGTCGAAGATTGCACATCGCATTTCCCAAGAGGGATGTGTTTGGAGTTCCCTGTGCAGGTTCAGTCATTCTTTATGATTGATTTTGCGAGTTTTCCATAGACGGCTCAGACTGTTGGAGCATGATTTCTTTCAGGAAGAAATACCTCCACAGGTGCTTGACTAAAGTCCGCACACTTCCTTGGTTGAAAAAGAACTCCGGATTGCGTCCCCGAGAACGAACGATGGAAATAGGGTAAGTACCTGCAAAAGCCACTTCGATGCTCAAGTTAGTGTTTGTGTAGTGGACTCTTAGTGATGAATTGAATTTCTCGTACCTTTGTTGGAGGTCTAGTCAAGTTTTTATAGCACTTTGAGTCCTTGGGTTTAAACCCACTTCCCTAGCTTTGCGCATCCCATCCTCCACTTCATGGTAATGGGGTTCAGATGACCAGGTTGTATCTCTCTCACTCCGTACTTCTCTAGTGGGAGGGAAGTTCAATTATCCCACGTCTTTTAATCATAGCATATGGGTTAAGTCATGATACGTAAGATTTTGTCCCCACAGGTGCTTAATTCTTTATTTACACATAGCTATGTTCGCAAGTTCCAAAGCAAGAATCCACACAAGCATTTGCTTTATCGCCATCTGAAACAAAAATAAATAAAGGAGTTATTTATAAATTGCGCAACAGAAATTTTGAGTCTAAAACACACACATAAAAGTTAGAAGAAAGAGAGAATTTACGAGGGTTTTCTACTATGAAGATGTTGGCACACAAAGAGGCAGCACAACCAAGCTTGCAGAAGTGCTTTGGGTCTGTTTGGATACCCAGAGAAGAATGTAAGCCGAAGCACTTTTTCGCACATTTGACAGTGCAAGTGAGAAGGTTTTTGGGTGGTTTATGAATGCATCCAGCAAAACAAACAAGATAGCAGCCCTGGAACAATGCTGTGGACTGGCCAGTGAGCAATCCCAGCACCAAACAAGACACCATTGCAGACCTAAAGATTTTGGTCTCCATTTCTCTCTTATCAAAGACCTAGCTAGCTACCATTGAATGCTGAATGGCAAACTTCCCTTGCTCCTAGAAGGTCTTATGCAGGGTGAAGGGTGCATGCACCGCATTTTTAACTAATATAAAAGAAACCTGAAGCCATGTACCACATCTAATCATCTAATAGTTGATATTAGTCATTTGTTACATATGGCAGATGGATTTCCTACAAATGATTGCTAATGGTTTAGGTTTAAAATTGAAATTAAGCTGAGTTAAATTCGTTTCGATAATTAAAGAAAGTAATTGTTACTGTATATATCTCCTTATCCTTGGAGTATAGAGGTTTAGGCATCAAATTTATTGTGGTATGACTAATAATAAGAACTTGCACGACATCTTAAGTATTTGGGCTTCTTAGATCTAGGTCCAAATGATTACTTGTCATTAGGCTAAGTCCTCACCATTTTGGTTCCCAATGCAGGTCCTTTAACTTTTATTACTTTTTTTGTTGTGTCAATTTTACCTTTTGAGGTAAATAAGAAAACACATTGAAAATCCAAATTTAATGCATTATTTCATTGTAATTGAATTTTAGATTTTAAATTTTAAAGTTTTTCCTTGTGAGTATTTACATATTATATGGATAAAATACAATTTAATCAATAAAAGTAAAGACCCACATATTATACTAATTGATGAGGCAAATACCTACATGAAATTATGTACCTATGCATAAGGTAAACAGGATTCGGATCCTCTGCTCTGATTTTCTCTGCCATAATCTGCTTTACTTTGTTATACATATGACACCTCATTAAAATTTAATCTAATGGATTTATAAATTGACACATCATCTTAAAATAAAATCCAATTTACTCCTAATTAAAAAAATTAAAAAAATCCTAACACCCAACTAACGGGATAGTTAACGTCCAAAGTTGTTCTTTTTCTCCTTCTTGCTTCAGGGTCCTGTTCTCTTTTTTGGGTTCTTCCTTACGTTCTGGGTTTTTTCCCGTCTCTGCCCAAAATCAATTTTATGGAGTATAATTGGCTGGATCCAATCACCACCAGACAAAAGCTTTGAGTTTGTTTGATTGTAATTACCGATGGCTCACAGTGAAGGACTGGATGGATTTTTAAACTTACAGGCCTAAAAAGAAAACCCTCAGGAATAATCAGTGCCATCTAAAATTTGTAAAGCATTTTGGCTTCCTCCAGCACATAGTCCAAGAAGAATTTAATAATCAACCAACTAGGTAGGAATTTAAAAAGAAAGTAAATTTAGGTTTTACCCATAAAAAAACTTTCACTTTTGGAAAAAGCCAAAGCTTTTTCAAAAAAGACAGAAAAACCTCTCAACTTTCAAACAAAAGACATGCAAATGTAAATGATTCCTTAGGAAATCAAAAAATAAATAAGGGCAATTTTGTCCATTTTGGCTTCTTTTAAAAATTTTCTCTCTCCTTTGGGCTTTTCCAAAGTCTCCCCATGATTCCATATTTGATTCACTGTGATTAGCATTTCATCATAAGAACCTTGCTGATCCTTTAGTTCCTTAATTTTCGCTTCAAGATCTTCCAAATCATGCTTCTGTTTGTCTACTTGCGGAAGAAGTCTTTGGTTCTGGTATTGGAGAACTGCTGCTTCGACCTGGGCAAGTATAGTACGTACACAAAATACAGATGTATTTCAATTTACTTCCTATCAATCAAACAAACTCAAAGCTTTTGTCTGGTGATGATTGGATTCGGCCAATTATACTCCATAAAATATATTTTGGGGCAGAGACATGAAGAGGGGAAAAAAAACCAGAACGTAAGGAAGAACCCAAAAAAGAGAAGAGGACACTGAAGCAAGAAGGAGGAAAAAAAAAAACAACTTTGGATGTTAACCATCCCGTTAGTTGGGTGTTAGGGTTTTTTTTCCTTTTTCAATTAGGAGTAAATTGGATTTTTTGTTTTAGGATGAAGTGTCAACTTGTAAATCCATTAGATTAAATTTTAATGAGGTATCGTATGAATAACAAAAGTAAAGCATATCATGACAGAGAAAATTAGAGCAGAGGATCTGAAAATGTGTTGTATATAAATATATATATATATATATAGGTAGAATGTTCTAATGTACCTAGTTACTAGGTAAATATAAGATTATGTACCTAATTACTAGGTAAATGTGAGATTATTTACATAACTTACTAGGTAAATATAAGATTGTACCTGATTATTAGGGGAAATATGAGATAATATATAATCTACCTGACATATAGGTATTTTGTTATTTTCGATATACGTTTTTTTTTGGTTTCTTCAATTTACCTAATAAAGAGGTCGTAAACAATAAAAAAGCCAATGTAATTAATATACCAAAATCATTATGGTCATACGCACTTAATTGTTAATTAATTATGTTCACAAACAATTCTTTCCTGTAATTATCACATAAATTATAGTTACTCGATTCAAGGCATAAGAGGTAACATTGGAACAAAAAATAATTTAAAATAAAAAGAAAAGGATTACATCAAAAAATATTTTAAAAGGAATGCAATCCTATGTGGCACAAAAGTCAAAGGACTTGTATCAAAATCACCAACTTCGAGAATTAAAACCAACTTATCAATGAGAATTTGAATCTATATCAACTTTTCTATTCTTTTAATTTGTGCATTTTTTCCACGGTTCAATGGGCAAATGGTGGCAGCCACTAAGTAATTTGTTAATTTGTTTTTCCAACAAATTTCAGGTCCAACATTAAGAGTTTTTCACCAACAAGGGCCAACCAATATATTTTCACCATCGCCGGCCCAAAATCTTCTTTCATTAACCACTAAAACATGCAGTGAAGCTGAGTTCTTTATTTTTTCTCTTTTTCCTTAGTTCTTTTTTTATTTTTTATTTTATTTTTTTTATATATAATAGAACTAGGAGAAGAGAGTAGGGATTCCATCTCAAGTGATTAAGGGTCATTATTTCTATGCCTGAAGTTCTATGTTCGAATCCCCTACTTTCAATATCACTTGTATATAAAAAAAAACTAAGGAGAGAAAAAATATGCACGTAGGCAAGACTTACCCTTTGTTGAGAGACTTGGAGAGCATTAATTGGGACTCATTCTATTAAGATAAGATCACTTGCCTTACAATTTCGCAAATACAGAGATTGTCAAATTTTCTTGATCAGACATCTTGTTCTAGGGATCATCCAAATATACAGAACTTAATATTACGGAAATCCCATTTTCAAGTCCTAGGTCCAACATACCATTAGGGATCCTATTAGATATGGAAGGATATAACATTTGTGTTTTCTATGATTTTCTGGAAGAGTTTAATGTTTCAAGGCATATTGCTATCTTTCTGCATGTATAAACATATATATATATATATATATATGTGTTGTTCTTTATTAAATCTGCAGATAATATCCCCTTTATATAATTAAAAACATATGTGCCTCTTCAAATGGTATGTAACCCTTCAAGTACACCCATTTGAATTGGAGACATTGCTTCACGGTTGCAACTTTTCACTCTTAAAATTATGATGATCAATATAATAGAACCATGCACTTACTTCAAATTCATACAAAATCAAAGTTCATCGACTGGATGTTGGGGGATTGGAGAGCTGCACTGTTGCATCTCCTTGATTATGCATCTCTTCCTGCTTCTGCTTCCATCTGTCCATCTCCTTCAGCAACAAGCCCTTACTTTCCTCCTCCCCATTTCTGCCATCATCCTTCTGCTTATTGAATTTGTATCCCAAATTAAAACACATCTTTAATTTTTCTGATCACAATGGTTCATAGAAATCCAATTTTAGATCTTCCTTTGAATTATATATGGTTTTTTTTTCTTACCTAGAGTGGCAAATAGTAGCTGTTTCGTTCTCTTAATTTGTCTGCTTTTGTGTGATGCCGGGGAATACAAGAAAAATCGTTTCTTTTTGTTTAAGACAAACAGATGTGGAATCATATCCTTGGATTAAGTTATCTGACTAGCTTACAAGTGCTAAATTTAAGCTTCTCATGCTGATAATCATCAACATTTCAACTAAGCCGACACCCAATCCGTAATAGTGTTCATTCAAGTGCTAGACAGGCCGAAGTACAGTTGGAAATAAAATAAAATAAAATAAACAAATAAACAACAACAGATCACTCGATTTTAATTAATACTAATCAATAAATTAACAAAATTAACAACACAAGCACAAGAAAGATGAAAACAACTGAGTGTCGGGAAAAATAGGTTGAGCATCAATTATAGAGCCCAAAAAAGAAGCAAATCATATTGTTTAGATTTTCGAGTTGCTTGAGCAACAAGCAAAACTGACTTCTCACAAGATTTATATTTACATTTTTATTTGTATTTCTAGAATAAATATTCTATTAGGATATTATTTTTTATATTATTTTATGATTAGAATTTTTAATATTTTATTGTCAGTTAACTTACTATTTACACAACCTTGTGGCGTTGTATTAATAATATTTTATCATATTATTAATTAAGTTTAGAGACTTTTCTCTATTTTCTGGTGGATTTCATATGCTCAAGTTTGTCCTTCCAATTTAGAGTTTAGACACATTTTTGTTTATTGTGTTTCTCGCAACGTCAGGTTATGAGTTATGTGTTTGGAACATGATCGTCCTTTATATGTGTGAAGCTTAGGTCGACTATGTAAATATTTGAGATATTTAGTCATATACTCATTCTTAGCACTAATAATATAGATAAATCTGACACCATTTAATTTTTATAAACAAACTCAAACAAACCCAAAAAATGACAGCTAGCCCTATTGAATTCAATTTTGATTATTAAATTACTTTGATACCCTATTGAGTGCTTTGAGCTTTTTTATGAGTTTTTGGGGTTGGGTTTGTTTTAAGAAATCAATAGTAGTTTTCTAATTTAAAAGAAGTTAAAAGCTTTTTTGTTATTGTGGGAGCATATATTTTCGTCTCCAATCAGGGCACGCCACGTGGAAAAGAAGATTATCTCTTTAATTAATTAATTAAATCAGTTTATCTGGCTAATTAATTAATTGGGATAAATATCTTAATTAATATGATATTATCTTTATTTAAAGAGATAATATCATTAATTAAGATATTATCACAATAAAGAGAAGATAATATCATTTAAATCAGATATTATCTTCTTAAGAGATAATGTCTATTTAATTCAGATATTATCAGGCCCATTCCTACGAAACCCTAGCCCCGAGGCTCCTATAAATAGACGACCTCATTCATCATTCAAGGTACATCTAAACCTACTCCTTATACCCGAGAAATACCCGAAGCTCTCTCTCCCTCTCCACTCTCCATATTTTCTCCCCACGGCTCCGGCCACCACACACGGCTCCGGCCACCCGGTTTACACCCTACATAAAACTCCGTACCCTTTGCTTAGCTATTGTTTTCCTACAAACACTCGAACTAACTTAGGCATCGGAGGGCCTTTGGCCAACACCCCCCGGGTGTGGTCTATTTACTCCAGTCTTTTTTACAGGAATCGAGGAAGAGAGAGAAGGAAGATCGAAGGTTGAAGGATCTAGAAGCGAATATTCTCCCGTGAGATTATTTGCACAAACATTTGGTGCTTTCATTGAGAGTGCGAGTTATACTCAACGCGTGCTCAAGGAATCCGTTCCTCCTATTTTCCAATCCACTGAAGCCTTCCAAACAACCATGGTTGGAAGCAAGCGCACGAGGAGCAAAACCGCCGCTATGGCTCAATCCGTGACGGCCCAAAGCTACTCCTCCCACGATCCCGCGATCGACATGGCGGCCCCACCACCTCTCGCCGCCATGAACCCTCAACAGCCACCCCTTGTGACTAGAACCACCGTGCCACCTGCTGGACTCGCAGTGAGGACCACCGCACCGGCCTCCACCGCCATCGTACCATCTCAAGGCCCCATGGCCGGACCTAGCCACCTTCATAGCACCACCGTTGAGCATGGTGGAACCTCACATCCAATTGGGCTCACTACCACCGCCGACTTTGGCCCAATCTTGGGGCAACTTCAACCATTCCCTCCATTGCCTCCACGCTCGACGCATGCTCCCACGCACACATCCAACGAAAACCTAGCCCGTGTGCAATTGGGCTCTACACATTTCTCTCCTCCCGATCCACGAAGTCAAGTAGACCTTAATCTGAGAGTTGACCAGCTAACTCAGAGAATGGACGACCAAAACAATTTGATGAGGCAATTCCTCAATCAAATAAACTTGGCTCAAAACCTTGGCCTTGGACAACAGGGCGAAGAGAGAAGGATAAACGAACCCGCCGATAGGCAGTTCGGTGGGAACCAAGCAGGTCGAGCAGGAGTAAGTAGACAAGGAAATGCGCAACAACGAGATGAGCTCGCGGACATGTCGCAAGCATCCGCAAGCCACACTCAGAGCAGACGAAGTTTCCCACCTCGATTGAATTTAAGGACCAACGTGCGCGATAGGCTGGGCCCAATACCTGACATCCACGCTCGCCTGGGCCCGCAGGAAGACGTTCAGGAAAGGCTAGGCTCCCAAGGAGGTCAACTTGACGGCCATCGAGACGAGGATCGAGAAGAAAGGCGCTCTGCTGCTCACTCACAGAGAAACATTCACGAAAGGATAGTCCCCCAGGGAGGCCAACTCGACAATCATCACAATGAGGACCGTGAAGAAAGGCGCTCCGCTACTCGCTCTCGAAGAACCAATTCTCGTCGCCAAACTACTGGAAATCCTTCACAAGCGCAGTCCACCAACACGCCGCCTAGACAGCGCAATCGAGAAGGTCGACCCTCGCAAGCCAATGACGAAGTCAATCAGCATCGTCTAAATCACGAAGGTCATCAACATGACCGACTAGCCATGCGTGCAGAAGACGTTGAGAAGCTTGTGAATAACCGACTTCGAGACTTAAAGATTGGCAGAAATTTCGAAGATGCACTACGCATTGAGGTAGACCAAGCAAACTCCTCACCTTTCACTGCCAAAATCGAGCAGGCTGCTCCCCCAAAAAGATTCTCAACGCCCTCTTTCACATGCTTCAAAGGCGATTCCGACCCCGAAAGTCATCTGAAGCATTTCAAGAGCCTTATGATCCTCTACAAAACCGAAGACGCGCTAATGTGCAAGGTGTTTGCAATGACTTTGCGAGGAGCAGCTCAGGATTGGTTCCATACCCTGCCATCCGGGTCGATCAACAGCTTCAAGGAGCTTACTTACGTCTTCACTAAAGAATACACTTCTTATCGGACGATCAAGAAGAACCCTGACCATCTGTTCAACCTGCGCAAGAAGCCCGAGGAATCCCTTCGAGATTACATCAAGAGGTTCAAAGCAGAAAAGGCCAACATCGTAGGGTGCGATGACCAAATCGCATCCTCTGCATTCAAGAAAGGTCTTCCAGCAGAACATGACTTATACCGCGAGCTGACTATCACTCCCAGCCAGACTCTTGCAGAGGTCTTCGCGACCGCAGAACGCTACGCACTCTGGGATGACGATCGAATCGCCGCGAAGAAGTCCACTGAGCAGGAAGACCGACCGGCTAAACGGGCAGAACAAAGAGGCGACAGGCTTGGCAGCAGGGACAAAGACAAAGGCAGGCCACGTCCACAAAGAGAAGCTGCGACGAAAGAGAACTACACCAAGTTCTCTATCCCCATACATCAAATTTTAGCCCAAGTGAAGAACAAACCTTGGGTAAAAAGACCGCCACCCTTGAAAGGAGATCCAGACAAGAGGGATACCAGAAAATATTGTGCCTTCCATGCGACACATGGGCACAATACGAATAATTGCTTTGCTTGGAAAGCACATCTCGAAGAACTTGTGAGAGAAGGTCATTGCACGGAGTTCATCGCGAAGCAGGCCATCCAGCATATAGAAGACCGCGATACCGCCAAGGAGCCACCCCAGAAGGTCATAAGGATTAACACAATCCTAGCCGACTCTGAGAAGTCCGGACTGACCAACAAAGAAAAGAAGAGGAAGATCAAACAGGCTACTATGATCTCCCAAGTCTCAACTAGCCTCTCACTGGCAGAAGACGATCCCGTGATCGGCTTCCAAAAGAAAGACTTAATCAGCCTGGATCTACCGCACAACGACGCCCTTGTCATCAGCATTCAAATCGCTCAGGCCATGGTCGACCGAGTCCATGCAGATGAGGGCAGTGCAGCCAACATCCTACAATTGGCAGTCGTCCAACAGATGGGCTTAGAGGCAAAGATCAATAAATCAGCCAAGTCCCTGACTGGTTTCAATGGCGCAACGACGGTTACCGTGGGCACGATAGATCTCGACGTCTACTCTCCACCTGTAATCAGCTCGCAAACGTTCATGGTCATTGATGAGATCTCACCCTACAATGGCATTCTAGGCAGACCATGGATCGGCCAGATCAACGCCATCACCTCTGCCACACATCAGAAGATTCGCTACCCAATCCCTGGGGGCGGTATCGGCCAGATCAACAGCGATCAAGCAATGGCAAGAAAATGCTCAGCTCAAGAGCTGAAGAAAAGCAAGCAAACACAGTTCCTCCTGTGAATCAGGCAGATCTAAAGGGAGTAGAACAAGCAGAGGAAAAAGCAGATCCCGTTCCTGACGGCCGAGCAGACCAGAAAGGAAAGGGAATAGCTACTCCCCAATAGCAATCAAAGAATCAGGACCAAGTCGAGGGAATCCGTCCGGAGGTCTCTCCTGAAGAAGGATGGAAGCCCGAAGAGGACGTTGAGCTAGTACCCCTTGATCCTGACAAGCCAGAGAGAAAAGCGCGGATCGGCTCGCGCCTAAGCCATGAGGAAAAGATAGAGCTTGCAGCCTTCCTCCGGAACAACAAAGACGTATTTGCATGGTCGCCATCCGACATGCCTGGCATCGATCCCCAGATCATCTGCCATCGCCTACACGTCAACCCAGCCATCAAACCTGTGGCGCAGAAGAGACGCAACTTCGCCCCCGAGCGGGTTGCCATCATTGAAACCGAGATCGATAAGCTTCTAGCTGCTGGTTTCATCGAAGAAGTCTCCTACGCAGAATGGCTGGCGAACATTGTTCTAGTGGCAAAGAAAGATAAAGGCTTGTGGAGAGTGTGCGTCGATTACACCGACCTCAACAAGGCATGCCCTAAAGACAAC
This sequence comes from Prunus persica, assembly GCF_000346465.2. NCBI lineage: Eukaryota > Viridiplantae > Streptophyta > Magnoliopsida > Rosales > Rosaceae > Prunus > Prunus persica. The sequence continues at coordinate 18,609,237 of NC_034014.1, forward strand.
TTTCCACTGCCTAGAATTGATCAGCTCGTCGATTCAACTTCCGGCAACCAACTGCTAAGCTTCATGGACGCCTACTCCGGCTACAACCAAATCATGATGCATGAAGATGACAAGGCTAAAACCTTTTTCATCATCGAAAGAGGTACATACTGCTACAAAGTCATGCCCTTTGGGCTGAAGAACGCCGGAGCAACTTACCAAAGGCTGGTGAACAAAATTTTCAAGGAGCAAATCGGCAAGACTATGGAGGTCTACGTAGACGACATGCTAGTCAAGGCTCCCGAGCGAGCAGACCACATCAAGAACCTTGCCGAGGCATTCAGCCTACTCCGAAAATACAACATGAAGTTGAACCCGAGCAAATGCACGTTTGGAGTCTCGACCGGCCGATTCCTGGGATACTTAGTCACCCAAAGAGGAATTGAAGCACATCCAAATCAAATCAAGGCTATACTCGACATGAAGTCACCTGCCACAACAAAGGAGATACAAAGTCTAACGGGTAGGGCGGCAGCCCTCAACCGATTCCTCTCAAAATCTACCGACAAGTGCAGGCCATTTTTTAAAGCCTTGAAGAAAGGACATAGGGACAAGTGGGATGACGAGTGTGAAGTAGCTTTTCAAAACTTGAAAACCTACCTCACTTCACCTCCCTTACTCTCAAAACCGATACCAGGCGAAGACTTGTACATCTACCTGGCGGTGTCCGACTCAGCTGTCAGCTCAGCTCTCATCCGAGAAGAGCTGGGGGCACAACATCCGGTATTCTACACTTCAAAAGCTCTCCTTGATGCAGAGACTCGCTATCCGAAAATGGAGAAGCTCATTTTTTCGCTTGTAGTTTCCGCGAGAAAACTAAGGCCCTACTACCAAGCACACCGGATAATTGTCATAACAGAATTTCCTTTGAGATCGATCCTCCACAGCCCCGACGCTTCTCAGCGACTCATGAAATGGGCTATCGAACTCAGTCAATACGACCTCCTCTACCGGCCGAAGACTGCTATAAAAGCCCAAGCTTTAGCAGATTTTGTTGTAGAGTTTACTCCGACAGCCGAAGAAGAGAAGATGGTCACGAAAAGCAAGGAAAAAGCAGACGACACCTCCCCTGCCGATTCAAACCTACCTAACGACATGTGGCAATTGCATGTAGACGGAGCATCAAATCATAAAGGATCAGGGGCAGGCGTCGTCATAATCACCCCAGACGGAACCTTGTTGGAACAAGCCATCACACTAGGCTTTTCTGCGTCAAACAACGAGGCAGAATATGAGGCATTGCTCGCAGGACTGCGCCTAGCAAAAGAACTGACGATCAAGAGATTAGCCATCTACTCAGACTCCCAGCTGATCACGAATCAAGCCTCAGGCGAGTATAGGGCAAAGCATCCAAGAATGATCCAGTACCTCGACAAAGTCCAAGGACTTCTGAAAGAATTTCCTACTTTCACCATCCAACAAGTTCCACGGACAGAGAACACTCATGCAGATGCGTTGGCAAGCCTAGGATCAGCACTGGACACCCAGTTCAGACGCTCCATCCCAGTTGAACACCTTGACCGACCAAGCATCGAAGAAATAGAGCCAATCGACTCAATGCAGATCGATGAAGACCCCAGCTGGCAAGACCCCATCATCAACTACCTAGTGAATGGAAATCTGCCAACGGATAAGTCCGAAGCTAGGAAGGTCCAACAGAAAGCCGCGAGATATTACATGCAGGGCGACAAGCTCATTCGCAGATCATACTCCGGCCCTCATCTCACTTGCATAAAGTACCCTCAAACACTTGAGGTCCTTTGCAAAATTCATGACGGCGAGTGTGGCAACCACTCTGGGGGCAGGTCACTCGCCCAGAAGGCTCTAAACGTAGGCTATTTCTGGCCTACTATGCGCCATGACTCCACTGAATATGTCAAAAGATGTGATCGCTGCCAACGGTACAAACCAGTTCCTAATCTGCCTGCCGAAATCTACCATCCGCAGAACAGTCCATGGCCTTTCATACAATGGGTCATCGACTTAGTAGGCCCCATGCCAACGGCACCTGCCAAGAAAGAAATGATGATCGTCGCCACTGATTACTTTACTAAATGGATCGAGGCCGAAGCTCTATCCTCTACTAAAGAAGATGATGTGGAACGATTTATCTGGAGAAACATTATCTGCCGGTTTGGCTACCCACAATCACTAGTTACCGACAATGGCTCGCAATTCATCGGCAAGCAGATCACTGCCTTCTTCAAAAAGTACGGCATCAAGCAGCATCTATCTACCCCAAGATATCCTCAAGGCAACGGCCAGGCCGAGGCATCCAATAAAATAATATTGGACTGTCTAAAGAAAAGATTAGAAGGCGCCGAAGGAAAATGGGTAGATGAGCTCCCTGGCGTACTATGGGCTTATCGCACCATTAAGCGAAGATCAACTGGTGAAACCCCGTTTTCCCTTGCCTATGGAACGGAAGCGATCATTCTTCCTCACATCACTGTCCCCTCAATAGGCATCGAAGTGGGCAGTATTGAGCAGAACTCCGAGTAGATGAGACTCAACCTTGACTTACTTGAAGGCGAGCGCGAGAAGGCCATTGTCCGAGTCGCCTCCTATCAACAGCGGTTAAAGTCTTACTACGACAAAAAAGCCAAGATCAGACAATTTCAACCAGGCGACCTTGTCCTAAGAAAGGCCTTCATCACTGCACAAAGACAGGATCTAAAAAGATGAAACCCAATTGGGAAGGCCCTTACATAATCAGCCGGTCCGGGGGCAGAGGAAGCTATACGCTTGACACCATGGAAAGGGAAGGAGATTCCGCGACAATGGAATGCCTACCATCTCCAAAGATACTATCCATGAAGCTTCCTCTACCTGCTCAGTCCCCAGCAGATGATTGAGTACTGCACAATTCTGAAGAAGAGAAGCAACTACTGCAAATTTCAGAATGTGCCACAACAAAAGACAGTTGCCCATAAGTAGCGTCCTTCGGGAGACGCAGGGCAACAACTAGAAGCGTCCTTCGGGAGACGCAGCCCGCAAAGAAGCGTCCTAAGGGAGACGCAGGGTGCGCCAGGAATTTCCTAAGGGAGGTATCCAGGTTCCTATCCGTTTCCTAAGGGAGGCAGGATAGCCAAACAGTTGCCCATAAAAAGCATCCTAAGGGAGACGCAGGACGACGACCAAAAGCGTCCTTCGGGAGACGCAGCCCGCAAAGAAGCGTCCTAAGGGAGACGCAGGGTGCGCCAGGAATTTCCTAAGGGAGGTATCCAGGTTCCTATCCGTTCCCTAAGGGGGGCAGGATAGCCAAACAGTTGCCCATAAAAAGCGTCCTAAGGGAGACGCAGGGCAACGACCAAAAGCGTCCTTCGGGAGACGCAGCCTGCAAAACAGCGTCCTAAGGGAGACGCAGGGTGCGCCAGGAGTTTCTTAAAAGGGGGTCACCATGCTCTCTGCGGGAAATATCCAGGTTCCTATCCGTTTCCTAAGGGAGGCAGGATAGTCAAAAAGTTGTCCATAAAAAGCGTCCTTCGGGAGACGCAGGGCGACGACCAAAAGCGTCCTTCGGGAGACGCAGCCCACAAAGCAGCATCCTAAGGGGGTTGCAGGGTGCGCCAGGAATTTCCTAAGGGAGGTATCCAGGTTCCTATCTGTTTCCTAAGGGGGGCAGGATAGTCAGACAGCTGTCCATAAGCAGCGTCCTAAGGGAGACGCAGGGTAACGACCAGAAGCGTCTTAAAGCGTTTTCTGGAAAAATGCAGAATACGCCCGGAGTCCCTCAAGGGGGACCTTGGCTTTTGCCGAAATCCCAAAGGAAATACACAGCAGGACACTAACCGGTTACTCAAGCAGTTCACAAGACAATGTGCAAATTGAAGTTGAAAAAATAAAGACTGAAATTTCCATAGTAAAGCGACCAACCGGCCAAGTTCAAACAAAAAGAAGATGGTCAAAACAAGACCAATTATTCTAAATAAAAAGCAGACTACAAAAGCTAAAAAGAAATAAAGAAGTCTTCTTCTACCTCAGAACACGCGGTCGACTGATACCACTA